>NW_021318711.1:237833-255893 GCF_001605985.2 Dendrobium catenatum
CCCAAGCTAACCAAGAGGGGGGGTGAATTGGTATTTAAAAAATTCTTATGACAAAGAAATAAAATCACAAACCAAATCACACCACAAGAAATTAATGCGGAATTTAAAAAGTGCGGAAGCAAAAATAGGAACACAAGATTTATAGTGGTTCGGTCGACTCGACCTACGTCCACTCCTTGGAGGCACCCTCCAAGTATTGCACTACAAAACGTGACTCTCCTTTAGCCCCCACGGCTAGGCGGAGAAGCCCTTACAAGAACCTCCTTTTTGCCACCCCGACAAGGCAGAGAACCTACCTCCTTTTGCTTCCTCCTGAAGCTGGAAGAGAACCAAAACCAAAAGCTAACTCCTTACCTCTACCGACCCTTCCACGGACGAGAAACTCTAGACGAAGAACAAGCAGAGCGATCCTTGAAGCAACCCTTGTGAACCCCCTCACAAGCTCCCCCTTACAAGATCCTCTCTCTCTCCCTCTCTCTTTTTCTCTCCTCAAGGTCTTCTCAGGTCAAGGCAACATCAAAAGGTCATAAAAAACGTTGAACATAAGCTCTTAAATAGAAGAGCTTCAATGGAGCTCATTAATTTCAAGTTGCCAACTTTATCGTCCAAGCCGATATGGACATCGGCCTGGCCGATCAGCACAAAACTCAGAAGATCGGCCAGTGCATCGCCCTGGATACACTCCTGGACAATTGAAATTTGGCTTGATCATCCGGGACGACCTCACGATCGTCCAGGCTGATTAGTTCAAATCAGAGGAAAATCATCCTGAGAATAGCCCTGGATACAAGTTGGCCGATATTTATCGTCCTGAAGTAACTTAAGGTTTTTGAATAGATCGTCCTGGTCGATCCTGTGATCGTCCAGGACGATATGATCGTATCAATAATCCTTAATTACTCCCTTGATTTTCTGATCAATTAAGGCATAATTTGTGAATATCGTCCAGGCCGATCCATGATCGTCCTGGCCGATAATTTAAAAATATAATATACCTTAATTATCTATGGCGGCAACTTCTTTCTATTTTGAGCATATCGTCCTGGCCGATACATGTATCATCCAGGCCAATATATTAATGACGGCTGCCTTAATTAATAATCCTCATTTAGACTTTCTATTTTAAGCCTGATCGTCCAGGCCGATGCAAAAAATTGTCCTGGCCGATATGAGTAAAAATAGAAATTCTAAGTCTCTCAAGTTTGTGTATGAAGGGTTACTTAGCATCAGTCTCTTTGACCATTACAAGTAGATTCAAGAAGTGAAAAACAAAAGTATAGACTGACTCAACCATAAACCTACGCAATCCTGAATTGGCTTCGTCTTGTTCGTCCGATCTTCAATTCCTGAAACGTTAGAAGCAACAAGCAGTCCAAGAGAAATAGTGTTTGTCAATCATCAAAATATAAGTCATGAAAATAGATTTGCAACATGTTCCAGGATGATGTCTTTGATAAAATCCAAAAATAAAACATGCCTAAATAGATTTGGTTGCTAATTCTTTCTAATTTGAGCCTATAGTCCTGAACGATGATAATATGGTCCAAAATAATTTTCTTAATTATGGCTGCCTTAACTAAGATTTCCTAATTAGGGTTTCTATTTTTAACTGATTGTCCATGTCAATTTGAGATCTTCTTAAACGATGTGAGTAAAAATAGAAAACTCTAAAAACAGGTAGAATTTTTTCCTAAATGTGTGTGTGTAAGGTTACATAGCATCAGGACTACTTTATTTATAGTTGACTCAATAAAGGGTAAAAAGAAATAACTTATTGATAGTTTACAAAAAGACTCAGTCCTAGTCTACCCAATCTTGAGCTGGCTTGAGTTGCACTCGACCTTGTGGACCTGAAACATTAGTAAGCAAAGAAGTCGTAGAAAAATAGAAGTGTAAAAAATGTTTGCTATCATCAAAATTATATTTACTAAAATTAGTTTTACAACAGATAGGTCCAACATCCTTGTTGGATTCTCTTAACTTCTTCCATATAGGTTAACATCATCGAGCAAGGCTCAACATACAACCTCGAAGAGGTCTTACATCGTATGTGGATTCTCTTAACCTCTTCCATATAAGTTAATGTCATCGAGTAGGGCTCTGACATACAACCTCGGGTAGGTCTTATATCATTGGTGGATTCTCTCAACCTCTTCCATACAAGTTAACATCATCAAGCAATGCTCTGACATACAACCTCGGATGGGTCTTACAATCTTGGTGGATTCTCTCGACCTTTTCCACACATGTTAACGTCATCAAGAAGTACTCTGATGTACAACCTCGGATAGGTCATACATCCTTGGTGGATTCTCTCGTCCTCTTTTATATAGGTTAACATCGTCGAGCAGGGCTCTGGCATATAACCTCAGATATGTCTTACATCATATGTAGATTCTCTCGACCTCTTCCATATAGGCTAACATCATCGATCAAGGCTTTGACATTTAACCTCGAATAGGTCTTACATCCTATGTGGATTCTCTCGACTTCTTCCTTATAGATTAACATCATCGAGCAGAGCTCTGACATACAAGCTCAGATAGGTCATATATTTTTGATATATTCTCTCAGCTTCTTTCATAGAGGTCAACATCATCAAGCAATGCTCTGAGTAAATAATATTCTCTCTATAAAGATTTCATGCAAGTGATTGATAAAATCATCACTGTTGCAACCCATGACCCCGATTTTGAGATTTTGATGATGCCAAATAATGAGTGTTTTGGAATAACTTTTTATTGAATACTATTTTATTTGCTATTGTCCTTGAGTACTAATATTTTAGGAACATCACAAGTGACTCAGGATGAAAGGAAGACTCAAGAAAGGGTAGATTAGAAGTATGAGTTAAACATTGTATTTTCTATTTATTTTATTTTATTTTATTGAGTCTGGCCACAAAATACATAAGAGTAAGAGCAACCATGCACACACACAGGGGGAGAGTTTGTTTTTAAATGCAAAATATCATAGAAATTCTTCTCTGGTGATCGTACTGTACGATTTTAATTCGTACCGTACGATCAGAGCTATGTGGACGATTCTGTGAATAGATCGTACTGTATGAATATGTTCGTACTATACGATATGTTCAGATCCAAAACCCTAGCGGGATTTTGCGCCGTTCGTACTGTACGATCTATTTTTAATACTTACTTAAATTAACCCGTAATTAGTGCATGTAATCCAGGCCTAATTAATTTTTGAACATCGTACTGTACAAACCTGATCGTACTATACGATGAACAGAGACGAAGTATGATCGTCCTGGAATTCATCCTGGATGATCTCTTTGTTTTTGTCACATCGTACTGTACGATAGTAATCATACCATACGATGAACAGAGACGACATCTGATCGTCCAGACCATTGTCCTGTACGAATAGTGTTTTGTGGTTTGTACCGTACGATATTATATCATACAGTACGAATTGTTTTTGAACTGTTTGTACATCTTCGTACCAGGACGACGTTTGTTTATACATATCGTACGATGGTGCATCGTACTGTACGAACAATAACAGCTACTTTTAAAATCAGAGGTTTTTGGAGCCCGTTTTAGATGTCAATCAAGTCCTTTTTCAGTAAGAAATACAGAGAGGGTGAACGTGGTTGTAGAGGGATTCCAAGGGAGAGAGCTCTAGAGAAATTCTTGAGGGTTGAGAGAGGAAGGAGGAGGTGAGCGTTATGAAAGAGAAGAGGAGTGAGGGAGATCACACGGTTGCTCCAAGCTTGCTGCACTTGCTCCTCCTGTGGCCCTAGAAGGATTTGAGGGAGGATCTCCAAGGGAAAGGATCGTCTACATCCGTTACCTCGAGGTTCTCTGCCTTCTCTAGGAGGGAGAAAAACGAGAAGGTTCTCTGCCGTCGCCAGGAGGGCGAAAATAGAGTTTGGCACTCCTCCACGCCGGGTTGGTGAAAGGGAGGTTTGTATAGGCTTCTCCGCCTTGTCGAGGGGGGCAAAAGGAAAACTATTTTGATAGTGAAAATCCCGGAGTGGAGGACTCCGGGGAGTGGACGTAGGTCATATTTTGACCGAACCACTATAAAATTCTTGGTGTGTTTTTTCCTTATCGTTGTTTTTTTTTTTTTTAAAAAAAAAAAAAAATTAGAACTCTTGTTTAGGGTTAGTTTTATTAAGAAAAAGATTTTTACAATTCACCCCGCCTCTTGTCGTTTAGTAATTTCAATCACTCATATAAAGACTCTAGTAGTCTAAAAATGCCTCAAAAAATATAGGGGCAATATATCTCAAAGATACATAAATAATTCAGATTCCTCTGAATGACAAGTTCTCAACTTCATATATAATATCAATGGATTTATATAAATTCAAATTCTTGTATACATTTGTTCTCACAAGAAGTTGAAATTAAATAGTATATTGACATCATCGGTACAAGCTATTATCATCAATTAATAAGAAACTTCAAATCATTTTAGTATTATTGATGGATTTAAGTAACTTCTTCTCTACTGTATAGAAGCATCTCATACAACTTCTTCTTAAAAGAAAGGATATAATCTGATCATCATCATTCCTCCACTCACTCAATTGTATTAGTATGTTGCCAAAATGATTGCATAACACATTGCTTTGGCCCCCTTACTTCAAGGATATCTGATATCGACACATTTTAGTATGTATGCATATTGTCTTAAAAAAATTCCACTGGACACCCGCCATCATCAAACCTTTATCCAATTTTTGCTAGCGATCATTTACTTCATATCAGCCATCACCAGCTTATCACTTAACTACTGATAGTAGCACGTCCTCCAACTCTCTTCTTCAGCTCCCCACTCAATCGTTAACTACCAACGGACTTCTACTCGATCATCCATCATCGATGAATTACCATTCAAACAGCATCAAAATTCTCTTCCCATTGCTAGACTTCTACTCGTTATGGGACTTTCGTCAGAATTTACATGATGCTGAATTTCCTCCCATAGTTGGACTTCTGCCCATCATGGGACTTTCATTGGACTTTTAATAGTATGCTGATAATCACAGTTTTTCCCCGATCGTAAGATCTCTCGAAGAAGGAGGAGACTCCTACTCAACAAGGGGCCCTAAACCTGAACAAGAATAGGGGAATGCCTCAACGTGAGGGAAAAAAAAAAGGGAGGAAAAATTTCCTTCTACACATAAGAAGGGCACTAAAGCTTGATAGGGGAATGTTGTCTATCTACGACAATGGAATGCCTCAAGAGTAAGAAGAAGATTGGAAAAAAAAAATGGCGAAAGGATGAAAAATTCTAACTTCTACACAAGAAGAGGGGAATTGATTTTGCGTAGGGAAAGTCACCTACAAAAAATAATAGAATGCCTTAACTGTTAGAAAGTTAGAATGAGGGAGGAGAAAGAAAAGAAACGGGTGCAAAAAGTTTAACTTCTATACAAGGAGAGGGGCACTGATTTTTCATGGGGAAAATCACATATGAAAAATAGTTTAGAGCCTCAACTATAAGAAAGTTAGAACGCAGGAGTAGAAAGAAAATAAATAGTTAAAAAAAATCAAACTTTTACATAATGAGAGCGGCACTGATTTTGCGTAGGGAAAGTCACCTGTGGCAAATAGTGGAAAGCCTCAACTGAAAGAAAGTTAGAATGCGGCAAGAGAAAGAAAAGAAATGGCTACAAAAGTCCAACTTCTATACAAAGAGAGGGGCGCTAATTTTTCATTGGAAAAATCACCTATAAAAAATAGCAGAATGTCTCGACTGTAAGAAGATATCCAAAGGAGAAGATAGTTGAAGGAGAAAAAATTATCTTCTATAAAGAAGAGAAGCACTGAATTTAAGTAGGGAAAGTCACCTATGAAAAATAACAGAAGGCCTCTAAAGCAAGAAGAAAAAATAAGGGAGAAAGATCGAGAAAATTTTAACTTCTGTAAAAGAGGAGGGGTACCTAATTAAGTAGGGGAAATCATCTATTTGTAGGAGAAATTTGAAGGAAAAGAAGTTTTCGGAATGTTTTGGAATATTTTTGAGAATTTTCAATTTCTTTTTTATTTTTTAAAAATCAGCGGGCCCCACAATAAAAAATAATTAAGGGGTGGTTTGCAACCACCCCCGCTTAAAAAAAAAAAAAATGGCGGCTGTCCAAAAAAAAAAAATTTTAAACCGCCCTCCCTCAAGGTGGTGCTTCAAGCCCCCCTTCAGCCAGTGCTTCACCGGCGGATAGCGGCTGGTTATACTTGTCCGGCCCCAATTTTCAGCCCGGACGGTCCAAATCAGAAATTTTTTGGGTCCCTTAATACATTTTTTGATGTTACAGACTCAATTTAACACTTTCAGAGTTCATTGAGGCCTCTATGACTGAGTTTGAGTGAGTTTAATTTTATGGAACTTAATTTTTTGTGATTCGATCAATTTGAAATATTAGAACAAGTATTTTCAGACTTTTAGATCTTCATCATCCAAAAATAGGGGGGCAACTGATATATGATCAATAAATTATCTTGATCGTACATGAATCTTGAGGCAAAAATTAAGTTGGAAACTTCAAAAATTTAAATATAGACCATCTGAACTCTGATTTCAGTAAACTTATAGTCGAACCGAGCGTCTCAAAAACACAAACTCAATTACACCAAATTCAACTCAATCCAAGCACAAATGTGTCCAAATAAAAGACCCAAAGCATATTCATAAGGTTTAAACTACAATTTAGATTACCAAACGACTTTCAAACATGATATGCTTATAGTCGAATCAAGCAGCTCGATGAGATGAATCCAACATTTCCAAGATTACCAAATTCCAAAATCATTAAGACCTTCAAATGCTGACAAACGGTCCACCATCAAGGGATTTAATATCGGTCGTCCATCCAAACCACTCCGTATTTTCCCTTTATCCTCCTATTTATGGGTCATGTCATCTACAAAAAACTATAAATATCCCCACATTCTCTTGAGAGGGGACCCAAATAAGAAGAAGAAGAGAAGAGTAGGAGGGAAGAAACACCTCCTTGACTACTACCAAGATTTAGCCAGACTTCTACGAGACGTCAGAATTCTACTAGACTTCTTCTCTCTTATCCAATTACATGTAGGATCTTCATATATTGTTAAGACGTTAAATTTAATATTTCTCTACCACCACGAATACTCCAGGATACAACATTAATTATATTTAATTATAATTAAATATTATTATTAATTTTTAATCATATTTAACTTTTAATTATCATTAATTATTATTAATTATTATTAATTATAATTAGGCATAACTAATTATAATTAAATAGTTAATTATTATTAATTTAAATTAATTATTTAATTATTTTTTAGTTATAGTTTATTATAATTAAATAATATTAATTATAATTGAATATAATTGATGGATTTGTTATAATTAATGATTAATTAATTATCATTAATTGTAAGTGCCTGCTCTTGCCTCAATCTTCATTCCACAAGCCTCCATCGCCAGCACTCCTCATGAAGGTATAAACTCCTAAACCTTAAAGCCTCGAGAGCACATTTTTAGAGTTTGCACGCACTGGAAAACCTCCTATGTATGGCTTTATTACGTGTGGTGGGATGGGACCCCGGTGTTGCACCTATGATGAGGTGGGTAATCACCTAAATGTTGCGAATCTATTTTCATATGTCATGATTTTGATGATAGAAAACACTCTTATTTCTCTAAGACTGCCTTATCTACTGACATTTCATGTTCACAAGATCAAGACTGTAATTTGGAATCAACTCAAGATTGGGTAGACTAGGTCTGAGTCAGTTCGTACCTTTTTTCTTACTTGAGTCTTTTGTATTTGGTGTGACTCATGATGCTATGTAACTTTGTACACAAACACCTTTGAAGATTTTCTAACTGTTTCCTAGAGTTTACTATTTTTGGTAACATCGTCCGGGATGATATTTATATCGGCCTAGAAGATCTGTTGAAAAATAGAAACCCTAGTTAGGGCATCTGCATTAAGGCAGCCATTATTAAGCCGATCGGCCTGGACAATTTTTGTATTAGCCAGGATGATATACTCAATTAAGAAAGAAACAACTTCCATGATCAGTTTAGGTATTCTTTATTTTATAAAATTAGTTAGGACGATATCTACATCATCTTGGATGATCTAGCTCAATTATGCCTAAACTAATATGGTATCTTTGGAAAGCATTAAAGGCTAATTGATTCAGTCACATCATTCGGGATGATCGAAGGATTAGCCGAGACGATGCCGTGGACGATTGACATCGGGCAGCTTTGATTCTGGGTGATGATCAGGATAATTATATTCGATTTTAAACTAATCGGCCAAGATGATAATGCATCGGTCTGGACGATGTAACCCATTTTCTTCTGATAGTCCCAAATCGTCCTTGGTTGATTGAGCATAATTTGTACTGATCGGCTTGGATGATATTCCTATCAGCTGGATGATAAAGTCGGCAAGTTGTATTAATGAGTTCATTTTGAGATCTTCTATTAAAGATTTTGACTAGGCACTTTTGCAAGTGTCTTTGGCAGCCATTGTAGCTTCATTTTTTTGGGGGAACTTGAAGAGAGAGCTTGAAAGGGAGTGAGGAACGGGTGAAGTCTGAGAGGGAGAAGATCCTATGAGGGGGGACTCAAGGGATTGTGGAGGGGGATTCCACACGATTGCTCCGGGAGGCTTGCACCATAATACCGTCAGATTCAAGGCTTATCTTGAGGAAAGTTCACTAAAGAAGAAGATCTCATTGGTGTTAAAGGACCCGGCTACTCCGCCGCACCGAGGAAGGTGGTAGTGATTTTATAAGGGCTTCTTTGCCTAGCTGTGGGGACTAAAGGAGAGACATTTAGTTTAGTGTAATACTTGGAGGGTGCCTCCAAGGAGTGGACGTAGGTCAAGGTTTGACCGAACCACTATAAATCTGGTGTGTTCTTTCCTTTATTATTTCCGCATTTAATTTCTGCACTTTGGTTTTTGAAGTGATGAATCTTGGTTTGTATGATTTATTTTAAAATATCGGTTCACCTCTTTTTGGTTAGCCTTGGGACTAGTTCATATGGGCCTAACTATCCTAACGAGCTTTCTAGTGCCATTAGAGCACTTTCAAGTGGTATCAAAGCGAGATTCATAAAAACTAAGTAATAAAACTTTTTGAATTTTGATCCATGGTGAATTTTGGTAATTGTAATATTGCGGAAGGTTATTTAATCACCAGACCACCTTTATTTGAAAATATTACATTTGATTTTTGGAAAATTCGCATGTCTACTTTTTTATAATCAATTGATTTTCGTATTTGGCATATGATTTTAACTAGTTATTCTATACCGTTTCATACTTTAGATGGAATTAAAACTGATATTCCTTTTAATAAATGGAGTAGAGAACAGAAAATTAATGCTCAATTGAATGCAAAATCTTTAAATTGCTTTTTCTGTGCTTTAAATTTTCAAGATTTTATGTTAGTATCCATGTGCACTATTGGTAAGGAAATTTGGGATAAACTACACACCATATACAAAGGCATAAGTGAAATCAAGCAATCCAAGTTGAATGTGTTAATGCATGATTATGAAATGTTTTTCATCAAATCTTATAAAATGATCTTAGACATGTATACTAGGTTTATTCAAATTGTGACGTCATTGCATGCTTTAGGTAAAAAAATTTCAAATTTTGAAAAAGTTAATAAAATTCTTCGTTGTCTACTAAATAAGTTTGATGCTAAAGTTGTCGCCATTTATGAATTAAAAGATTTAAATGAATATTCTATTGATAATTTGATTGGCTCACTCATTGCCTACGGGCAAAGTTTGGGTCAAAGACTTTTGGATGCATGTGAAACGATAGTGCTAAAAGCTGAAGATACTGAAAAAGGTAGCTTAGTTTTTTTTTTATGAATGCTAAAATTGCATAGAAAGAAATAATAAGACATAGATACAAACTACTGAGAGTGAAGAACACTAACATATTCTTCCTTTACCAAACTAAAAAAGGAAGAAGGTAGTTCATTCTCACAAAATAGATCCCAAAGAAAATCAAAAGAAAGAGCAAGATTAGCACGATAATACGCTAATCTATTACAATTGTGATTAACCCAATGAAAAATCACATTATTAACCTTGCTAAAATAGGGCAAATCTTCCATAGCCATACTTCTGTTCGTATTCTTCGGTATACTGTGCATCTTGTGAAGAATATCAATAACATATTTATTATCTCCCTCCACTATAATGCCTCCAACATCATAGAATCTACCTTGTAAAATCTCTGTAAGAGCAGAAAAAGCTGAAAACTCTAATTGGGTAATGTCCCAATGCAATTTCCTCAATCCAAAAGCAAGTAGAAATCTTTCTTTACAATCCCTTACAATGCCACCAACACCAGCCTTATAATTTCCTTTAAGAGAAGCATCAAGATTAATCTTAATCCAATCGGGGGGAGGAGGTTGCCATTTGTTGAAACACAGTCCAAGGGACTGATTAACAACCTAATTTTTCGATTGAACAAAGTGCAAGTTATCTTGGCTGATAAAATTGAGAATTGAAGTAGCAATAAACACATTGCTTTCTTCAGGACTCCTGTGCTTAAACTTATTCCTATGATTCCAAACAAACCAAATAACATTAAAATACAACTTCACCATCATCACATTACTCTCTTTAAGCCTCTGTAGTCCAGCCAAGCAATCATTCCATCCATTGAAAATAGGGATCTGAAATCCCCAGCCTCTCAGCACGTCCAATACCTTCCAAAGCTTACAGCAGTTGGACGAAATATGATTAATATCTTCCAATACTTCACATCCCATTGGACAAAAAGAACTATCCAAAATTTTTCTTCTGAAGAGGTAAGCACCTGTAGGAAGAGCATTCGAGAATAGCCGCCAAATGAAAATCTCTAGCCTTGCATTCAAACCCAATTTATACGCCCAACAGATTGGAACAACATCCTCCTGAATTTTATGGCTATCTTCCATGATTAAAGCAAAGATGGACTTTCCTGACAACCTGTATTTTAACTCCATACAATCCTCATTCCTATTAGAAAAAATCTGGACTTTGTAAATAAGTTCCAGTAAATCTTTCCCAAAGAACAGATTGAGTTTCTCACGATCCCAACTACCTTCAGTAATGAAAAAATCCTGAGTAATATTATCATCCTCAAAACAACCAACGAACGTTTGGCATTTGGGTAGAGATTTGTCCAGAATCCATATGTCCTTCAGCACATTAATTTTAGAACCATCACCAATTCTCCATCGAACATGATCCCTTAGTGCATTCCATCCAGAAACCATGATCTTCCAAGTAGAGGAACTGCTTCTATACAGTCCATAATTCCACCAATTTTCTCCATACTTAGCATTGAGGTGTTTGCACAAAAGAGAATCTGGGTTATCAATCAACTTCCATGAAAATTTGGCTCTCATAGCATTCCTCCTTGCCACAGCTGAATGAACATCCCAACCTCCATACATTTTTGGCTTACAAATTTTCTCCCAACCCATATAATGAATACCCATCTTGCCATCACATTTATTCCAGTTAAAATCTCTACAAATCTTCTCAAATTCCATCAACGTCTTCATAGGGATAAGAGAGTGAGTTATGATAAAAACAGGAAGAGAAAGATAAACTGACTTAACCAAAACTAGTCTACCGGCTAAGGAGACAAATTTATTCCCACAAGCATTAATTTTTTTATTGGATTTATCCAATAAAATCTGAAAGTATACCTTCCTCAAACTTCTCAAAGCCAATTTGATACCCAAGTACTCAAACTCATCAACTAATTTAATACCCATAAATCTGGAAATCTTTACCCTCCTCCTCCTATCCACCGAACTACCACAAACCAGGGAAGATTTATGGTAGTTAATGTTTTGACCAGTCCACTTATAATAATTCTCCATGATCTCTCTAACCTTCTTCATCACATTCACTTTAGCTTCCATAAACAGCAACATATCATCTACAAATAAAAGGTGAGAAATCTTTTGGGTATTAGAAGAGATCCTAATACCCATCTCATTACCCCTGCTTTGAATGGCGTTAGAAAGAAGTTGGGAACAAAGCATAAAAAGAAACGGTAATAGAGGGCATCCCTGACGAAAGCCACTCTTCCCCTTAATCCAACGAGAATTAGAACCATTGATCATAATAGAATACTTAGGATCAATGATACATTCCATCACCAAATGAACAAACCTGGTAGGGAACCCCAACTCTATCATCATCTTCTCCAATGTTGACCAGCACATGCTATCATATGCTTGCTCTATGTCCACTTTTATTGCCAAGAATCCATTACAAGCTTTAGAAAATCTCTGTTTGTTAAAAATTTCTTGAGCCAAAAGAAGATGGTCTGAGATTTATCTACCACTCATGAAAGCTGCTTGTTCTTCAGAAATAATCCTAGGCATAACTCCCAACATTCTGTTAAGAAAAACTCTAGCAACAACTTTGTAAATTGAATTGCACAGACTAATGGGACGGTAAGCTGAAGGAATGCTTGGGCTAGAAGTTTTAGGAATAAGCACAACTAAGATGTTTTTCCACTACTTGGTCATAGAACCTGTGAGAAAAAACTGCTGCACAGCTCTAACTACATCCACTTTAATGATATTCCAAAAAGCTTTGAAAAAGGAATAGGTAATTCCGTCAAAGCCCATAGCTCTGTTGCTGCCCATATCCAGAATAACATCTTTAATCCCAGCTTCATCCAGATCCTTATCCAACAAGGTCTTATCACTGTCTTGCAAAACAAGCCACAGTTTAGGCCATCCATCAAAGCAACAGCTTCGGGATTTCAACTTATTCTGAAAAAACTTATTAAACACCTCCTCAATTTCATTCGGATCATCAGACAGCACGCCATTCGAATTCTTAACTTGAGAAATCCAATTGACATTTCTCCTAGAATTGGAAAATGAATGGAATAATTTTGTATTTGCATCACCGTCCTTAATCTACTTAGACTTTGCCCTTTGCTTCCACCAGGTATTCAGATTATGAAGAAAAACATTAAGTTCTTTGACTTTAGCTTTAAGTACCCAAACCTTCTCCTCAGTCAGCCAACCATTCCTCGCTTCTTCTTCTTGCAAATCCAGAATTTCAGCTTTCAACTTGTCTTTCTCTAAAGAGAAATTCTTCAATCTAGCCTTGCTCCAATAGAATAAATCTTTCAAGGCCCTTTTACATTTTTTATTAAGCACTTCCATGTCATCCCCCAAGAAAGGTCTCCTCCAGCTACTAGTGACAATATGCTCAGTAGTCTTAAATGATAACCAAGTGTCTTCGAACTTAAAACCACTTTTTCTTTTACAAACCGAATCAAATATCTTGAAAACAATCGGACAATGGTCCGAAGAAACTCTGGCAAGGTGTCTAACAACAATAATTTGGATTTTGTTGATGGCCAAGGTATTAAGAATCCACCTATCAAGTCTTTCTAGAATCCGTCCTCCTCCACTCTTGTTGTTGCACCAAGTGAATCTAGGACCAACAAACCCAACTTCATGTTAGTCATTTTCATTCATAAACTTCACCATATCTAAAGGGCCTTGAGAGAATCTAAACCTTCTACCACCCTTCTTATCTTCTTGAGCCAAAATGTAATTAAAGTCCCCTCCAACAATAGAAGGAATATCTCTATGGGAAACCTCTTGAACAAACTCCCAAAGATACTTTCTCTTAATAGTCTCTTTACTAGCATAAACTGTTGAAATCATCCAAACTCCTCTATTGAAGACATTGAGATCACCAATAACACATTGATATGAAGTTTTTAAAACTGAAAATGCTGCCAAATTCGATCTCCAAAGAACCATAATCCCACCAGAAAGCCCTTCTGAGGGAAGAAGGAAATAATCCCAACCAAGCCCCATCATCCTTACAAATGAATCCTTATCCATAGAAGAGATTTTAGTTTCAATCAACCCTACAAAAAAATACTTTCTAGTCTTTAACAATTTCCTTTAAATAAAGAGAGGCCTCCCTCTTTTTGGCCCCCCTATAGTTCCAAAAAACAATAGATTCCATTAAAAAAGTATAGGGGAAGATCCCCCAACTCTCTTCTTCATGCCTCCATCCACAACTCTACCTCTAGAATTGTTTTTAATAGGACCCAAAGCTCTAAGCTCCTTCGCAAGATTACTCTTCACCAGTTCTCCATTAGAAACAATTTCCTTCTCAATTCTCACAACACCCTTACTTCCCTCACAGCCCTTGATACATCCATCACCACCAGGATTCCCAGCAATAGGAGGAACCCCTTCACTGATTAAATTCCCACAACCTCCAGTATTGGATTTAATGTCAACATCCCCAATTCCCTCATCTTCCATCCCTTACAACACATCAAATATATTCACATTAACTGGAATACGTATTATCACTAGAAAACTTACCAGCAAACTCTGGAGGAGCTACAACAGAATCAGAATCAATAATCTCCACATCAGGAAAATGCGTACTAGCAGAATCCCTTCCAGGAACAGCCGCCTCCTCTTCTCCAATAATCTCCACTTCCTCCAAGAGATTAACCTCAGTAATAGTTTCCACGTTATCAGAATCATCAACACTTTGAGTTACTTTCCCAGCCATATCAACATGAATTCCATTCGATTTCATCCACTATTTTTGAACAACTTTCGGTTTCACCTTCTGAACAACATGTCTTCTATTAAATTTCTTTTTCACCATAATCCAAGGACCATAAGAGGGATCAGAACCCTCCTCCTGAATCTTTTCCATCTCCTTAGCTTCCCTTGACTCACCTTCATTCATCTCCCTGCCAGAATTTCCAGTAACCTTCAATTTGCAATCAGCTTTAAGATGCCCCACCATTCGACATCCATAACAAAGAGACAAAACTTTCTCGTACTCAAATCTTTGAAAGAATTTCCCAAAGATGCTATCAACTCAAACTCTTAAAGGAAGACACTAATCCAGCTTAACTTTCTGCATACTCTAGAGAATTCTCTTTTCCCCCACTAAAACATATTACCGTCCATCATCAAAGGTTTCCCGATAGCTGAAGCAATACGAGCCACATTCACTTCATCCCAACATTGCAAGGGTAAGTGAGGCATTCTGATCCAAATTGGTGAGGTTAAACCTTTCAAAGAAAGAGTGGAAAATTCTAATGACAACTTCTCCATCCCATATAATGTAGCCATTGACAAACCAAGGCCCTCCTGCTAAAACTCCTTCCATCATTTCAGATGACTCAAAGGAACACAAAAACCATCCCTGCCCCAAAGTTGTAAAATGGAAATTCCCGAAGAGTTTCCACTGTCTCCTTATTTCCCAAGCAACAACATGAGGGGGAACCTCCTTGCCAAAATCTTTAATCACCAAAGAATTCCCGAGCTTATGAGAATTTACAACCTCCATTTCTTCTACCAATTTCACATACTTACCGTCTTCCGAGAAGACCATATCATCCTCCTTGAAATCCAACATGATGTAAGGCTTCCTCTTCCATGGATTTTCAACCACTCCATCCATTTTCTTAACTGGCATTCCATCATCAACCTTATCCACCAAATTTGTACCAACAGAATTAGGCCTTGATAAGAATTGAACATCTTTGTTAATAGAATTACAAGTATTCGCATTTATCCCATGGCCTAAACCAGAGATTGCATTTGAATTGCCGAACCTTTTAACAAAAATGTTCATTTTAGAAGAGGTCGCCGCCAGATCAAAAGAAATTTGATCAGAAACCTTCCTTGCTACAACAGGGGAACCAACTTCTTCAATTTTGACAACCGCCTTTCGCTTACCTTCGACGTATATAAATTTCTTGGACGAATTCATAACATTTTCCTTAATCAACAAAGGCCCATTCACAAGATTTACAACAACTTCTCAAGACTTCTTATGAATAATCCTACCCAAATCTTGATCAATAGAATCCACATTAACAATCTTACCATCCGTCAAAGTCGAAAAAGACTGGCGACCATCCACTGCCATCGACAAGATAAATCCTCTTCCTTTAATAAATCCACTACCTACCGACGGCGAGGAAGGCCGACGGCCATCCATCAACTCCTGAGAATCCAATTCCGCAAAGAACGGAAGAAGAACCTGAGAAAAAAATTTAAAAAGATGACTTCTCTCTCTAAAATCCTGGAACTTCTCTCTCTATCTTTTCCCTCATTTGGCACATGATTTACCTAAGCAATAATTTCATGGTTTACCAAACAGACTCGTTAATTGAAAAAGGTAGCTTAGTTAGTGACGAAAGCAATGACTTGACAAGCAAATCAAAAAGCTCACCAAAGCATAAACATCAACAAAAGTGGAATAAAGGTAAAATGGGTAAGAAGGTTAATATTTCTTCTGACCTTATTTGCTTTGGATGTAGGAAGCCTGCACATATGAAAATTAGTACCCTAATTTGAGAATTCTGCTTGCAAAAGAAAAGGGTAAAGCAAAGCAATTTATAAACTGGGGAAATAATGAAAAGCAAAAAATTTCTTGGGCAGACCATGCTTCTGAATCATCTGATCAGGAGCAAGATGATGCTTAAACTTTTGTTTGTATGTTTATGTTTGCATGATTTATTAGTTCTTTTATTTTTATGATTTTTTTTTTATTTTTTTCTTTTTTCGTTAAATTTTTTATGTGTAATTTATGATCTAACACACACGTCACCTTTCTATAAATGAAAAACCTACCTCCTATTTTTTCTTGAATTCTTATGAAAATTGTGTTTGACTTCTCTAAAAATAGTCAAAGAAAGGAAACTCATGTTTTTTACACTAAATCTCTGTTTCCTAAAAACGGTTATTATACTTTTGATTTAAAATATTTTTCATATTTTAAATTAGTTTTTGAAACTAAATTTTTTTATCTCCCTACATTTTATTTATCGCATAGGGATCTTTTGCAAGTTGTTGAATCTAACTAATAATTTTCTTAATCAAGAAATTCACTTTGTCAATAGGATGGGTTTACTTTTATTTTGAAGATTTAAAAAAGGTAGCATATTAAAAAAAAAATTTGCCAATGATACTAAAAATAAAAGATGCGCAAAGACACCAAATTGAAAAAAAAAATAAACAAAGTGTATCAAAAATCAAAAGATGCGCAGTGCGCCAACCAATTATCAAGAGGCAAGAAATGAGACCACAAAATTTAATGCTTACCATTCTTATACTTCTTAAAGCTTAAGAAAACCCTTGACACTTTCGATACTTGATTTTGAAATCATGATTCCTGATTCAACAATTCGTGCATTAATCTTCTATTAGATATACCTTTTTGAAGGAGTTTAGAAAAATGAATGTTTATTTCTCTAATTTATTTCTTGATTTAGATATTGAAATAAAATATTTTTGAGCCTTTTTAAAAACTTGAGTTTGGATTATCAAATTCTGAATTTCTAACTTTTCTGGGCTATGCTTATCAATTCAATTCTACTAAGTTTTTGATTAAAACCAAGAGGTAACTTTTTTGTTTTAAGAATATTTGTTTTATTTTCTAGATCCTGGATCATTTTTGTATTTTAATCATTTTGTTCTTATTGTTTCTACCCCTTCTCTTTTTGATTATGTCAAAGGGGGAGAACGTACTGTTGAATTTGTATCTTTTTATTTTGTATTTTTTCTTTCAAAAAATTAAAAACAACAAATTTTTTTTATCTCCCTTATTTTTAAAAGTTTTATTCTAGTGAAGGAGAGATTAGGAGATAATAGTTTTTGTAAATTTAAATAGAAATATTTGCCATAATCAAAATGGGGGAGATTGTTGCGGATCTATTTTCATGGGTTATGATTTTGATGATAACAAACACTCTTATTTCTCTATGACTTCCTTATTTACCGACATTTTAGGTTCACAAGATCAAGATTGTAATTTGGAATTAGCTCAAGATTGGGTAGACTAGGTCTGAGTCATTTTGTACCCTTTTTCCTTATTTGAGTCTTTTTTATTTGGTGTGACTCCTGATGCTATGTAACTTTGCACACAGGCACCATGGAAGATTTTTTGACTATTCCATAGAGTTTACTATTTTTGGTAACATCATCCGGGATAATATTTTTGTTTAGTCTAGTAATTAGGTTGTTAAGCCTAAGT
>NW_021318711.1:255993-263647 GCF_001605985.2 Dendrobium catenatum
CGACCCCATTTGTATATGTGTACAAAATTTCTTCGTAAAGCTGATCATCCTGTACGAACTAGGTTCATCTGGTACGAACTAGGTTCGTCCGGTACGAACGGTTATTACTAGGTCGGTTCTTGAAATCGCTGAAAACCATTCTAAGTCGATTAATCGTTTGGACGAAAATTTATTCATCTGGACAAAAATTTTATAGAGGACCGATCATCCTGGATGATTATTAATTTCGTCTGGACAAAAGTTTTCCAGAGGACCTATCGCCATGGACGATAATTTAATTTCGTCTGGATGAAAATTTTCCAGAGACCAGATCGTCCGGGACGATTATTAATTTCGTCTGGACAAAAATTTTCCAGAGGACCAATCGCCATTGACGATAATTTAATTTCGTCTGGACGAAAATTTTACAGAGAACCAATCATCTTAGACGATTGTAAAATTCGTCCTAGACGAATAGTACTTAGAAAAATTTTTAAGCAAGTTCCTATTCGTTCCATGTGCTCAATAGGAGATAACTGTCTGATCGTCCCATACGAACGTATATCGTCCAGTACGATCAGTATAATTTTTTTATGATCTCCATATGTGTGTGTATATTTTTATTCACTCAATTACAATCACTCCCTTTCAATTTAATTTCAAAGAAATGCAAACTTCAAATTTTACAAAGTATCTCATTCTGAATTTGATTTGAAGTCTTCGTAGTCTGGAGTTCATTTTTCCTGAAATGTTAGTTCACACAAGAGCAAATACAAATCTTCTAAAATTGTTAGGAGATAACTACACATTTGACCAATAATGTTTGGAATCATCAAAACTACATAAGTTGCAAAAATGTAAAGCATTCAAATAGCAACTATCTTAACAATTTTTATCGGCCTGGACAATCGGTTTAAAATAGAAACCCTAATTAGGGCATCCTCATTAAGGCAGCCGTCATTAAGCAGATCGGCCTAGATAATTTTTTTATCGGCCAAGACGATAGACTCAGTTAAGAAAGAATCAGCGGTCATGATCAGTTTATGTATTCTTTATTTTAGAAATTTGGCAAGGATGATATCCACATCATCCTTGATGATCTAACTCAATTATGCCTAAATTAATCTGGTATCTTTTGAAAGCATTAAAGGCTGATTAATTTGATCACATTATCCAGGATGATCGTAGTATCGGCCGGGATGATTTCGTGGATGATTGACTTCAGCCAGCTTCTTTTCAGGGTGATGATCAGGATGATTATAATCGATTTTAAACTAATCGGCCAGGATGATATTGCATCGACTTGGATGATGTAACAAATTTTCTTCTGATGGTCCCAAATCATCCTGGGTTGATTGAGCTTAATTTGTACTAATCGGCTAGGATAATATTCCTATCATCCTAGACGATAAAGTTGGCAAGTTGTGTTAATGAGCTCATTTTGATATCTTCTATTTAAGCTTTTGATTAGGCACTTTTGTAAGTGTCTTTGGCAGCCATTGTAGCTTCATTCTTTTGGGGGAACTTGAAGAGAGAGCTTTAAAGGGATTGAGGAACAGGTGAAGTCTAAGAGAGGGAGAAGATCCTATGAGGGGGGACTCAAGGGAGTGTGGAGGGGAATTCCACACGGTTACTTTGGCAGGCTTGCACCTTAATACCATCGAATTCATGGCTTATCTTGAGGGAAGTTCACCAAAGAAGAAGATCTCTTTGGTGTCAAAGGACCCGGCTACTCCGCTGCATCGGGAAAGATAGAAGTGGTTTTGTAAAGGCTTCTCCTCCTAGCTGTGGGAGCTAAAGGAGAGACACTTAGTTTAGTGCAATACTTGGAGGGTGCCTTCAAGGAGTGGACGTAGGTCAAGTTTTGACCGAACCACTATAAATCTACTGTGTTCTTTCCTTTATTATATCCGCATTTAATTTCCACACTTTGGTTTTCGTAGTGGTAAATCTTGGTTTATATGATTTATTTTAAAATATCGGTTCACCCCTTTTTGGTTAGCCTTGGGACTAGGTTACAAGGGCCTAACATCCCTAACAAACTTTCTTGTGCCATCAGAGCACTTTCACTAAAAGCCCCATTTTGGAGTTTGCAGTGCACCAAAAAATTGCCCATACACACCTTTATTTAACGAGGTTGTTTGTGAACCCGGTGCTGTTGAGATAGTTGCTACTTAGTTTTGCATGTTAGATATTCTTGCAACTTGTATGTTTTTTATAATTCCAAATATTATTGCTTTGATTATTATTTCTCCTAACATATTTTGGAAGAATTATTTTACTCTTATGTGTACTAATATTTTAAGAAAATCATACTCTGGATTGCTGAAAACTTGAAATCAAGATTAGTTTAGAGTTTATTGTAATTGAATTCTATATTTCCATTTTATTGAGTCTAAAAGAGTGTGATTATAGTTGAGTAATTGAGCATACACACATCAGAGGAGAGTTTAAAATTCAAAATTTTTAAACTAATCGTACTGTACGATATCACTTCGTACGGGACGATATGGTCAGTTATTTTTCCCGATGAGCAGTTGAAAGAACATAAATAAAAATATTTTTTTCTAAGTATGTATCATAGGGAATGATCCTAGCTTCATACAAGGATGAACATCTCAGGTCTATTCTTGTACAAAGATCATATGGGATGATCCATAGTTCATACAAGGATGAACATCTCGGGTCAGTTCTCGCACAAATTTTTTTTTCTAAGTATGGATCGTACGGGAGGATTCTAGGTTTATATAAGGATGAATGTCTCGGGTCTGATCTCGCCAAAATTTTTTTTTCTAAGTATGGAACATACGGGACGATTCCAATTTTATATAAGGATGAACATCTTGGGTCCATTCTCGCTCATTTCGTCTCAATGTATTATACAAACAAATTTTGAAATTTTTTAACTGTTCATCCTGGATGAACTTGGTTTATGCCGGATGATGATCGGGTATGAAATGATTTCATAATAATTCATAACAGGTTCATACTTAATAGTATTTAAACTATTTATACATATGAGCATATGATTGGACTGTACGATTGTGTACACTCAAAATTGAAAAATTTAGATTTCTGGATGGTTTTTTGTGTCTTTTGTATACAAGGTTCATTAAAAATTGACGTTAATATCTTCTTTTTAATCTTTGCTTTGATTTTTAAATGGAAATTGAAGCAGAGAGTGTGAGAGAGAGAGAGAGATTTCTTGCTAGTGGACTGTGAATGGTTCATAAGATTACTCAAAGGTCAGGATCTCTGTGTGATTTATATTTTTCACTCTTCCTCTTGCTTTTTCTAGATTGCTCGTGAGAGATCTTTGAAGAAGATCCAGTTCTCTACCGACACTTGGTGAGTATGAACAGCTAACTATTCTCTATTGACACTGGAGGGTGTGAAAGGATGACGGTTATTCGCCAACACTAAGAGAGTTTGAACAGTTAAAGGTACTCTGTCTACACTTGGAGGGTGTGAAAGGATGAAGGTTCCTTTCCTACACTTGGAGGGTGTGATAGAACGATGGTTCTTTGCCACACCGGGGATTGGTGGAAGATAGTTTTTTGTAAATGCTTCTCCTCCTTGCTGCGGGGGCAAAAGGAGAGTCACTTTTGATAATAGTGCAATACTAGAAGAGGGAGTCTTCAAGGAGTGGATGTAGGTCGTGTTTGAATGAATCACTATAAATTATTGTGTCATTTAAGTTTTCACTGTTTACTTACTGTAATTTTAATTTTATGGTTAAAAAATTTGCTTCCAAATAACTTCAATTAACTTTCTACGAATCGTTAACTGGTTTCAAATTTTAAAATCCAAGAGAATTTTCAAAATCACCAATTCACTCCCCCTTCTTGTTAGCCTTGGGACATAAGCTTAGGTTTAACAACCTATTTAAGATTCAATAAGTGGTTTCAAAGCATTATTTCAAAATCATAATTTTAGACTACTTTTTGAAAAATAAGCATAGCTACTTTTGGAAACCAGAATACACCTGAAGGATATTAGATCACTAGACCTCCTTTATTTGATAATATCCCTTTCGATTTTTGAAAAACACATTTGTCTACATTTTTACAGTCATTTGATTATCGTATGTGGATCTTAGTACAAGAAGGGTATATAAATCCAACTAGATTAGTTGATGGTATTAGAGTTGAAACACCCTTTGTAAATTGGACTGTAGAAGAACGTGACTTAGCACAACTTAATGCGAAATGTTTAAACAATTTCTTTTGTGTACTTAAGTTAGAAGACTACATGCGGGTTTCCACTTACAAAAGTGGAAATGACATATGGGATAGACTTTGTATTACTTACAAAGAGACTAATGAAGTAAAATAATCTAAATTAAACATCTTATTATATGACTATGAATTATTTCATATGAAACCCAGTGAATCTATTTCTTACATGTACATATGATTCACTTAGATAGTCACTTCTTTGCATGCATTATGTAAGGAACTAACGAACAATAAAATGGTTAGTAAAATTCTTCGTTGTTTACCTACTACTTATGATGAAAAAATAATTTCTATTACAAAGTCTAAAGATTTAAATGTTTACTCTATTGATAAACTTCTTGATTCACTAATTGCCTACGAGCAAAGAGTGAGTCAAAGGAAGAGTGATACAGGTGAACAGTGAAAGGAGAAGAACATTTCTCTAAAAATGGAGGAGTCAGAGAGTGATCTTTCACAACCTAAGGATAAGGATGACATTCTCTTGATTACTAGGCATTTCAGGAGCTTTCTTAAAAGGAAGCAGAGGAGATGCCAACAATGGAACAAAGATAAGTTTAATAAGAATGTTAAGGTTTTAAATGATGTAATTTGCTATGAATGCAGAAAACTTAGACACATAAAATCAGATTGCCCAAAACTAAAAGTCACTCCTAGTAAGGAGAAGGTAGAGGAGAAACCAAATATGAAGAAGGGCAAGAAGAGATTCCAAAGAGCTTTTTGGGCAGACTCGGCTTTGGATTCATTTGAAATAAGAAAGGAGGAGGAAGTCACCAATATTTGCTTAATGTTCAATGATCTTGATCAATCAGATATAGAAGAGGTATGTGACTTAACCTATACTGAACTTTTAGAAGTTTCTGAAAGAATTCATGATGTATATAGAAGGCTAAAGAAAATGCATGCTAGTCTGAATTTAGAAATGCATGAATTACAAAGAGAACATGAAATCCTTAGGAATGATCATGCATTGATAAATAATAACCACATGAGCTTACTTGATTAATTTGATGACTTGAATAAGAGGAATGATATTTTAAAATCATCCTATGCTTAATTAGAAAAAGAATTTAAGGATTTTAAGGAATAATCAGAAAATAAAGAGCATTATTTGAATTATAGTAATAATGTGTTGAAAGATTTAAACACATTTCTTAAATTGAAAGTAAATGCTCTTGAGAAAAATAAGAAATAACTAATACTTGAAGATTTTACTAATCCTTTTTTATATCTAAAATTTTTAAAACCCAAGAAGAGATAGAGTTCTTATAAAATATTTAAAAATTCATTTCCTAGAGTTAAATGTTATTCTTGTGGCATGATTGTACATATTGCACACACTTGTACTTTAGATAAAAATACTCATTTAGTGCGGAGACCTAAGATGCATAACTCAAGTCATATCATACATGCATCTATTTTTAAATTGTCAAAAGGAGAACCCAATCTTGTTTGGGTTGGCAGGTCTAACCTTTGATAGTTTTGCTGGCACGCTCTCATACAAGGCCTCATGAGAGCATTTGGTACCTAGACAGCATTGCTTAAAGCATATGATTGGAGACACTAAATAATTTATATCGCTGGAATCCAGAAGTGGAGGCAGGGTTACACTTGAAGATAAAACCACTAGGAAAGTGGTTGGATCAGGTATGATTGAAAACAAACAAAATTTTTTCAATTAAAATGTGCTTCTTGTAGAAGACTTAAAGCATATTCTATTGAGTATTAGCCAGCTATGTGATAAAGAATACAATGTAAAATTTTTTCCTACTAGCTGCATATTAAGCCTAAATGGTAATGATGTTTTGCATGGTTTAAGGGTAAATAATATTTATATACTAGATTTAAATTATGTTAAAACTCCTAATGCTTTATGTTTGAAAACTATTTCTAATGAATCATGGTTATGGCATAGGAGACTTCGTCATTCTAGCATGAAAAATCTTAGAAATTTACCCAAAAGGAATTTGTTAGAGGTATATCAAAACTAGACTTTTCTAAGGATCACCATTGTGATGCATATCAATTAGAAAAATAGGTGAAGTCCTCTTTTTAGTCAAACAAGGATCTTAGAACTAGTAAACCTTTTGAGATTTTACTTATGGATCTTTTTGGACTTGTTAGAATTATAAGTCTATGAGAGAAGGTATATGGATTTGTGATTATAGATGATTTTTTAAGATTTACTTAGGTTAAATTCTTATATCATAAGAGTGAATCATTTAAGGAGTTTAGATATTTTTTTACTTGGATTTAGAGGAAACTAGGATGTGAGATTTTAAGAATCCAAAGTGATCATGGCGGTGAATTTAAAAATAAAAATTTTGAGTTTTTTTATAAAGAGAAAGGAATTAATCACAATTTTTCTGCTCCTAGAACCCCTCGGCAAAATGGGATAGTCAAAAGAAAGAACAAAACATTAATAGAAGTTACTCGAGCCATATTGGCAAAATTTTTACTTCCTAAATACGTTTGGGCAGAAGTAGTTAGCACTGCTTGTTTTGTTCTGAGTAGGGTGAACATCAGATCGAAATTAAATAAAACACCCTATAAGCTTCTTAAGGGGAGAATACCAAATTTATCATATTTGCATGTTTTTGGTTGTAAGGTGTTCATTCATAATAATGAAAAATTCACCTTAGGAAAATTTGATACATGAAGAAATTTTTCTTGGATACTCTAGTGTTGGAAAATCTTATAAAGAATTTAACAAAAAAATTTTAGTAATTGAGGAGATCACACATGTTGTATTTGATGAATATGGAATTTTAGAAGAGCCAAATTTGGAAGATGATGCAATAGAAATTAACTCCCAAAGGATTGAGAAAGTTAAATTGGAAGAAAATTTGGAGTTAGAAAACTTGTTGCCTAGAGATTTGAGATTTTCTAAAAACCACTATAAGAAATTAATTTTAGGTGAACCTAGTGAGGGTGTTAGGACTAAGCATGGACTAAGTAAAGAAGTCAATCATTCTGCCTTTATTTTAATAATAGAACCCATAAATATAAATCAAGCACTTTCAGATGAATTTTAAATTTTAGCAATGCAAGAAGAATTAAATCAATTTGTAAGAAATGAAGCTTGGGAATTAATTCTAAGGCCAAATGATAAAGTATAGTTGGAACTAAGTGGGTATTCAATAACAAAATGAATGACTCAGGAGTTATTGTTAGAAATAAGGCTAGATTGGTGTCTAAGGGGTATAATCAGATTGAAAGGATTGACTTTTAGGAGACTTTTTCCCCTGTAGCGAGACTTGAAACAATTAGGGTTTTATTTGTTGCAAATCTATTTTCATGGCTTATGTTTTGATGATTGATAAACACTATTTCTCTTGGACTGCTTGTTGCTTCTAACTTCTTAGGAATCGAAGATCGGACGAACAAGACAAAGCCAGTTTGAGATTACATAGGTTTAGGGTTGAGTCAGTCTGTACTTT
>NW_021318711.1:263747-290919 GCF_001605985.2 Dendrobium catenatum
TACTCGTCTCCACCCTGAGGAACCTCGGGGGGATAGAAAGGAGGAGGCTCCTGCTCCCGCTCCCTTTCCTGACCCTGTCCTCTCCACCAGCACTCACCGGTTGATCAGTTGATTGAGAGGTTTGATCGATGGGAGACCCGCTTTGATGCCTACGTTGCTGCACATGAGCAGCAACACTCTAAGGATATTGCCCGCTACGAACAGCACCGCACTGAGGATTTAGCCCAATTTGACAGTTTCCTTACTCACCAGCAGCAGCAGCATGACCAGAACATCGCCTGGTTCAATGCACAGTTTACCACGCTTGCCAGCTACTTTCAGCAGCCACCTCCACCACCTCCATCAAATGATCAGGATCCCTCGTTCTTTTAGTCTGTGCTTTACGTTGTTTGTTTCTTGTTTTTTTTGTAGTTTGCTTTTTAGTCTTTGTTTGTTTTTCTTTTGTATCTGGACCCTTTTTTTGTGATGACAAAAGGGGGAGTAGAGTCTGGTAGGAAAAGTTGTTGGGTTTGTAACTTTGAAATTCTAATGGACTTTTTTGGATATTTTCCTACTTGTGTTTGCCATCATCAAAAAGGGGGAGATTATTGCAAATCTATTTTCATGGCTTATGTTTTGATGATTGACAAACACTATTTCTCTTGGACTGCTAGTTGCTTCTAACTTTTTAGGAATTGAAGATCGGACGAACAAGACAAAGCCAGTTCAGGATTACGTAGGTTTAGGGTTGAGTCAGTCTATACTTTTGTTTTTCACTTTTTGAGTCTACTTGTAATGGTCAAAGAGACTGATAATAAGTAACCCTACACACACACACTTGAGAGACTTAGAATTTCTGTTTTTACTCATATCGGCCAGGACGATTTTTTATCGGCCTGGACGATCAGGCTTAAAATAGAAAGTCTATATAAGGATTCTTAATTAAGGCAGCCATCATTAACATATCAGCCTGGACGATACGTGTATCAGCCAGGATGATATGCTCAAAATAGAAAGAAGTTGCTGTCATAGACAATCAAGGTATACTGTATTTTTAAATTATCGGTCAGGACGATCCTTGATCGGCCTGGACGATATTCACAAATTATGCCTTAATTGATCAGGAAATTAAGGGAGTAATTAAGGATGATCGATACAATCGTATCGTCCTAGACGATCGCAGGATCGGCCAAGACAATCCAGTCAAAAAACCTTAAGTTACTTCAGGATGATAAAATAACGATCAGCTCGTATCCATGGCTATTCTCGGGAAGATTTTCCTCTGATTTGAACTGATCGGCCAGGAAGATCATGAGATCGGCCTAGACGATCAAGCCAAATTTCAATCGTCAAGGAGTGTATCCAGGGTGATGCTTTGGCCAATCTTCTGAGTTTCGTACTGATCGGCCAGGCCGATGTCCATATCGGCCTGGACGATAAAGTCAGCAACTTGAAATTAATGAGCTCCTTTGAAGATGTTCTATTTAAGAGCTCATGTTCAACGTTTTGGAAGACCTTTGGCTGCTGCCTTGACCTGAGAAGACCTTGAGTAGAGAAAGAGAGAGAGGGGGAGAGAGAGGATCTTGTAAGGGGGAGCTTGTAAGGAAATTCACAAGGGTTGCTTCAAGGATCGCTCTGCTTGTTCTTCGTCAAGAGTTTCTCATCCGTGGAAGGGTCGGTAGAGGTAAGGAGTTAGCTTTTGGTTGTGGTTCTCTGCCAGCTTCAGGAGAAAGCAAAAGGAGGTAGGTTCTCTGCCTTGCCGGGGTGGCAAAAAGGATGTTCTTGTGAGGGCTTCTCCGCCTAGCCGTGGGGGCTAAAGGAGAGTCACGTTTTGTAGTGCAATACTTGGAGGGTGCCTCCAAGGAGTGGACGTAGGTTGAGTTGACCAAACCACTATAAATTTCTGTGTTCTTGTTTTCTTTCTTCCGCATTTTTAATTCCGCATTTCTTTTTTTGTGGCGTGATTTTGGTTTATGTTTTTTATTCTTTGTTAAAAGAAATTTTAAAATACCAATTCACCCCCCCCCTCTTGGTTAGCTTGGTTAGCTTGGGCCAGTTCTATAGGGCTTAATATCCCTAACAAACTTTCAAGTGGTATCAGAGCACTTTCTAGTGTCATCTGAGAACTTTCATTATTAGCCTTTACCTTTTTTAGAGGATTCAAATTATTTCAAATGAATGTTAAAAGTGTCTTTTTAAATGGGTTGATTTAAGAGGATATTTATGTTGAACAAGCTCCAATTTTAAAAATTCAAAATACCCAAATCATATTTTTAAATTAAAAAAGGCGTTGTATGGATTGAAACAAGCACCAAGAGCTTGATATGTGAGGTTAAGCACTTTCCTAATTGATAGATCTTTTAAAAGAGGAAGTGTGGACGCCACTCTCTTTTTAAAGAAATTGGGAGACGATATACTCATTGTATAAATTTATGTTGATGATATCATCTTTGGATCTACAAATAAAATTCTTTGTAATGATTTTTTTTAAAATAATAAGTAGTGAATTTGAGAAGAATTTAATAGGAGATTTGAGTTACTTTCTAGGTTTTAGCATTAAGCAAATTGAGGAAGGAATATTTCTTAGTTAGAAAAAATATGTTAAGAACATCCTCAAAATGTATGAAATGGACAATACTAAACCTATTAGTACACCTATGAGTTCCTCATTACAGTTGGATAAGGACATAAAGGGAAAAATCTGTTGATCAAAAGAAATTTAGGGGAATAATTAGATCTTTGCTTTACTTAACTGCTAGCAGACCTGATATTATGTTCAATGTTTATTTATGTGCTAAATTTCAATTAGATTCAAAAGAATCACATTTAACAGCATTAAAAAGGATTTTAAAATATCTCTTGGGAACTCATAACTTAAGAATTTGGTATCCTATGTTGAGCTCTTCATTTAAAATAATTAGATATTCAAATTTGAACTTTACAGGTTGTAGGGTTAATAGAAAGAGAACTTCTATAACTTGTCAATTTATAGGAAATTCTTTAGTTTCTTGGTCCAGTAGATAATAGAATTTTGTAGCCTTATCTACTGCTGAAGCTGAATATATTACCTTAGGAAGTTGTGTGGCACTAGTTCTTTGGTTGAAATAATAGTTAATTGACTTAAGATTTACAATAGACACAATTCCAATTTATTATGATAATACTAGTGACATTTGTATTTCAAAAAATTTTATTCAACATTCTAGAACCAAACATATAGACATAAGGCATCATTTCATAAGAGATCATGTATCTAAATGAGAAATTGAACTGAACCATATTTCAACTAAAAATCAACTTGTAGATGCTTTTACAAAACCATTAGCCTTTCATATCTTTAGCACATTGAGAACAAGGCTAGGTATGATTGATCTTAATGCTTAATTAAAGTTTTCTACAAACTGATATGTGTCTTAGTGTATTTTTTGTTTTTGTATATTATGTGCTTATTTGTGTTTTTGATTTTATGTATTTTTTTAATGTTTTATGTGATTTTGAAATATTTTCACATCAAATTTCTTGTTTCTGGTCGATCGTGCAAATTTTTCTAAGTGTTATATTTATACTGTACGAAATTATCTTCATCCCGTATGAATTCTGTAGCATTTCCATCATTATTTTGAACTGATTGTGTAATGTTTTATTTTTCCGATACATATCATACTGCATGATCTCTATATCATCCCAAACGATGTGTATTCATTCCTATGTACACACCTAGATTATTATCTAGGAAGAATCAATTCTTATAACTGATCGTGCGTATGAACCACTAGTTCGTATGTACAAACCACATGTCATTTAATATGGGGGATGAATCTATTTATCATTAAAATGATATTAAATAATCGATCATTCCGGACTAACATTTATTCATCTGTATGATTGTATAGTCAAAAAGTCTGTACAAAAAGATGCCTCATAAATTACATGATTATAAAAAGTTGTTTCATTTTGAACATATTCGTTCGTACATATGAAATTCATTTCATCATATATGAATCATCAATCATACAGTATAAACCTATTTTCATACGTACGAATGATCACTTTTCTTTAAATACGAGGGCTTTGGAATTCATTTTTATTCACATCAATAGCCTTTTCCAATCCTTCAAATCTTAGCAATGGTTAGTTTTAGTAAGAGGGGTAAACTCACTAAGGGACTATCTTCCAGGGGTGGAGACGACAACTTTCTATCCAGGGCTGACGAGGATTCTTTTCTTAGGTTTGCTTATACTAATATTAGTCATTCTAGAATCCTACTTTAAGAGGATATCCACTTCCAAGTGATGCCTCTTTTTGCTACCACTCAATTTGTTTTTATCCTTACCTTGATTCATGAATATAACAAAGAAACATTTCACTACTTTCTAGTAAACATGTCATTTAGTGAGGATGTAAGTAGGATTAGATCTTTTGTTTTTAAGAAGAGGGTAGAAATAACTAAGGAAGATTTAGGAACCTTATTGAATTTAAGAACTCAAGGAGTTAGGCCCACACTTTGACTTCTACATCTAATTTTGACTGTATTGAAATAAATAAAGTTATTAGAGGGATTGAACAAGTATGTCATTTGCCTAGGGTCTATTCCTTAAACAAAAATGTAAGGGTCATTCAGTATATCCTTAGAACCTCTATTATTTCTAAAGCTGGTGACTGCATTAACATTACTCCTCTTTTATCCACTGTTACTTACCTTATCATAATTGGCCAACCTATAGATGTAGGCTAACTTATTATTGACTATATTCATGGCCTCTCTGAAATTGGATATGTCTCTCACAAGAGGAAGAAAAACATTACTTTAGGATACCAAGTGATCTATATCCTTGAGAAGAAGTATAATCTTGCTCATCCTGATCCTTTATTTGAATTTCCTATCTATTTCATTGATGCTTCATTTCGAATACTTTTTGAGAGAGATGATAATACAAGTAAGGATTCTGAGGGAGAAGAGGGAGCACCTGCACCTGCACCTGTGCCTGCTCATGGACTTAACTTTTAGGAGATGGTTCAATGCCTTAACCGTCTAGAGAGTCATTTTGATCAATGCTTTGATCAAATTCAGACTCACCTACAATAGCAGGATGCACAATACCAGCAGGACATGGGTTGGATTCGAGGTCAGTTCGACTTAGTGAACACCAATGTGGCTATGATGAATAGCTATTTTTCTATCTTCAACTAGCCACCTCCTCTAGATCAGGACCCCTCAGATCTATAGATGTACTTCTTTAGTGTTGTCTTTGCCAGTCCTTTAAGATGTGATGTGATGATTTATATGTTGTGTTTATTTAGTATTTTTTGTACTTATCCTTTATTCAACTTTTTTGTTCTTATTGTAATGTTATGTTTTTTTTTTTATTTTTATGTATTGATATCAGTTGTGCTTCATTGTATCATTTTTTTTATATTAATAAAAAATGTCTTATTTTATTTAGTTGATTTTCTTATCTGTTTGAAATGTTTGTTTGCCTATATGATAATCCTGACTTAATTGATCTAAAAAGTATTATAATATGAACTGCATTATAAGAATTAATTTCATTAGAAAATCTAATCTTTTAAAAATAAAAGTTAATTTATAACTCGATCAAGTTAAGGGAATTAATCTCATGTTCCTTTTAGGCATACATAGTTTTAATATTGTTATTGTAATTTTGATGTCTTAATATTTATTATTTCCCTTTTTAATATAATTATCTTTATACTTAGAGAATTTTGAGTTTTTAAATAATTGATTTTGGAAATATCTATTAAAATTTTGAGAATTGTACAAGTGTACAAAAATCAAAAGAATGTGCAATAGTTCGTAAATTGAAAAGAGGCACAAAATTAGCCCAAATAAAAAATGATGCATAAATTGTGCCACAAATATTTAAAAAGGTATATACACAATATCGCCAAACAAGTGTATTGAAAATGTTTTTTCCTTTATATTGTAATCTTCAATTTCAAATTAATCTAATGTTCAATTATATTTTGTATTGGAATTTGACTTTAAGTAATCTTCATTTCATCACTTTTGCAAGAATTCTCTTTATCTAATTACCTAGATTATTTCATTAACTTGATATATTTATCTTGTATATATTATATTTTAATTTAAATATTATGAATCTTTATTTTCTCTAATAAACATTAATGCTGTTATTACAATTATAATTCAATCTCTTTCAAGATTAATTATCAAAGGTTTCTCATATGACTTCTTATATTTCTTTTATTTTTTTCTTCCTTCTTTTTGTTGTTATCAAAAAGGGGGAGAAATATTATTTATTTATTTATTTGCATTTAATTTTTAGTGTTTGTTAGAGTTGTTTTAATTTTCTATTTTTCTTTTTGAAGTGTTTTTGTGACTGGAGTGTTTTGTGGTTTTATAAAAAATTTAAAAAATATATAGATCTATACTTAATAGAAATTCCCTTATATTCACATGTTTCTTCATTTAGGGGGTGTTATGGAGAAAATTAGGATTTTTAATTTTATTCAAATAATAATTGTTTTGCCAACATCAAAAAGGGGGAGATTGTTGAGATAGTTGCTACTTAGTTTTGCATGTTTAATATTCTTGCAACTTTTATATTTTTTATAATTCCAAATATTATTGCTTTGATTATTATTTCACCTAACATATTTTGAAAGAATTATTTTGCTCTTATGTGTACTAACATTTCAAGAAAATCATACTCCAGATTGTTGAAGACTTCAAATCAATATCAGTTTAGAGTTTATTGAAATTGAAGTCTATATTTTCCATTTTATTGAGTATGAGAGAGTGTAATTGTAATTGAGTAACTAAGCACACACACTATTCTTTACACTAAAATGTTAGAGAGAGAAACAGCCATTAGAGAGTGAAATAGCCAAAATATTTGAATTTTCAATTCGCGGTTTTTCAGCTGCCACCGTCGCCGGCTCTTGGCGATGACGGATGACGACCGCCGATCTTCAGTCGGCGCGTCTCTCATTAATAAATGTTTGGAAGGATACACCAAGGTAATAGATGAATCAATACAGCGATCTGTTGAAGACAATGTTCATTCTAGATCTACTGCTAGACCTCTAGTTATCAGAGAGGTTTGTGAATCGCCTGTGAAGAAGACTACTGATTGTGTTGTAGGCAAAGGCAAAGGTATTATTTATCAATCTGATAATAATACTCCGAAGAATCCTAGTGCAGATTTGATCCAGAATAATAACGACGTGGAAGCTTTTTCATCTAATGTGAAGATTTTTGTTAATAAATTCAGTTGTTCAAATGCAATCTCTGACCTGTGGCCAGAGATAAATGCGAATAACCAAAATAATATTAACAATCCTTTTCATTTAAATGAAAAGCATCCTTATGATTGTTCCACTGATTTGCCAAAGAAGAGATTTGTGCAAGCTGTACTTGGTAAGAAGGTTACCTGTGAAGATATGGCAAATTCAGATCTTGGTGATAAAGATAAGATTCCTAATGCTTGGAGGAAGACACAGCACATCAAAATCAACTATGCTTTGAATTCTACTCCCATTACTGATGATGGGATTGCTGTTATTATGAATTCACATCTTGAAGACGTTAATTCTCATGTTTTGAGGAACTCTCTGGTTATCAAAATATTAGGAAGCAATATTTCATTCCCAATCTGTAGTAGAGAGCTCCGTAAACAATGGACCAGATTTGGGAAATTTCATCTTACAACCTTGGGCCTTGACTAGATCCTTTGTTCTTTTACCAATCCAGATGCTCTGGAAGAAGTACTAGAAGGAGCTCCCTGGTATATTGGAGGAAATATAATTCGCTTGGATAGATGGTCCCCCAATTTCTCCCCTGAATCTCTTAAAGGTCTTACAACACCTATTTGGATTCGCTTACCGTGCTTACCACTACACTACTGGGATGAACAAAATATCTGTTGAATTGCATCTATGAAAAGAGCTCCTTTATATCTAGATGGCAATTCGTTTAAATGGGGTAAGAGAGAATATGCTCGTGTTTGCGTTCGCATTGATTTTGACAAAAAATTACCAAAAGGTGTTTGGATTGAAGGAAAGCATGGTAGATCATTCCAAAGAGTAGAATATGATAATATCTCTTCTTTTTGTTTTCATTGTGGTAAGATTGTTCATTTGAAGAAAAAATGTCCTTCTTCAATTACTCCTGCTCACATTTCAAATGGTGTTGTAAAAAATCTGAATCATGAAGTAGCAAGTTCCAAAGGCCAAGATGAATTAGGTCCTTGGATTCAGGTAAAATTCAAGAAAAATAAAGTTTTTAGGAAATATGTTCCTAAGCAGAAAGAAGCAATTCAAAATGATACTCCAGCCTTGGTACAGTCAATCATAGAAGAAGGTGAAATCGTTGAAGATCACAATAATTCTGAAATCTAGAATTATGTTACTGCTGTGAAGAATAATCTCAAAATTCTGGACAGTCATCTGGAAGGTTTGGAGAAAAACAATTCTAATTCTATTTCAGATACTTTAGAGGGGAAGGGTTGCTTGCGAACCCAAGTATATCCTAAGGGATTACTTGCAAACTCAGGTATTCGCTATCATAATTTTGTTCTTAAATTTCAAGAAGAATTCAATAACCATAATGTTAGAAAGGATGAATTGTATTATGTCAGCAAATCTTCTGAATTATTAGCAGATAAAGATATGGAAGTCTCTGCTGTTGTTGAAAATAAAAATATGTTCTCCTTACTACATAATGTGAATGAAAAGGGAATTGTGACTACTACCAAAGACAATACTTCGATTGTCTTCGAAGAAGGACAGAAGGATTTGAAATCTATAACAGATGTCTCAGGAATTAATGTACTTCCAAAATCAGTTGTTATTAAGAACAATATCAATCTATCTGATGATCAAAACAATTTGTGTATTGATGACAAAGTTGACAAAATTGATAAATATGGAGAGAATAGTGTAGATACCAAAGAAGGATTTACCAATCCTAATTCAACAAAAACTCAAGCTAACATCAAATTCAAACTTCAGAAGGAATTTAAATCTTTGCGTAATGTCAGTTTACATTCAAAGCTCAGGAAAAGAGAAGTAATCAAAAGGAAAGGTAGTGGGTCTTTTCCCACTTCTAATCCAAAATGAGTTCACTTATTTTCTAGAATTTTAGGGGGGCAAGAAAAGTTAAAGCCTCCCGATATTTGAAGGAGTTTATAAAGGAAAATGATGCTATTTTTGTTGGTCTTATTGAGATTAAAATTTCTTCTATAGATTCTTTGGAATTTAAAAGATTTATAGGAGACAATTGGGATTTTCATTTATTTCTAGCTAGAGGTTTATCTGGTGGAATTATAATATATTGGAGGTCGGACTTGGCAAGTTTTTCTGTTATGAAAGATTCAAATCAGCTAGTGGTGGGAGAATTGAACATTACAAACAAAACCTCTTGGATCATAGCCATTATTTATGGTAGTATTGATTGGTGTGAAAAAAGATTTCTTTGGAAAAAATTGGAGAAGTTTAAATCAGCTAAACTTCCTATGGTTATGGGAGGAGAATTCAATTGCATCTTATCTCAAGATGAAAAAAAAGGAGAAAAAAATTTTCTTTGTCTCAAGGAGCTCAAGACATGCTCTAATTCATGAGAGATTGTGATTTCATGACACTAAATTCATTTGTCCCAATTACACTTGGTGTAACAACAAAACTAGGAAAGCTCGGATCTTAGAGAGATTAGATCGCTGCTTACTTAACTGCATAGCTTTAAATCTCCTGAAAATTGCAGTTGTTAAACATTTAGCACGTATTGCATCTGATCATTGTCCTGTTATGTTAAGAATTTCTTCGCCAACTTCTCTTAAAAATTTTAATCTGAGATTTGAAGATACTTGGCTATCTTATCTAGCTTCTCATTCGGTGGTGTGGTTTGCTTGGAATAAACCTTCTGGAGGAAATGCAGACGCTATTTTGAATAATAAATTCAGAAGATCCTTAAAAGCCCTATTTTTCTGGAATAAGGTAAAGCATAAAAGCTTAACCGAGTTGAAGAATAACTTAAAGAATGATATGTTGGAGCTACAAGAAGAAGAATCATCTACTGAAGTTTTTTCTAATCAGAAAACTGATCTGTTGAGATTCAAGGTTCGGGAATTGAATGCAACACTTGGACGTTTATGTACATGGTGGAGACAAAGATCCAAAACTCGTTGGCTAAAAGAGGGAGATAGCAATTCTAAATTCTTTCATGTGTCTGCTACAGCTACAAGGAATATTAATTGGATCAATCATTTAAAGAACAATGCAGGTTCACTGATTGATAATCAGGAGGAAATTATAGAAGAATTTCCTTTCTATGTGCACGGATTGGAAACATACTAATGTGGTACTTATTCCTAAGGTAAATAATCCTATTTTACCTTCCAATTTCAGACCCATTAGCTTATGTAATACAATCTACAAAATTGTGGCAAGCATGTTACTAAATAGAATGGGTAATCTATTTCCAAATATTATTTCAGAAGTTCAATATGGTTTTGTTAAAGGTAGACTTATGTCAGATCAAATCCTTCTTTCTCAAGAACTTTTTCACAAATATAGATTTTCCAAATCTCAAAAGGGATTTGTTTCTATTAAAGTGGATATGGAGCAAGCATATGATAGCATGTGTTGGCCTACTCTTAAACAAGTACTTCAATGGTTTGGTTTTCCAAAAAATTTTTCAGATCTCATTATGGAATGTATTATAAATCCAAAATTCTCAATTGTGATTAATGGAAAATATTCAAATTGGATTGAGTCTAAATGTGGTTTTAGACAAGGATGTCCACTCTCACCTTACCTCTTTATCATGTGCTCCCAACTATTATCTGAAGAATTCTCTAGAAAAGGTAGCAATATTGGGATGAGAATCGCTCCAAATGCTCCTTTGATATCGCACCTTATGTATGAGATGACATAATCATCTTCTCAGAGGCAAAAAAGAGGTGCTTGAAGACAATTTCAGCAATCTTGAAGAAGTACTGCATGTGGACTGGACAAGTTATTAACACAGGCAAGTCATCTTTTCTTTTTAGTAAATCCATGTCTAAAAGTTCTATTAAAAATCTTTCGAGATTGATGAACTTTAAAGTTAAGAAAGATCTGGTTTTTCTTGGTTCTAAGATTGTTTTAAGAAGGCTGGTCAAATAAGACTTCAATTATTTGATTGACAAAGCTGTTTCCAAATTGAATATGTGGGGAAACAAGTTCCTTTCACTTGCAGGGAAAATTGTTTTGCTAAATGCTTTTTTCCTTTTCTTGCCCATTTTTGTATCTACTATATCTTTTGTTCCTTTGAGTATTTTAAAAGAGATAGATAAGATGTGCAGAAATTTTTTATGGAATAAAAGAGATGGGAGCTTTGGTATTCATTTTGTTGCATGGGATGTTTTGTGCAAACCGAAGAACAAAGGAGGAAGAGGGGTGCATTCGGTGCTAAATAGAATTGGTCCTTTGAGAGCCAAGTTGGATCTTAATTTTATCTCAAATCCTTCTTCTTTACTGAATAAAACTCTATCTGCAAAATATGGTAATGATCTTTGGGAAGGTGGAAATAGATGTTATTCATCTTCTTCATGGAAAATTATTTTAAACGGAGCAAAATTTCTTTACCCTCTTTTAAGATGGAAGATTTGTAATGGACAAGATGTGAATACTATGAATGATGTATGGCTTTTTGATAAATGCTTGAATAAGTGGCCTACCTTTACATCCATCATGGATCATCATAGCTATAATCTTTTAGCTTTTATCAAAAATAAAGAATGGAATGTTGAATACTTAAAGAGATATTTTGGTCTTCAGCTTATCAATTTAATCATACAAGTTCCCATACATTCTAATACTGATTGTGTCAGTTTGGAATTTATTTCTAAATGCTCGGGTAAAACAGTTGCTACTCTTACTTTTGAAAAAACAAGAGAACATGAATTGGATACTTTAAACTGGAATTGGACAAAAAAGCTTAAACTTAGACCCCAAGTTGAATTATTGTGGTGGTGGCTTTGTAGCAACACTTTACCTTCTAAATGTTTTCTTCATCATAGAGGTATAATTGAAGATAAAGATTGTCCAAGACCATGTCAAAGCATAGAAGACACAGAACATATTGCTGTTAAATGCAATGTTATCAAAAACATCTACAGTAAGCTGAATAAGTGGAATTTTCATTTGCCTTCTTTTACTTCTTTGGAAAATTGTATAAATGCATTAAGGAAACTTTTGGTGCAGAATCCAATAATTGGGAATTTATACTGTTCAATGATTTTTTTTTATTTGGAAAAGCAAAAATAAAATTACTCATGGTGGCAATAAAGACAGTTATTCCTTCTTAGCTGCTAATGCATTAGATTATGCATTTGGATCGTTCCGCTACAATCCAGTTTGGGATAACTGGGAAGCTAATCAGCACTCAGTGCTGGATACGAAAGCTTGGCTTCCTCCACCTCCTGGCTGGATCAAATGCAACGTGGATGCCTCTTTATCCAATAATTATGTAGCCGGTATTGGAGGTGTCTTCAGAGATGACAAGGAAAAATTTTATGGAGCATTTGATTTCAACATTAATCACTGGGATATTGCCCAAGTTGAAATACTTTCTATTCTTTCATTAAGAAGGTATGTTCAAGATTGCATGTTTGATGCTAAAGGTATTATGATTGAAGGTGTTAGTCATAATATTATTCTTCTCTTTCAAAGGGCTTTTCATAATAATTCTCTTTCAGAAGAATATCTAAACCCCAAGGATTTAGATTTTCTTAAGGATTTTAAACAAGTTGTTTTTTCTTTTGCTAGAAGAGATTGTAATAAGTTAGTCGATGTGTGTGCTAACCATGGTATTAGTTCAGGTTTCTTTTGGATGGATCTAAATGATAGTAGTATTCCTCCTTTTATTAATTTATTGAAGGAGGAATTTATTTGTAATTAGTTGCTTTAATAAAATTATTGCTCTTTGCATTTTCTCAAAAAAAAAAAACTAAACACACACACACACACCATGGGAGAGTTTAAAATTCATATTTTTTAAACTGGTCGTACTATATGATATCACTTAGTATGAGATGATCTGGTCAGTTATTTTCCTGACAAGCAGTTGAACGAACATAAATGAAAATATTTTTTCTAAGTATGAATCGTACGGGATGATCCTAGCTTCATACAAGGATGAAAGTCTTAGATCTATTCTCGCACGAAGATCATACGGGATGATCCCAGGCTTCGTATAAGGATGAACATCTCGGGTCTATTCTCATACAAAAAAATAATTCTAAGTATGGAACGTATGGGATGATTCCAGGTTCATACAAGGACGAACGTCTAGGGTCCGTTCTCACACAAATTGTTTTTTCTAAGTATGGATCGTATGGAACTATTCCTGTTTCATATAAGGATAAATGTCTCAGGTCTATTCCGCTTATTTCATCTCAAAGTTTCATACAAATGAATTTTTAAATTTTCTAACTGTTCATCCTGGATGAACTTGGTTCGTAGCGGATGATGATCGAGTATGAAATGATTTCGTACCGATTCATAACAAGTTCGTACGTAATAGTATTTAAACTATTCATATGTATAAAAATACGATCCTATTATACGATCGTGTATGCTCAAAATTGAAAATTTCAATTTTTTGAATAGTTTTTCATGTCTTTTGTATAAAAAGTCCATTAAAAACTAATGTTAATATCCTCTTTTTAATCTTTGCTTTGTGATTTTTCAAGGGCAATTGAAGGAGAGAGTGTGAGAGAGTGTTTGAGAGAGATTTCTTGCTAGTGGAGTGTGAATGGTTCACAAGATTACTCAAAGGTAAGGTTCTCTATGTGATTTATGTTTTTCACTCTTCCTCTTATTTTTTTCAAGATTGCTCCTGAGAAGATCTTTGAAGAAGATCCGGTTCTCTGTCGACACTTGGAGAGTGTGAACCGTTGATGATTCTCTACCAACACTTGGAGGGTGTGAAAGAATGACTGTTCTCTACCAACACTTGGAGAGTGTGAACAACTGAAGGTACTCTGCCTAAACTTAGAGGGTGTGAAAGGAAGAAGGTTCTCTTCCTACACTTGGAGGGTGTAAAAGGACGATAGTTCTTTTCTGCATCGGGGATTGTTGGAAGAGAGTTTTTTGTAAAGGATTCTCCACCTTACTGTGGGGGCAAAAGGAGAGTCACTTTTGGTAAGAGTGTAATACTTAAATAGGGAGTCTTCAGGGAGTAGATATAGGCCATGTTTGACTAAACCACTATAAATCTTTAGGTCGTTTAAATTTTTGATGCTTACTTACTGTAATTTTAATTAACTTGCTACAAATTATTAACTGCTTTCAAATTTTAAAATCCAAGAGAATTTTTAAATTTACCAATTCACCCCCCCCCTTTTGGTTAACCTTGAGCCATAAGGTTTAACAACCTATTCAAGATTCAATAGGTGTGACGCCTACAATGAGACAGGATTACTCATAGGTACCCTTGAGTGTGGGGAAAGCTAATTGTGTTTTAAAATAGGTACCCTTGAAGACCCCATACATGACTTTATTACGTGTGGTGGGAAAGATTATGACGGCCATGGTGTCTAAGGGCACCTACCATACATGCCTTTATTACGCATGATGGGAAGGCCCATAATCCTATAATTTTACCCTAAAATGGGAAAATGCTGGGAGGCTGCCAAAATTTTGGGTGAATATGAGACCCTGATTTAAAGTTAAATGAATAAGTTGAGGACCAAAGTTCAAACTTGCACATTGTACTCAGACTAAATTCAGAAACTTAAGCTCAGACCAAATAAGATTGAACTTAATTTTAACATGATTGAGCACAACAAACTCAAGAGAATATGAACTCAAGCTTGAACTCATATTGAACTTGGACAAAATTTGAATTACAGGGGACTCGCATGAATGGAAGAGGCTCATTATGAGACTAAACTAAGCCTAGACATGAACTTGAGTTGAAATAAAATGAACTAAGTGCAAGAAAACTCAAATTCAATTGTACTAAGTGTTATGGACATGATCTCAAATTGGAATCATATTTGAACTTTATAAAACAACAAAAGAATTAAAGGGATTAAATAAAGCATTGAACTTGTTACATACAAAGAACAATAAATCTAAGAAGTACTTGAACATTGAATGTGCAACATGGAATGTAATTCATTTCTTAAAATGGGACTTGTAATTCAACAAGATGATAAAGTTAACTATGCAAGCAAGGGTCATGGGGAGAATGTAATGATATACTTGTAATTAACAATACAAGACCTCTAATAAAACATTGAGAAGCGATCGCATCAATGGAAATGTACAATGCTTGCAAGGAAATGTAATAATCTCTCATAACCGATGTCAAACAAATGCACTGACTTTTAGCAAATTGAAGAGATTAACAAGTGATGATGGCAATGACACCAAGATATGGATGCAACAATCCTTTCAATACATATAAATAATGATATTCAATTAAGTCAAAATAATGCCAAGTCCATTATAAAGAATATAAATATCTTCCATATGCAATAATGAATAACTTGGAACACAAGCAATGTTGCCTATAGATTGTGACCACAACACGAACAATTTATAGTGGAAGATCCGTCCTTGCAAATAAGTATAATATACCTCCTAAGATTGATGAAAGGTGGATATGATGTTGGAAAAATGACTCTTTTATGAACACTTCCAAGAGGTCTTAGTGAATACAATGGGATAACAACAACGAATATATGGTAAATATAACAAACCCTTGTGGACACAAGTACATATATCACCTACAACAACGGTGATTGAGATTTTTGAGTACATCGAGTATGAAGATAACTTGATGTATGGAGAAGGACACCTTCCAGTAGAATGGAATATATGTTTGAACAAATTCAAACTAAACTTCCTGGTATTCCAAAATTTCTTCTTGGTTCTATACTTAAAAAAAAAAAATAGTCCTAATATCCATGAACACTGCAAAATAACAAGTGCACTTGGATACATCTATTTATTTTGAAGGCTAACTATGTGGTTATGAATAATACATCTCGTGGAGGTCTACTACCCTAAAGAGCTTGAAAGGACTTCTTTTCAAAGCAACGGTCACTGATTTCAAAGTTTAGAAAGACCTCCTGGTGAACGAGAAAATGGGAGTCATCATCAAGATGATGAGGTGCCACATGACATATAGATAATAATTCCATCAGATCCGTAACATTCATGCAAGATGACAAAAGATATTTACAAACATTCTGAGAATACCCCGCACATGAACCATAATTTGTATACACATAGGTGAATAAAAAGGAAGGGTATACAATCACCAAACCCATATGGGCCCCGGCGAGTGTGTTATGGGTACACACATAACGTCTAGGGATGCTACACAGATTAATAAGTGAATTCAAGCTCGAACCTAATCCTTCTACACTGATTAATAGGAGTCAATAGGGTTCAAAATATCAAATAAATATATGGTTGTGATGATCAATATATTTATTTTAATACATTCATATTAGACCTTCAAGGCCTATAATTAAGAAAACTCATTAACAAAGGCATAAAGCCTACAAAACTTGATTATCCTAAACAGGTAAATAGGAGTCGACAAAGTTCAATAAATAATTATAAAATGTCCCCAAAGACCAGCATTGGCCCTGGCGAGCACACATGACATCTAGGGATGCTGCACGGGTCAATAAATGAACCTAAGTTCAAGCCTAATCCTTCTATGTAGGTATATAGGAGTTGACATGGATCAAGCCATTAAATAAATATATAATCTTGAGGTCGACTAGGATATTTATTTCATAGATTCATATTAGGCCTTTAAGGCCTTCAATAAAGAAAATTCATAAATAAAGGAATAAAGCATATAAAACTCGATCCTCTATCGATAACTCGATGGAGTCAACAAGTTTCATCAATAAAATATAAATATTTTCTAATAAAAATGACCCCAAACAACCCGATGATGGTTGTATTAAATGTAGATCTCAATCGAAGGGATTAATTTTAAGGATCTCAAAATGCCCTCAAACATTCACTAAAACCTTCAAATGCCTTCTAAGCTACACTGAAATACCCACAAAAATTAAAAAACATAATGATAATCCAAACACTCATCCAATCTAAAATTTAAAAATTAAAATGATTCATCCAACAATTTAAAGCAAAATCTATCCACCATCTATAATAGTTTGTCGGGATAGATAAATTGAAATGTACTTCAGCTCTCATGGAGCTAATGCATTGTCAAGAATATCACTAGGATCCATTCTCAAATAATCTCCTACTAATAAGGATGTGGTATGTATCCTTTTACTAATAGTTTTATTGCCAAATGGAATTGCGGGATTAATGATTATGACCCGGGGCCCTCTGAACCAGGTTGTTTTGCCGCCAAATGGCACCACGAAATATAAGTTATGGCCAGAGACAACACGTTTCTTAGTGGCATCAAATCCTTTAGATATGAATCAATGGGATATAATCGAGAGGGCATAAATCCCTCTGTTAGCTAAGGTCGATTCAAATTTATCCCTTAGATAAATATTCCCCTAGGTCTATAAGGTCTCCTTAGACGAAGCAACCCATGGCTGCCGATAAAGATCCTTGTATTAGATTGGGTTGACTACCTCCTCTAACTAAGTATATTAAGGACCATGATGGTCCGGGATGACGGAACCATGGGATCTTTATTTGGTCTATCATTCATTCCCCCACCATTAGCTTTATGTGCAAGATGGTGAAAATTTTAAATTTTAAATATCAAATCTTCAACCTCTACAAACAACATGCCTATGCTGCTACTATATGCCAAATAACATGTAGTTTCTATATATCTGATTGATGACTAGCCTTAATCAAAAGTTCTCTCTCGTGATTGAGAGGGGTAACTAACTATAGTGACTTACGCCTATATAAAACTAGATCAAAAATTATAAAGTCCTTATAAAATGAGGGTAAAATCTCTAGATAGTTTCTTATCTACAAATCCATCTTCCTTCCAAAATTTACCCCGAAAATTATTCTGTTAAAACTCCCCCAAAAGAAAAATCAACAGCGGGCGGAGGTCGGGGTTGAATTTTCGGAGCCCACAGACAAACTGATGAATAAAAATGAAGAGAAAACCACCAAAAAAATATGCAAGGATATCGAAAGTAGAGCTCATGAATGGGAACCCTAAATCATCCAGGAGTTGCCATAGAGCACATGGAAACCCTATTTTCAGCACCTTAATGTTATTAGAATTCCTTAAATTTAGTCTCATTAGATTTGTCTCATCGATCCTCTCGATTTGACTATAATCATGTCACATTTAAAAATCATTTGATTATCCAATTTATGGTTTGAATCTTCTAAATGATCTTCTGGTCCTTGATTTGAACTCATTTGGCCTCAGATTGGATCAAATTTGGTGTCGTTGGGTCGTCCATTTGTCCTTTTAAGACATTCAATTAGAATGTAAGTTGGCTAAGATTAGAGTTTAGATGGTCCAAAATTAAATTTCAAAGTTTCCAATCTAAATTTGACTCGAGATTCATGCCAAATTAAGAATTTTTTTTATGATATTTCAACAATCAATCTAAATTAATATTTTGTGTATTGATGTTATGTGGCGTATACATTAAACTATGATAATTAAATTAGCCTATAAATGAGACTAGACATTATCTTTGCCTCCATTTGATTTCATTTGGGTTTATTAGCATGCCCACATATGATTATAAATGGTTTTCTTTATTCCCTTCAAGAGAGGAAGAGAATCCAACCAGTGTTATTAGATTCATCTTATTTTATTTCAACACTCTATGTAAATATTCTATCATGAAGGCTAATAGATTTATAGTTTAGTTACCATAAACATCATGACCTTTGTTAACTGAACTTCTATTAATTAGTGCATAAACTATTCATTATGATTGTTGATCTATAGAAGTTTATCCAATAAAAACCTGAATTCTTTTTTAATGTTGATATCGAGTTGAATTTTGAAATCTCTTCTTCTTAATAATAAAAAACATTATCAAGATGTTCGTTCATACTACATATAAATTCCATATTTAATGGTTTATAGATTCATTAGAGAACTTCATGTGCACATTTGAACAACAACATTGATTTATTCAATAAAAAAGTTTACATTTACATTTAATGTGTATTGTGTAACAATTGCCTTCTTATAGTTGTTATATCCATTCGTAGACATGTTTATTTCCTTGAATATGTATTAGTAATTGTTGAATGAAGAGATTTGTATTGCCTTTTTGAATATAAGTGGTATCAAGTAGAAACTTGGAAAGCCTTCACAAGAATGCATTTACTTTCTTCCTTTCACAATTTCTATTTTGAAGAAGCTTATTTCAACATCAGTGAATATGCTAAATTTGTTTGTCTTTATTAGATTTAAGTTGATACGTTCAATAAAAATAATGAAAACATATTTTAGATCAATGATTTTTATCATTTCATTATGCTAAATAGTAGCTTTCTGAAATTCATCAATAATGCTTTAATTAAAATCGTCAAACTCTCCTGTATTTTAGAACTTTGGTCTACTATTTATACATGTGTACTGGTTGTAATATTATGAGTTTGTAGAGAATGAATGTGAACATTAATATGACTCTTACATGTGACACTACTAGTACATAGTTAATGTTACAAGATCTCAAAACACTAGAGCTAACACTTGTAAGGATAATTATATATTCATCTATAAACTATGGTTGCTTAGAATATAAAACCCACTTAACTTGTGATCCTAGTAGGTGATGTTCAATATAGATAGGAGACTTGGGCTTTAGGTCTTCAATAGACCTCACTCTCTCATCAACATACACATAGCTTAAAGTGTGACACCTTAGACTAGATAATATAGACATAGATGCACTATCCAAAAACTTGTGCACCTCCTTATTTTTCAACCTAAGATTATGTCCTATGAGGTACCCTTGGTTGTGGCAACCCAGGGTTGATTACAAGTATTCTTCTACTAGCATTAGACTAAGTAGGATAAGGGAAACGATGAACCCAGAACGTTTGAACCATGGGATCTTGATCGAGGTTGTCATACCCACCTGGTTTGTTAGTTTTTCCCTCTAAATATCAAACAATTTGAACACATCGTTCATTTGACCTACATAAGTCATGTATAAAAAGTAAAATCAATAAGAAAACCCTTAATAAGAATTAAACTAAATAATATATATAAACAAATACATACATATCTAACAGAGAAATATAACAAGAATGGATTCCACCTTATTTTTGAGAAAAAAATTTCATAATTCTTCTAAATAACCCTTAACACTAAATCAAACATATAACCAACCTAATCTCATAAATTAAATTAAAATATATATAAACATAATTAATACAATATAATTCAAAATATAATAAATTCAAGTTTAATGTAAAAGATGGATTTTAAAAAGTATAAAGAAAGATAATAATGTGATAATGGATAATTAATTAAACATTCTCTAAAACTTTAAAAACATTCAAAATAAATTTTATAAACACATAAGATTGTAATAAACAATAAAATTAACAAAAATCTCAATGAAAAACTCCTTTTCACCAATAAATTAAATAATCCCTTAATTAAACAAGAAATATAAAAATTCATTAAAGATTTAATAAAAATAAAAAAAAATGACATAATTTCCTATAAACTCACAAAATTATAATGAACCATATTCTACGTAAGATAAAGTAATATTAAATCAAAAAAGTAAAACTTTGGTAAAACAATATTATGTAAATTGAAACCAACCCTGATAAAATTAAACAATTTGAAATATAAAATTGATACCCCAAACTAATAATAGGGTTGACCACTTGCACAATCTAGCACACACTATAAGTTGTTCGACAGACATTTGGATGCTTGCTTAGGATATTCTAGAGATTTTCTCTCATTAGTCTTTCAAAAAAATTCTTCCACTCAAACAAAATTAGAAAATTCTTTAAATAACATAGAAAGATAAATGGTTACAAGGATGTTAATGGTATTCGGTTAGGTCTGTAGCATATTATTTACACTCGTTAATTTGGCACCTCCTTGCATGCAAGTAGAAGCAAACCACTTGATCTATGAGGATACAGTTCTGTCTCAAGGGATGCCTCCTCTATAGGATAAAATCTATTTTTAAGCATTTTTAAAATTTCAAATCATACGAAATGTTACATATGACTATCATGCATTGCATTAACATCTCACTAAAATAAAAATATCAAATGTATCTAATTTTAGAAGAATGATCTACTATTAATAGTCCAAAAGAGTCAGGGCCAGTTTTGAATTCTTAGATGTTAGTCCCAAATTTCTAATTAAAAAAATAACCTACCCTATCTTGCATTTTATTAATCAAAACCTCATGGTTTAAAGTGCACGGTGGAGTAGCTTATAGTCTTATCCATGCAGGATCATAAGTTCATAAGAGTCAGGATTTCTTAAACCCTTGGAGAGGTGAGAGATATGAGTCCCATTGCATTTCATTAGATTATATTAGCATCACTGCTTTGTAGTGGCTCACCTTAGTTTAAGGTTCCAAGGTTAATTCCTATATCATAAGTCCTCATCTCCTAGGCTCCTAATATATTGATTAGAAATATAAGTCTTAACATTCTAATAAAATACTAAATTAAATAAAAATAAACCTCATTCTAAAATATTAAAGCTTAACCATATGATAAACTTAAGGACTTCTTAGCAATCTCAAAATCCTAGTCTCCATACTCTTATTCCTTCAACTATAGAAAGAACTGCTCAACCTTGAGCCAATCTCTTTTAAAAATTCCAAAGCTTCTTATCCTTACCTTAAACTTTAAAATCCTAAAAAAAATCGCTAGTACTTGAATCAAGAGTATTCCTGAGAGATTCATCTTTCCTGGAAAGTATAATTAACCATAAGGGTTTGTGTTTATGGGGAACCTATGACTACAAAATAAAATAAAACCTATCTTATTCTTGTAAGATAGGAGAAAGATCTTTGGGAATGTAGATAATCTTTCCAAAATCTATTTCTATTTTCAAATACATATGTAGAATTTTTTTATCATCTTTTGAGATAATAAATTATTCTCTTTGTAGTATTTGATCATAGAAATTATGCATTTTTTAAAACCCTTCTTACTTCAAAATCCTTCAAAGAATACTACCTTCATCTCTCGAGGTGATATACCATTCTCTTCATTACATTTGATTACGAGAATCTCTATACTCTTAAAACCTCATCTCACTTTTTAAATACTTCTATAAGGCATCATGTTCATCTTTTTGGATGATACTTTGTTACCTTAATTTTGTTTGATTATATAAATGATACGTTCTAAAACCCTATTTATTCTTGAATCCATTATAAAATACAATGTATGTCTCTCGAGATGGAGTATTATTCTCAATATGGCATTCGAGCACACCAAATTTGCATGGTGATTTATTTTCCTACACAGTCAGTAGAGTATAAGTTCCTAGTTGTAATCACTAACATAGACTTACACGATCACTTACATGTTTCCAACACCATTGTAAAACCACGTGGCATCATAAATAGTTTATAATATAATTAGACCAATATGAACATTACACTTAGTATTAGTCCAATTAACTATACTGTCCCTTAATCAACATAATGATATTAAATGTACGTGTTATAAAAGATGTTGTTCAATATAATATTATTCCTAAGGCCAGTGATAGGATCAACATCACACCCCTCCTCTCCATAGTTACCTATGTTTATATAGCCTGTATAATAATTTAATACAGATGATATGTTTATATGGTACATAGAGAATTGAACTACCATTATAGGTCCTACAGGTCGCCAAAAGTGAAACCTAGCACAAGGACATATCATAGCTGATATTTTGTAAAGCAAATGCAACCTCACTTATCCACCATGGCTAAATCATCTAACCTTTTACTTCATAAACCATTTAGTTCACCTCGTTTATAGTGAGAGGCATAGAACAACATAGGTTGAGAGAGAGCATGAAGCAGTACCCGTAAGACAGATGGAGGGAACGCTTTGCTCACTTGGAGCCTATATTTGATGATCATATCTAGCAAAAAATTAGAAATGGGAGGAAATATAATACCAGCAATAGGACTACAAATGGTTTCAAGAGAATTTTTCCCTCTATAGCTACTACTTTTAACCCCCACCACACCACTTGATCAAGGACCTTCTAGATTTTGACTTTGTTGTATAAGATGTTTGGGTATTTTTTCTTATTTGTTGTACTTTTAAATTGTATTTTTCTCATTTAAATTCCTTATGTTAGAAGGGGGAGAAAAGTTTGGTTGTTGTTATTCTGTCTTTTTTTAATGTGTGTTGAAAATTTTTCTTCTTAATGAAAATTTTAAAAAATTAATTCAAAAAATTTTGAAATTCAGTTCTTTTATTTTCTCTTATATTATATTTTTGGGATGCATAAAATGAGAGAAAAAAATACTTAATTTAAAAATGAAATGCTTTATTCTAAAGTTTAAAAAAGAATTGATTTCAACCAAAAATATTTTTCATCATATAAAAGAGAGAGATTGTTGGGCCTCATGAGCCAAGTTTGAAAACTAAGGTTTTGATGATCACAAATATTATTGATTATACTAAATAAATTTTCTTTTAAGCGTGCAAATTTTTGAACTAATGCTTCTTGTTAAGAGAAATAGCGATTGCATAGATGATGGAATCAAAAAGAGAATATGGTTTGAAAATTATGAACGTGTAAACCGTCAAAGTCTAAGAACTCAATATAAAATGCGAGTTAATTTTTTTTAAAATATTTTTGAGAACTCTTTGGGTGTTAGACTATATTAGCAAAATAATCATGTTCACATAAGAGCAGATAGTGTGTTAAAATAAGAAAATTCTAATATTAATTACAGCGCTTGAGTTTTTCAAATCATACTATACGATAAACAATATATTATGACCATTTTGAAAAATTCAAAAAATTAAGTGATATTGATTAATAAAAATTTGAAATTAAAAATTCTATTTTATGATTAACGTAATCCTATATTAGCTCATATTTAAAATTTAAATAGCTATTATTTTCTCTTTTAAAAATATGTAAATTTTAAATTATATTAATTGAAATATACAAACTTGTTCATGTAGTATGACTTTTAATTATTAGTTTAACTATTTATCTAGTTTAGACCTCAAATCAAGGGATAAATTTTAAAATGATTTTATATTGTATGATTATTACGTTTGAAATCTATGAACAAATAGAAACCATGGTTGGTCGAACCTTTTTTGGATTGGATGAACTTGAGCTAATTATATATATGATGAATATAATATAGTTTAATCAAATAGAGAGTAAATTATGGTTTGAATCAGAATTGTACTAATCATATATTACAATACATGGATCTTATTATATGATCACCTCATAAAAATTATTAAAAAATCTACTTTAGTGTTTCTTTAGGAGCATTATTATAAATAGAATAACTACAGAAACCCTAAAAGCTTTTTGGCTATCTTTTTGAGTTTCTTGAGAACTTTTGGAGAGTGTTGGGTATAGGAAAAAGATTGGAGAGACTTGTGAGAGCTTTTCAGAGGGAGCAAAAGTATGATTTAAGGGTTTCACTGTGGCTGTTAAGTTGAAATCTAATACTTAAATCCTCTACTTTTTTATTTTTAAAGCTCTTGAAAAGAGCTCAATAAAGTCTCATTGCTGGGACTTGCACTGTGCTTCATGAATCTAGAAGAAGATTATTGAGAAGTGGTTACTTGGACAGAGAAGAGGATTGGGTGTCTCCGATACCCTTGAAAGAGAGATACCGGCAGTCACATAATGCTAGGCTCTAACAATTCTCTCCAAAAAAAAGCTTTTTAATTCAATATAGGTTCTAACTTACCCATTTAGCATATCTACATACTAATAAAAAGAAACTCCTAACAAACTACTAAACCAACACTGTATCACTACCCCTAAAATTATAACAACTAGCCTTGAAATATCCCAAATGCTATTTGGTATTCTGGACTCCAAAAAATTTAACGGAATATGGCACAAACCCTTGTGGATACGGGATCTTATCATTTTACTCGTGCTATGACCTACCATTCCAAAACGATAAAATCCAACGGGATTATATGAAGGTCACCTTGACTTGCTACTCTCCTAAATGTTTCAAATCCTTAGGCAAACTAGAAATAATATGTGATACATCCCTGTGTTATATATATATATATATATATATTTGGTTAAAACCCACCGACGGGCCTACGTGTTAAAATAAGGTAAAATTTACAAAGTCCTAAAAGGCCCTCTAGCTCTCAACTGCTCAAACGAGCTACAAACAAAAGCAAAAATAAACCAAAGAGCCGGAGTTCCCTACAATGGAAAGATACAAAAAAACCTAGAAACATGCTAGCAACAAAAAAACTGAAGGGAAAGAATCAACACATCAGCAAAGCCCTTCAACCGGCACACGAATCCTGCACAAAATGAGCGCGAAGCTCCAAAAACCTGCAAAAGAGGCCTACAAGGATACTAGGAAAACAACTAAACAAGCAATTAAAATAGGAAAGAGGAAAAAAAGACAGTAAAAAGGAAGACCCCTCAAGCCGGGGCACTTACCTGTAAACAGAGACCTGTAATAAGAATAGAAATGAAAAAATAACAGCAGAATAAGCCAACCAAAATCACTCCCAGACCACCCAACTGGGAGCAGCCACAGCCCAATCCAGCCAACAGACAACACCCTCACCAAGAACCACAGAGAAAGCAACGGCCAAAGACAGGCACCAGAAAATAGCTTGGCAAAAGAAGAACAACCAACCACGAAAGAGACCAGAGAAACAGGGGAAGACAGCACCCCCCTTGAGCGAGGAAACCACAGAGACCACACCCACAAAGAACTGGACAGAAAAATCCAGCCAAAAATCAACCCCTCAGCATCAAACACCCAGCACCAGCAACCAGCACCCAAAAAAAACACCCTGACAGAGCCAACAACGACCAAAGACAGCACCCCCCTTGAGCCAGGAAACCACAGAGACCACACCCACAAAGAACTGGACAGAAAAATCCAGCCAAAAAACAACCACCACAGCAACAAATACCCAAAACCAGCAACCAGCACCCGAAAAACCCCCGAGACAGAACCAGCAGAAAAAAGGGATAAACCCCAAGTAAAAACCCAAAAATTAGATACCCAGAACATAGGGGACATTGTTTTTATCTAAATTAATCAAGCCTTTGATCTGCACAGAAAGTTTATTAAAGTGAACATCAGAAATAACATTAAACTTACTCCCAAGCAACCCCAGAGATGAGTGGCCAGAGCATTCCTACTACGGGTCTCTATTTTTTGTTGGATGATACTCATGAAAGAAGTTATTCCTACGGATGAGCTCGTAGAGAATAAGTTTGTTATTACTTCTTATGCCAATTGTTTCTAATTTGAACTTACAGCATGTTTTGTTCGTTCCTCCTATTGCTTGGTAAGTGTGGAATTTTTAAGGCATTTTTTTTTGTGTAATTTTGGTATGTGGTCCTAATGCTCATTCTCACTTGTTGATTCTTGGATGGTCAGTTTTAAGGGTCACATCAGGAACATTATTCCTCCTCTTATTATTTAGTTTATTTGGTTGGGTAGAAACGATTTCGCGCTATTGTAATGGGGAAAAAGGATGGATCATAATTTACATCATTTTTAGAAATCAAAGACCAAGGTTAATTTCTCTGTTCTCTGCTAAAACTGTATTCTTATAAGAGTTTATTTAAAGTGTGTATTCTCTTGAGGATGTTTGATTCGCTTTGGATGGTTACTCTCCAAATCCAAGCGTAGCACTGTGTGTGTGGTTTAAAACCTCCTGCAAATACTTTAATGAACATTGATATTATGAGGATGGCAGCAACTGGTGCATGGTGGTTAATTAGAAATTTCAATGGGGAGTATGTCTTGGGGTTTGCGGGTAGAACTGCTGGAACGGATCGCCTGGGGGTTTTTTGCTGCTGTCCTCCATGGGCTCCAAATGTGTGTTGGGCTGGATATTGATAGTATTATTTTGGAATGTAATTTGAATGAGAATTTTGAAACCTTGCTTGAGGAGGATGGTTGCAGATGTGGTCATTCCTTCTTCTACACTCGCAGGGATATTAAGTTTATCTAGGATTCTATCATTTGTTATTACAACGTGATTCCCTCTGAGGTTAATTCTGCGGCTAGCGGCCATGGAGTTCT
>NW_021318711.1:291019-298430 GCF_001605985.2 Dendrobium catenatum
TTTTTAAGAAGGATTTTTGGGGCTCCTACTTGGGGAACCAAATGAATTACAAATTTGATGAAATTTGGGCCATAGGATCACTTGACCCTAAGGACTAAACCCACCAAATTTGAGCTCAAATGGAGCATTCTAAGGTGGTCAACCAAACCACCCAAGGTGAGCTCTAAGTCACCTTCAAATCACTATGGGGGTCTATCCTAAGCTTGGATTGGGGAAAAATCAGTGGCTCTACATTCCTCATCCTGCACATCATCAACACACAAAAAATCACATCCTAAATCCCATTGGATACGTCTATATCCTCTTTTGAATTTAAGGGTCAAACCATGACCCTTAAACTTAAAAAATTATGGAAAATGCCCTTGAACAACTTAAAATGGTGAGATAAAATTTGGACATGTCAGCAACATGTCCAATTTCAATCCCCAAAAATTCCAGACCTGGTGGACATGTATTTAAAAAGTAATTAAAGAATTTCATAAAATGCTCAAATTGAAATAAAACCTAATACTGACCTAACTAGGGTCTAGAACCATAGGGCTTTTGTAGAGCTCCCTAAGACCTTTCCAATGAGCCTAAGAACACCTAATTTGGACAAGTGTGTAGGGAGTTATGAATTTTTGAAGTTCCCTTGAATTTCTAGATTTATTAATCCGGCAATTACACAGTCAGCAACCGTTACCACGTGGCGCGCGCTGATTCGCCAGGCAATGTTTGGCGCTAATCGTTAACGGCCGGATTAACCATAGCCATCGGATGGCGGATCGAACGGCTGGGATGGAAGGCGCTCCGATACCGCGGGATCTAATCCGAGTCGTTGATCAAGATCAACGGCTGGGATTTCGTCTTCAACCTCCCGCTCGTATCCGAGACCACAGAGCTTCTCCGGCTTGATCCGGGCGATCCCACCGGCGAACTCCGATGAAATTTCACAGGGAGGATCAGGACGGTGGAAACTTCCAATCCAACGGTGGAGATCCGTTGGGGTGAAGGCTTCCTTCACCCTTGACCAAACTACCTAGCTAGGGAGCTCGGGGTGAAGAGATTACCGCAGAGAAGGCCTCAACGAATGAGCTTCTCTATCAGGATGCTTCAGGGGACGGTGGCGAACAGTTCTCCTTCAGGAGTCGGGGTCAGAGGACGACCGGAGGTGCGACTTCGAGCGGGACGCCGAAGGCTTTCACGGGCGCTTGGTCGAATGGAAGGAGGGATCGATCTCTAGGCTCAAAGGAAGCTTCCAGGAGTTCGAAGGAGCTCTGGGGATCGAACGAGAGTGAATGCCAATGCCTCGTGAGGTCTGGCGAGCTCAGGGGTATTCGGCCACCCTTCGGAAGCTTGGACAGCCGGGATTGAACTGGGGAAGGCTCGGATCGCTGCCAGGTGGACGATGGCGACGTCCAGGAGGGATCGTGGAGATCAAATCGGTGGGCAGCAGCCTTGAGCTAGGGATTATCTGGAGGGGACCACCGGAACTTAAATTCCATTGGCTCCGACCGCCGCCGGCCATGGCCTGGGTCGGGTTGACCGGGGGAGACCGATGGGGACATGCTGGAGCCAAGGGTGAAGTCAATTTGGCCTGGGGAGGCCTGGATCGAACTGGTGACCGGGTTGGACCCAAACCTGCTCGGTTCGAGTCGAATTGAGCTCAATTCGAGCTAGGCCAGACCTTGGGCTTGGTATGGGAGGTAGGTCTTGGTCTGGTGCACCCAATGCAAGTGGCAATTGGGTCCAATTTGATCTGGGTTGAAAGATGGCTTGGCTTGATCCAAACCTGCTCGGTTCGGGTCGATTTGGGCTCAACCCAGGTCAGGCTAGACCTTGGGCTTGGGTGGGAAGCGGGTCTGGGTTTGGTGCACCCAATGCAAGTGGAAATTGGGTCTAATTTGATCTGAGCTGGGAGATGGCTTGGGTCCAAGTGTTTTTGGCTACTTTGGGTTAGCCTAACTCTTGACCCAAGCTAGCCCAAGGCATGAGCTGGCTGGAGGAGATTTATTGAACCTAGGGCCACCTATGGGAGGTGTTGGTCGAGTTCAATTGGGCTTAGGTTGAGAATTGGCTCAATCCCAAGTGCTTTTGGGCACTTTGGGATAGCCTAACTCTTGACCCAAGTGAGCAAGGGTTGGGCTGATCAAGGAAGGTGGTTTGGTATGGAAACTCATAAGCACCTTGATTGGATTCAATTTGGTTAAGATTCAAAAGTGGCTCAAGGGAGGCCTCATTCTTGGTCACTTGGGTCAAAGCCATATGGCTAACCCAATTAGCCCAAGGCTTGGGTCACAAAGAGGGGTCTCTTGGGTACCCAAGAGGTTTCCCAAACATTCAAAGGACTTGGAATGACTTGTTAAAAAATTTGGAAAGAGGGAAGGGTGTATGGGCCATGGTCAAACTTGGTTGACTTGGTCAACAGGTTGACCCAGGGTCTTGGGTTTGAGTTCACAAGTTGAGTTTTAACATTTAAAATTCATTGGAAGTGGTTTCAAAAAGTTGGATTGATTTGATTTGGAAATTGGCCATTTGAATCCCATAAGGGTATTTTGGTCATTTAGGGGGGGGGGGGGGGGTGACCTATTGGTCAAACTAGGGAAAAAATGGAATATGAAAAATACATTTTACTGTTCAGTGGGATAATCAGAGTTCCTGGAAGTGGTTGGAGGCTTTGATAAAGGCTCCAGATAAATCTCAAAGGGGAGGTTCAGTGGCATAGGGCTGTAAATATTTGAAGGTCTTTACACAGCCTTTGAATTTTAATTCGATTCTGGGGTTAGAGACCTGACAGATATGGGCTTAAAAATTGGAGGATAACCTCTAGAGCATGTCTTTCCACTTTTGCAAGTGTAGACCCTGAATCAGAGGGCCATTTGACTAGGTTTTGAAATGTTTGAACATTCTTTGAAAAGGGTCTTTAGGACAAGACCTTAGGACTTTGGATTTGAGTTTGGATTTCTGGCTTTTTGGAATGATTTCAAGTTTTGAATGAATCAATATTGGGTATCCAAATCATTTACATCCATGGTGGTGATTGTTAATGGAATTGAAGGGTCAAAAGCTAGATCAAAGGTAGAATCAAAGTCTAAAGTAAATTTTTTTGGATTCTCAGTGGATTGAAATCAAAGTTTGGATGTGGTTTGAAATTTGAATTTAATGGGTTTAAGTTGAAGTTTGAATTTAATGAAGATTAAATTGATCCAAAGGGTTAGTTGATCAAAGATAGGGATTGATTTGAGTCTAGATTAGCCCTAAGATCTAAAGGGCTTTTAGGATCTAGGATATATGGGAACCCTAGGCTCTAGAGTAGGCCCTAAGGTCTGGCTCTAGGGAAGGATCCTAAGGTCTAGAGTGGATCCTAGAGTCTAGAATTAATCTGGAGTTTGGAAGGGCCTTAGTGACCTCATACCAAAAATGAGGTCAACATGAATGTTACTTCTAACTTTTCAGGAATCGAAGATCGGACGAACAAACGAAGCCAGTTCAAGATTGCGTAGGTTAGAATTGAGTCAATTTGTACTTTGATTTTTCTCTTCTTGAGTCTATTTGTAATGTTCAAAGAGACTGATGCTAAGTAACCCTACACATATACACTTGAGAGACTTAGAAATTCTGTTTTTACTTAAATCGGCCTGGATGATATTTACATCGTTCGGGACAATCTGGCTTAAAATAGAAATTCTATCAGAGATTCTTAATTAAGGCAGCCGTCATTAACAGATCGGCTTGGATGATACGTGTATCGGCCAGGATGATAAGCTCAAAACAGAAAGAAATTGCCGCCATAAACAATTAAGGTATTCTGTATTTTTGGTAATCGGCCAGGACGATATTGGATCGGCCCAGACGATATTTATAATTATACCTTAATTGGCCAGACAAATCAAGGAAGTAATTAAGGATGATTGATATGATCATATCGTCCTGGACGATCTAAGGATCGACCAGGCTGATCTATTAAAAAATTTTAGTTACTTCTGGACGATAAATATCGGCCAGATTGTATTCAGGGCGATGCTCTGGACGATTTTCCTCTGATTTGAATTGATCGGCCTGGATAATCGTGAGATCGTCCTGGACGATCAAGACAATTTTCAATAGTCTAGTTTGCATTCAGGGCGATGCTCTGGCCGATCTTCTGAGATTTGTACTGATCGGCCAGGATGATTTCCATATCATCCTAGATGATATTGTCGGCAACTTGCAATTAATGAGCTCCTTTAAAGCTCTTTTATTTAAGAGCTCTTGTTCAACATTTTTGATAAATCTTTTGTTGCTGCCTTGACATGAGAAGACCTTGAGGAGAGAAAGAGAGAGAGAGAGATAGATAGATAGAGAGAGAGAGAGAGAGAGAGAGAGAGAGAGAGAGGGAGGGAGGGAGAGAGGATCTTATGAGGGGGATCTTGTGAGGGGATTCATAAGGGTTGCTTCAAGGATCGCTCTGCTTCTTCTTCGTCTAGAGTTTCTTATCCGTGGAAGGGTCGATAGAGGTAAGGATTCAGCATTTGATTGTGGTTCTCTACCAGCTTCAGGAGGAAGCAAAAGGAGATAGGTTCTCTGCCTTGCCGGGGTGGCAAAAAGAGGTTCTTTGTAAAGGCTTCTCCGCCTAGCTGTGGGGGCTAAAGGAGAGTCACGATTGTAGTGCAATACTCGGAGGGCGCCTCCGGAGAGTGGACGTAGGTCGAGTTGACCGAACCACTATAAATTTATGTGTTCTTATTTCTTGCTTCCACACTTTAAATTTTTGCACTTATTTTTTCTTGTGGTGTAATTTTGGTTTATGAGATTTTTACTTCTTTGTGAAAAAAATTTTTAAAATACCAATTCACCCCTCTCTTGGCTAGCTTGGGCCAGTTCTATAGGGCTTAACATTCCTAACGAACTTTCAATTCTATGATATTTATGGTTGGATAGAAATAATTCTCTTTTTAATGGTGTTCCTATAAACTATCATAGGATTATTCAGAATGTGGAGGACAAGGTTTTGGCTCTTTATTCTGTGAATCTCCTTTACTTTATGTGTTTTAAAAACTATTATTATTGGGGCTGTTTGTTTCAATGCTAATAAGCTCACCCTTATTTATTGGATCAAGCCCCCCAATAGTTTTTATAAGTTAAATGTGCAAGGTACTATTAATGTCTCTTTTTTAGGTTCTGGTGGGCTGATCAGAGATAGTAATGATAGGTTATGTTTGGCCTTTGCTGGTCCGGTGCATAAGGGTGATGTGAATTATGTTGTGATTTCAGCCATTCTTTATTGCCTTCGGATTTGTATTTCTCTTGGGCTTTCTAATGTTCAAATTGAGGTCAATGCCAATTATAACTTTCATTTCTTAAATTCTATCATTGATACTATTTTCTCTACTGAGCTATTTTATCTTATGAGGGATATTAAGAACCTTCTTATTTTTTGGAACCATTCTTTTCATCATATTTATAAGTAGGGGAATTCTTGTGTTAATTGGCTTGCTAACCAGGGTTATAGTTTAGACTATTTTTATGATTTGTTTGGTGCTAATGTTCCCGCTCACTTAAAAGGTCTTTTAAGATTAGATGCTATTAATTTACCATATATTTCTCTCTAAGTTGTTGGGGATCTAACTACATTCCCTGGGTTTGGTTGTTGTTTTGTATTGTCTTGGCTGGAGGTTGTTAGTTGGGGCTAGTGTGTTTTGGTTAATCTGTTGTGGTGTTGTCCCTCTTCTACTTTTTGGTAACATATTTCTCTATGTTTTCAATGGCTTGGTCTCATGTTCTGGATTATTTCATCCCATCTTGTTTGGTATCGGGTGTTATTTGGTGTCTTCCTATTCTGGTTCTTGGCTATTTTTTGCATCTAGCTTTGTTGGTTCTGGGAGTGTTGCTTCTTGCATTTTGTTTTATCGCCCTTGGGCATGGAGGGGCCTATGCTAGAGTTGCCTTCTTGGAGCAACATTCAGTTTCTTTTCATCAAGAGTTTTTTTTTACGGGTGTGGTGGTGGATTTGTTTCTTTATCACCGTTATTATTTGCTGAATGTTTCTCTATTTCCCGTGCTTAAGTTATTAGTGGCCATGTGGTTTTCTGTGGTTGTGAAGTTATGATGCCTTACTGATTTTTTCTTGGGTTTGGAGGATCTTGTGCTGATTAAGCTTTCCTTGATTTCTCTACCTCCATTTGGGAGTTTTGCTGTTCTGTCTCGGGGGTTTGATGCCTTTATTTTGGTCTGTATTGACCTGTGCTACTATCGTTGTGGAGGTTTGGTTGGAAATTTACACTGCTATTAGTTTTTCAGCCTGACTTAGAGTACTATTAGAACGACATTTAGAGACTTTTTTTGTATTGATAATCTATTATAATCTATTATATTTTTATTTTGGCTATAACCTTTTGGTGCAATATTTTGTTTTGCAGGTTCCCTCTTTTGCAGGGGAGCATATTGATGGTACTTTGGAAGCAAAGCGGATTACGATCGCTATTTTTGGTTTCTCTAATCTTTTTTGGGTGCTCATTGTAGCGCACCGTAGCAAGTTCCTAGGTTTTTTTGTACCTCTCGATAGAAGGGACCTCGAGCTCGTATGTTTTTTTGGTTTAATTTTTTTTCTCTTTGGAGCAGTAGGGAGCTTGAGGGCCCTCTACAGACCTTGTAATCATTTTTTCTAATTATCGCGTAGGCCCCTCCGTGGTCCCCCCCACCAAAATAATAATAATAATAATAATAATAAAAGAAAAAGAAAAAGTTAAGGACAAATATGACAATAAGAAAAATTAAAGAAAGCATCAAAGAGCTTTTTGGGAAAATTCAACTTTAGATTTATTTGAGATAGAAGTAGAGTAAGAGGTTACCAACTTTTACTTAATGGCTAGAAACAATGTAGGTGATACATATAGTGATCAAGCATGCGATTTCACATATGAGGAATTATTTTCTCCTTTAAAAAAAGTGCATGCAAGCTATAAAAAATAAAAAAGGAAAATTTTAAGCATAAGACGTGATCATTATGCATTGATATAAAAGCGCACAGATCTCATAGAAAAGTTCACACATTTTAAAAAATAAACATACTACATTAGTAGACCTGCATTCTAGTTTGCAAAAGGAGTTAGAGGAGTTGAAAACAATCATAGGCATAAAGTACATGTGCATAATGATTTAGAATTTGAATTTGAAGAATTTGAAGAATTAGCTGATAATAGAGAGCATGAAGCATATATAAAATTAAGAATTTATAAAGGTGCGAATGGAGGACTATAAATAAAAATTTATGAATTAAAGGCTAATGCATCAAGATTCGCACACACCCCACTTAGGAGAGCACCACATGCATACTCACATAAGTAAAAACCATAATTGCATAAGTTTTCTCATCTATTCCCTATTCTTAAGTGATTTTCTTGTGATATGGTATGATACATTTGTTGACCTCATTTTTGTATGAGGTCACTAA
>NW_021318711.1:298530-613557 GCF_001605985.2 Dendrobium catenatum
ACCCCCCCTCTTGGGGTGCCATAGTCATCCAACATGTCTAACACAATCACTGAAGATCGTACTTGATGATCCGAGGAATACATGGGATGATACTTGATCATTCCAGATGAAATACCATAATTTTTCTTCTAATTATCCAAGGTGATCCATAATATTATATTGGATGATCTATATAAATTTGAACTTATCGTACTAGACTATCTTGAGATCGTATAATACAATCTTATCAAATTTGACAAATTATACTAGACGATCCTATGATGGTATTATATGATCTTTGTTGCCATAATTGATTTTCTAAGGTTTTTTAAAGCTTTATCCATTCTTTTTTGAGAAAACTTAAAGAGAGTGCTTTGAAAGGGAGAAAGGTATAGAAAAAGGTTTGAGAGGTAGAAGATCCTTGTGGGTTTTAAGGGAGTGTGGAGGGGTATCACACGATTGCTCTAGCAAGCTTGCACCTCAGTACCATTGGATACAAGGTTTGTCTTGAAGAATTTTTTGGTAAGAAAAATATCTCTTTTGTGTCAAAAGACTCAACTACTCTATGGGACCAAGGATGGTGAAAGTGATCCCAGGTTCTCTTCTTCACAAAGAGGGTGAAAAGGAGTAAAGGTTCTCTGCCTCACCAGGAGGGTGAAAAGGAGCCAAGGTTTTGCCTATGAAAGAAGTTTGGTCCTCTACCACACCAGGTTAGTGGAAGAGAGTGTGTAAGGGTTCCTCTGCCTAGCTATGGGGGTTAAAGTAGAGTCACCAAAGAGTAGGGCAACTGCTAGAATGGGAGCTATAGGAAGTCGATGTAGGTCAGGTTGACTGAACTACTATAAGTCTCTGGTGTGTTTGTTCTTGATTTTATTTTTGCATTTATTTTTTTGTTAATTGTGTGGCTGAAAATCTCTAATTTACTATTATTATGAAATTACTTTTCTTTTTCATTAAGGGATAAAATTATTTATTTTCAAATGTTAAAAAATATTTAAAAAGGGGATTTTTCATTATGTTTAAAGAAGTTTATAAATTATCAATTCACCCCCCCCCCTTGTGTGTGTGCGTGTGTGTGTGTATATATATACTATGATGCATAATTATGATGTTTCACATGATACAATGTATTGCGATATGATGATGTATAGGAGTATATCCTATAATGAAACATGATTCTCTTAATAACTCTATTTTATCACATTAATATATTTGATACATCACATGATGATTATATAATTATACATGATAATAATCTTAAAATCATATAATACATAATATTGTTATTTACATTGATCATCACAATATGATATGATGTATTACATTGGTATATATGAAGATTATACTCTAATATGTGAAGTACTTATTTTTTTACATAAAGAAATGTAAATGTTTTGAACACCTCACTTATATTGTATGCCAGTTATATACATGATACTGGTGATGATACATTAGTTGTAACACCTATTAAATCTGTGCATGGTTCCACTTGTCCTAATTGGATCTTGTAAAGCTAACCTTTTCAATTTCTATATTCATATCTTTTGTATATCTCTGTAAGTGTTATTTAAGTGTATGGGGTTTCTTATTCTAATCTAAAGTAAGCTTGTGGGGTTTGTGTGCATGTTTAAAGAACTCTAAAAGTTTCCTCTTAGAGCATTACAACACTAGGATGAGTAATATTGTGGCATTGAGCTCTCTATCTTTTTGCCAAACTAATATATAATTTTGGTGCTGGGGGTAGCACTACGGAGCCATGCTTTCCAATAAGGAGTGGTACGATGATGAGGACTAAGGGCCGAGGGCTGAGACACTTGATCTGAATCTCATAAAAAATATAAATTTTTACTCAAAGTTTACTTTTTCAAAGCAATTTCTTCCCCTTAGTACAACTAGTTGGACAGAGATAGAAGGTTCTTTTAGAGACAAAAGTTTGCTATGGTGTTGGGGGTAGTGTTGTGATGTCATTCTTTCCTGTGGGGAGTAATATAATGTTGAGGACTGAGGGTCGAGGGCCACGAAACTAGATTTGAATATAAATTTCTACTCAAAGTTATTTTATAAAAGCAATTTCTCCCTTAGTATAACTAGCTGGAGAGAGATAGAAAGTTCTTTTAGAGAACAAAAGTTTGTTTTGGTGCTTTTAATATTTTTTTTCATCATCTTCTTAATTCTAAATGTTATTTGGTATAAAAAAGAGGAGAATTTTACACCCGCTAAGCTTTAATCCTTTAACTTTTTATATGTTATTAATATGACTATTATTAATATTAATACGTTTTTCTAGAAAGTATCTTCTAGATAATTTGAAAAGTGCACCATTTTTACCATATTCAAAAATTATTTTGATCCTAGAATAAAAGATTTAAATAGTGTTTTGAATAATACCTAATAATTTGATAGAATTTTGAAATAGTGAAATTTTTATTAATAATTAAATTTGTTTCTTATCGATAAGCATTATATGTGCGTGTGTAAGTAGTTTATTTATATTTGTTTTAATATAATACAATAATATATGTGCTTATTTACTTGAAATATTCGATTATGTGGAGTTTTGATGTTGGAGGAAGTTATGGTGTTGAACGACAGGGAGTCATAAGGGTTTCAATTTCTAAGTTTTTAAATATGTGTCAAGCATTTAGGAGTTTTTATGGACAATTTCCTAATATTGTAGCACATAGAGTTATAAGGGTATTAATTTTGATATCTATTTTTGATGGGAGATATAAGGGCCTGAGAAAATATATATTACTTTCTTTTCAGATATATAAAGTACATATTTTTTTACCTCATATCCAAAGTTCACTTTCTTTTTTTTTTATCCATAATTAACATTATGCTTGATAATTTTTTTTAAACATTCTTTAAATCATATTAAATGAATTGTTTAAAAAAAGATTGGTGAGTGTGACCTATTTTGCTGTGTTGGTTCACTCTTATTCTACAATTTACTTCAAGTCTTTGGAAAGGAAATGAGCCTACTAACTAGCAAAGGATTAAGGATCTAATTTGTCTAAGTAAAGCTAATTTCTAAATTTTTGTTAGTCATGGATAGTTATTTAATTTCTCTATTTTGAAATGTAGTCACCCACTCTAATGTATAATCATTCTATACAAATTTTAATGATAAATGAAAAAAAAAGAAAAAAAAAGAAATTTATAATGAATATTTTCTTATGTTTATTTTACATTAATTAGAAGCATTGTGGTCAAGTTTAACTCAAGAGAAACATGAAAAAGTCACCCAAAACATTGATCTTAGGCTTAGTCTATCATAAGTTAATGTGATATGACCTAGCCTGTCTATGGGTCATATTAGGTTGCATTGTAACAATCCCATTTTAGTATCAAAGTAATGGTTTTGGGGGGACTAAGTGTAAAATATAGCTATAAATAATTATCTATAGCTGAGAGAGGTATTTCTAAGAAGCATTTAGGCATTCATTTGTACTTATTTTCATCCACATGTATGTTTAGTTGCCGACAATTTGTATGGTTATCAAATTGATCTATCAGAACTATATATGATAGATGGGAAAAGTTCTTACCAAGTATCATTAGTGTAGATCATGACCAATGCTTTCAGTTCTAACTCAATTTTTTAGTTTAATAGTCTTGTGGCATAGTTGATGAGCAATGCCTAGAGCAAGAATTCCTCTACAATATTTAATGATTTTGACACACTTATAGATGTTTATTAGTTTATTCATCTAAGGTTTGATGGAGAATTTGAGCTGAGAGAAAAAGAGAACTAGTTAATGAGGTTAGAGAGAATGTTTATGGAATACAATGTTCACCTGAGAGAAAAGTACTAATGGTTATATTTTTATTTAATGGGGAGGCTAAGCACTAGTCATTTAGGCTAATATAAGAAAATATTTCAAGAGAGGATGAACTCTTGATCAGTTGAGATGAGTTATAGATGTTTTTTTATCAACGTTTGTGCCTCTATCTATGTGGAAAAAGGTGTAGGAGAATTTTTAGGCTAGTTCAAGGGTGCAGGATAGTTGTACATTTTAAGGAAGTGTTCACTGCCCTAATCGAGTATGCTCCACATTTTGTTAGTACTTCTTAGAATAAGTGCTACAAAATTCTTAAGGGTCTCTGATTTAGTCTAAGGTAGCCCCTTATTCATGTTCATATTTCTAATTTCTTTCAGATAGTAGAGAGGGCCCATATCATAGAGAATGATCTATTAGCTACTCAGAAGAAGTGAGCTGTTAGTAGGAAGAGGTTTACTAGTGAGGTTTATGATAGTGGATTTCCTAGAAAGAAGAGTACAATTAGACAAGGAGATTCTAGGAGAAGTGGATCATTTTTCAATTCATAGTGGTGGTAGCAATACTAGATTAAAAGTTATGTTAGTGGACAACCTGTGTGTCAGGGAAATGGCAAGAGACACTTTAGTTAGTGCTACAGGATGATGAGATTGTGCTTCCAATATGGTGAAACTAAGGATAGGGTAGCTGAGTGTCCATTGGCAGGACTTAATTAAAATTTTGAGCTTAGGTCTAAAAATTTTATTAGACTAGCAGGGAGACCAAGGATAGTTCCACCTCATATGTTTATAAAGGGGTATCTAGCAAATAAAATGGTTATAATTTTGTATAAAATTGGACATGTGGGAGTCATTATAGAGATTTGGGTAGTCATATTACTCTAGTACCAATTCAGGCATGTGTATATAAATTAGCTCAGCATGGGGCATGACATGTTTTAGATGTGGTCACATATATGATTTATATTTTTATTTGTATTATTATAATTTATTTAATTATAAATTCAAAATATCATTTATTTCTTAGAGATACTTTGATTTATTGCACTTATTTTCATATTATTGTCTTTTTGAATTTTATACTATCGATGGGGGGATGGTGTGGAAGCCAGTAGGGCTAATCTACATATTATAGAAAAGTATAGTAACAAATGGAGGAATGCTCTAAGATTATTGAGTCACCCACTAATCAAATCATTAAAGTAGTGTATCATATTGGGAGGGCTACTAAATAGGTGTTCGTGTTGGAGGTGGACTTGGTGCCCATCCTTCCTCTACTTCCTTTGGCTTGGGGTAAACAAAATAAAAATTTTTATGATGAGTGCTATAAAGACCGTGAAAGTTCATGAGGGTTGTTAAACCTTTTTGAACTACAAAAGGCTAACCAAGAGAGAGAGAGGGGTGAACTCATTAATTAAAAAATTTCTTAAGGCAAAAAAAAAAAAAAACTTTTGGAAATCTATTTGAATATTTGAAAATAAATAATTTATGTGGAAGCAAGACTAATTTCACAATAATAAAAATAAAAAATTTCAACCACAGAATAAATCACAACATAATGTAGAAATTGATTGTGGAAAAGTAACTAGAAAGAACACACCAAAATTATAGTGATTGAATCAACTTGACCAATGTCCACTCCCTAGAAACCTCCTTTTTAGGTATTGCATTAAAAGTAGTGTTTCTCCTTTTTTCCCACAATAAGGTGGAGAAGCCCTTACAAAATCTTTCCACTGATCCAATAAGGCTGAGTATCATGAATCAAGTTACTCTTATTTGAAGTAGGTAGAGAACCTAAAATCTTTTTACTCCTTCCTAGAGTAGGAAGAGAATCTTGGAATCCTTTTACTCCCTTATGGAGTTGGTAAAGAACCTTGGACTCTATTTACTCCCTCTTAGAGTAGGAATAAAACCATAGAGTACTTTTACTCGTTCCTAAAGTAGGCAAAGAACCTTAGACCTGATGCTAATGAAAGTCTCCACAGAGCTTCCAATGAACTAAGGAAGAAGCTTGACGAAGATGGTGGAAACTTTGCGTGGAGCAACCTTTGTGAATCCCTCATAACTCCCCCTCACAAAGATCTCTCTCTCCTTCTCAAAGCTCTCCTCTCTTCCTTCTCTGAGCTCTCTCTCATGTCAACCCAACAAAAAAAGATTATCTCAAGTATAATATGAGAGCTTAAAAAGAGAGCCATAAAAAGCCTTAATTTTTAATCTGGTGGTACTGATCATCTGGTATGATCATAAGATCATCCTGTATGATTAGTTTAAAAATACCACTTCATCCTATTCAAATTATATTGACCTATATGATTAGTTAAAGAGAAATAGATTGACCATCTAGAATTATTAGAATATCATCTTAGACAATTAGTATAAAACTAGTAAACATTAACTAGTATAATACTCAGCGATGCCTTATCGTCCCATATAATATTGTGTTATCTAGTATTAAAGGGGTCAATCATCTTAAATGATTAGTTAAAAAACTATGGTATTCATCTGGTATGATAGGTGGTGATCCCTTATCATCCCATACATGTTCTCTATCATCCAAGATAATCATCATCGATCATGTTGTACAATTAAATTGAATCAAATTCTATAAGAGTTATTCTCCTAATCAAAGGATTAATTTAGGAAAAATTATCATCCATCATCCAGGATAATGAAGATCATCCTATTTGATATGCTAAAAATTTGAAAATTAAAATATTACATAAATTATGATTAGTGACTAATTTTCATTATCTGAACTTATTATCTTGTACGATAAGCTTAATCACTCTTAGTTAATAGGGATGCCATAAATTGGGTTTTATGTTTTTAGTTTATCATCCATTATGTTAAAAATCATCTTGTACAATTAGGTCAAAAAAAAAAAAAATCTCTAACTTACCAACTCACTCCTTTGAGTGTGTATGTGCAAAGTTACTTAGCTTGGGGTCCACCAGTACATGACTTGACTTAAGAATATTAAAAAGTATATTAGAGTTAAAATTACATACATACTTAACCCTAGTCTATCCGATCTTGAGCTGATTTGAATTTGAAGTGAACTTGTGGACTTGAAAGGTTACTAAGCAGGGCACACAAAATAAATATGCAATAATAGCAATAGAAAAATAATAATAATGTTTGTTATCATCAAAATTACATTAATTAAGCCTAGATTTGCCATAGGACATGGAAAGAGTTGTTTGAGTAGAAAGTTGGGAGGTGATCTAGTAGTGTAGGAAATTAGAAATTGTACTTAGATTCAAGGACGAAGGCAATTATGTGACCGAAACAAAGATTCGTATTTCTTTTATGTTTAGGATCTCAAATGCAGGTAAGATTGTTAAGATGATGAATAATTAAATCAACTACATTGAAATCAATCTCATCCATTATGAAATAAGTGGTGAGGGATTGAAGAGGTGTGCTATTGATTCGATCCCTAACTTTTAGATTGATTGAGTTTTAAAGGATATGTTATATGATTCAAGCATCTTGAAGTAAGGTATTGATGTGAGGAATGTGGTATCTGTCATTCGATTCCCTAATGGTATGTATGATTAGGTCAAAAAAAAAAATCTCTAACTTACCAACTCACTCTCTTGAGTGTGTATGTGCAAGGTTACATAGCTTGGAGTCCACCAGATACATGACTTGACTTAAGAAAGTTAAAAAGTATATTAAAGTTAAAATTATATACATACTCAACCCTAGTCTATCTGAACTTGAGCTAATTTAAATTAGAAGTGAACTTATGGACTTGAAAGGTTAGTAAACTGGGCACACAAAATAAATATGTAATTATAGTGATAGAAAAATAATAATAATGTTCGTTATCATTAAAATTATATTACTTGGGCTCAGATTTGCAATAGGACATGGAAAGAGTTGTTTGAGTAGAATGTTTGGAGGTGATCTAGTAGTGTTGAGAATTAGAAATTATACTTAGATTCAAGGACGAAGGCAATTATGTGATCAAAACAAATATTTGTCTTTGTTTTATGTTTAAGATCTCAAATGCAGGCAATTTTCAAGATGATGAATAATTAAAACAACTGCATTGAAATCAATCTCATCCATTATGAAATAAGTGGTGAGGAATAGAAGAGGTGTGCTATTGATTCGATCCCTAACTTTTGGATTGATTTAGATTTAAAGGATATGTTATATAATTTGAGCATCTTGAAGTAAGGTATTGACATGAGGAATTTGGTATCTGTCAATCGATTCCCTAAGGGTAGTGTTAGCAAGGGCCAAATCAAAGTCAGAGTTAGAAGCTATATGGTAAATTTTTTTGGCAGTGCTAGAGAGGTTGATGAATTCGTGAATGTGTTAGTATGAAATTTTAATAGGTCTCCTTTTGACATAAGAATGGAGGGCAGTCCCCTATTTGTTATTATGGATGTTAGCAATGAATTTGAATAGGAGATCAGAATTAAAAGGATAAGCAAGAGTGAGAATTGAAAGGAAGGGTGGTGCGAGTGAAAAGAGTGAGTACCTGGAAGTTTAGAACTTCCTAATTTATGATATTTGAGGGTATGATTCCATCAATCTTATAATGATTGTACGCCTCTTTGTCAGCTGGTTTGGCAAAGAGAGGATCCATTTATCATTGGGAAGTGCTTCCGATGAGTGCACTTAATCGCTTTCCATAAGCCATTTCAAGGGCTAAGATTATAAGGTGCATATCAGATCAAAGGTCATTAAATTTGAGGACACTTGGAGATCTTATCTTGTAGCTACAAGTATTGTGTATCATGCTTGGAAGAAAAATGATTTTGGTGACGAAGGAATGGTGCTTGAAAGAAAGATTTCTAGAACGCTGAAAGCTCTCTTTTTCTGGAACAAAAACAAGTGCAAAGACTTGAATTTACTTAAGGAGGAACTTAAAAAGGAGATCTTGGCTCTTCAACACAAATAAGCAGAGGGAATTGAATGGTCAGCTTAAGATATTATACTACTTAGGTGCAAAATTCATGCTCTTAATGTTACTTTGAAGAGACTATCAACTTGGTGGAATCAAATAGCAAAGGCTTGATGGCATGAGGATGGAGATGAAAATTCAAAAATGTTTCACAATTTTGCTACAACAAGGAGAAACGGTAATAGAGTGAATCAAATCAAGGATATGTACAATAAGCTACAAGTGGAAGATGATGAAATTGAGAAGGTATTCATTAGTCATTTTGAAACAAAATGGAAATCCAGGAAATGTGATTTGACGGGCTGGCCTGAAATTTCTGAGAATCAAAAGTTGACAGTTGAAGACATTGGTGCCCTTAATACAGAGTTCTCGATGAGTGAACTGCGGCATTCAGTTTTCCAGCAAGGAAATAATAAATCTCCAGGTATGGATGGTCTCACATCCTCGTTTTACAAATGTTATTGGGACAATGTGTGGAAAGATCTTTGGAATGCCATTAACCACTTTTTATCTTCTGGACATATGAGGAGAGATTGGAAAGATACATTAATTGTGTTGATTGCTAAGATGAAGAACCCATTACTTCCATCCAATTTTAGGCCAATTAGTCTCTGCCAGACTAATTACAAAATTGCAACCACTATGCTAGTTAACAGGTTGAAAAGACTTATCCCAAAGATTATTACTAAAGAACAAGTGGCCTTCATCCCAGGTAGATCCATTTCAGAACATTTCCTTCTTGCACAGGAGATTTTTGACAAATTCAAGATATCGAAGAACAGGAAAGGATTAATTGCCTTGAAGTTAGACATGGAGCAAGCTTATGATAGCATGGGATGGCCAACTCTTAGTCAAATTCTTAGTTGGTATGGCTTCCCTTCTTTGTATTCTAACCTTGTTTTGGAATGTATTGTAGATGTGAGATACTCCATTATTATTAATGGAAAAAACTACAAGTGGATAAATGCTTGTAGTAGATTCAGGCAAGGTTGTCAACTCTCACCTTACTTGTATATCATGTGCTCCCAACTATTGTCCAACTCTTTAAGGCTTAAGGAGTTGGATATTGGCATTCAAATCTCCCCTGGGGGACCGAGAATTTCTCACCTTATGTATGCAGATGGTGTACTTATATTTCCCAAGCCTCAAAGGTGTTAGCTAACAATCTGAAGGAAAATGTTAAGGAATTTTGTAAATGGACCGGGCAAAAGGTTAACACCAACAAATCACAAATCATTTTTGGTAGGAATGTCAACTACCCTGTGAAGAAAACGCTAGCCAAAGTTTTTGGTTTCAATGTGGTTAAGGAGTTGAACTACCTTGGGATCAAAATCTCTCTTAGTAGATTGAGGGTGGCTGATTTCCAAGATCTCTTAGTCAATGCTATGGATAGACTTAATGCTTGGGGTAAGAAGTCTATTTCTCTTGGTGGTAAGATCACTCTCATTAAAAGCTCCTTTTTGACTATGTCAAATTTCTTAGTGACACGCTCTTTGGTCCAAAAAAAGTGTGTTACATGCCTTGGAAAAATGTTGTAGAAGCTTCATTTTGAATAAAACTGACGGCAGCCATAGCATTCATTATGTGGCCTGGGAAGAGTTATGTAAACCGAGAAGATTTGGTGGGCTTGGACTGCAACCACCTGTTATGAAAGCTGGTCCCTTTAGAGAAACGTTAGCTTGGAATTTCATTCAAAAGCCGGACACCTTATTCTACAAATCCATTAAGGCTAAATATGAGAAGAGTATTTTGAATAACACACACAAGAAACTACTTCTAAGGCTTGGCAAATCTTAGTAGATAGAGGAAGACATATCAGAGATTTTACCAGATGGAGAATTGGTAATGGTAGGGAGGTTAATGTCCTAAAGGATATTTGGGTACTGGATAGATGCATAAATCGCTGGCCCACTCTTGTTGATTGTGATTCTTTGGAGGGCATGTGTGTCCAGCAGCTCTTGTTGGAAGATGGTCAGTGGAATTGCTCACTTCTTCAGAATGTTTTTCACCCTGAATTTATTGTGTTGATTAACCAAATTCAGGCTGATCAAAGGGAAGATGATCGGCTGGAACTGCAAAAAATTTTCTCGGGTATGACTATTTCTTCCTTATCCTTTGATCAAGTTTTAAAATGTAGACACAATTCTAGAGAAGATGAATACTGCATCTGGCTTTTCAAACTCAAACTTAGTAAGAAAGTGAAAATGTTTTGGTGGAGGCTAGGGAAATCTGCTATACCAACAAATTCTTATCTAAAAAAATGCAATATTTCGGTGACAGATACTTGTGCTAGAGGTTGTTTAGAGATTGAAAACTATGAACATATTATGGTCCATTGCAAGTATATGACTGATATTGTTATGAAAATGGTGGAATTGGGCATTTACATTCCTATCTTCCATTCTTTGGAACAATGCTTATGGGAACTAAGGAGATTAACTGGAAGTCATATTGGCATAGTCAAAATATATTGTACCATTGTCTATTACTCTTGGAGAAATAGGAATGAAGTTAAGCATGGTAAAAATGCTCTACCCTATTATTTGGTGGCTGCTAATGCTCTTTCAGTTGTTGTCAACAATTCTTGTCGATATCTTTCCAACTGGGGTACCAATCTCCCTAGGGAGTCTCATAATACTTGGTGCTCCCCACCGAAGGATTGGCTGAAAATTAATGTTGATGCCTCATTACTCTCTTCGGGAATGGCTGGAATCGGTGGTATACTCAGGGATTATAGAGGAAGATTCATCCTTGCTTTTGGGAAGAACTTGGTCTATTGGGACATTACCCAGATGGAGTTGCAAGCGGTCTTCACGGCTATAGATCATATTCGAAGCTGGATGCTTGAGTTCAAAGGTGTTATTGTGGAAAGAGATAACATCAATGATATTACTCATCCTCAGAATTCTTTCAAGTCAAATAAGTTCCTTGTGGATAACAATTCGGCCAAGGATTCATTCTTCTTGAACGACTTCAATAAGGTTCTATTTCTACATGCTTATATAAACAGTAATAAAGTAGCTAATTTGTGTGCTACTTTAGCTTTAGATAATAGCTTTCTCTTTGATAGTTTTTTCTTTGATGATATCCCTTCCTTGTTAGCTAAGTTAATCAAGGAAGAGTGTCATCCTTTTGACATTTGTATCTAGTTTCTTTGTTTCTTAATGCATTTTGCAATTCCTCAAAAAAAAAATAAGGGGCTAAGATTATAGGGAGAAGGGAAGAGAATTTTAAAAGAGTAGAGAGTTAGGATTAAAAGGGGTTTTAAAAAGTTTAATCTTCTTTGAGGAAACTAAAATTTACTTTAATTTTGAATATGAAAATCAAATAACCCATCATAAAAGATATTACCCCAAGATGAAGAAATAAGATTTAAAAAATGGGTTCAGACTTAGAATTGCAAATCCCATCTTGAATGTTGTAGCCAAATTTAAGAAAGAACTACATATGGCCCCGAACGGTCAAAGTGAAGTTTTGATCAAATATCTAGATATAATAATCTAGGTGAATTATTGTTATTCTCACATTTAAAGCCTTATCAACAAATGATATGTATCCTAAATTGAGAAAAAATATGATTCATTAACGATTGTTCGAACAAGATGATAACGATCATCGTTGATTTTCATTTTCCAAAAAAAAAAAAATTATTTTAGTTTTGAAAATTGATTTTTGGAAAAACTTGATGTGGCTCTAAATCTCCTATGAGTGCAAAACCTCATAGTTAATTACATCATAGAAAATTGGGATGTCCTATGAATACACTCAATTAGAATGATGGAAAACATTATTTTTGAAGATTTCAAGGATTGAAGTTAAAGGAGATGAATATAGAATTTTAACTGGGAATGGAACATGTTTTGAACACTTATTTCTTATTTCAAATAAAAAGAGGCACAAGACGCCTTGAGATTCTGAAATAATTTAGGAGTGCCCGAACCAAATTTAAGTGTTTTGCTTTAAATTTTAGATTAAGAAAAGTCTTTTAATTTGAGTTGATTGTATTATTTGAAATTTGGGATTATGCTTTTTGAGGTTGGGCTTTTATAAATCAAAATCAACCTCAAATCTTGAATCTAAATTGGTCATTGGACCATAGTAGCATGAACCAAACAAATGTAGCACAAATCTGGACTTACCTCAGCCTTGATTGGGGAGCCAACAAACCACCTAGTATATTTAAAACTATGAGACTAGTCATTTTATGAAAGAGTGGTTGGGATATTGTAGTTAAGAATTTTGGGAATTGAGACCAATGTCTAGAGTGGATCCTAATTTGTCCCTTTTATAAAAAAGCTTAAATCAAATGCGATTAAAATTTTAGACTTATTTTTAAATTAGTTTATGATGCAATACATGTTGATCGACTCGATTAAATGCATAAAATGAATATGTATCAATTTTTTTAAAAGGCTTGAAAATCATTTTTTTTCCTAGAGATTGCACAACATCTCCTTGATAGATATGAACATTCAAAGGCTAGGTGGTATACTAGAAATCATTGGCTGGGAGGTGCCTAACAAGGAAGAGAAGGTAAAATATGCTTATATTGACTCACAATGGTCCCAATCTTACTTATTTGATCATTAGAGTTTTTATGTTGGCCTACAAATTTTATTTTAATTTAAGTAGTAAAAAAAAACTCTAAGCATGGATATATGTCATTTTTCTTTTTGTGCAAGTCACCATGCTTTTAGCGTACCCTCATGAGCCTCCACATATCCATGCTAAAATAAAAATGGCATGTGAATTGCAAAAAAATAAAGAAAAGCAAGCATCCCTATATGAAATCATATCTAATCAAACACATTAAATAATCAAATTAATTAAATAAATGTTGATAGGAAAATGGCTTGTTTATTACAACTCAAAATTGCAAAAATTAAAAGTGGTCGAGCACCACTAACTATATACCTAGATTCTAATCCTAAGACAGACGAAAGTGACTTTGAGTGGGATACTCTCTATCTTCAACTCTTCATCCTTCTCATCTTAGAGCTCCTTAGATTCATCGTACCTTGATATCCAAGTGAAAAAGAATACTCTTCCATAAAAATGATTATTCTTTTCATTTTGGTTATTGAATGATCCAAAATTTTTCTTTCAAATGGAGGACTATCCTTCTGAGTGGTATACTTTCCTCTTTAGAATTCAATTTTGGATACATGTATCCCAACTCAAAGACTAACTTTCACATCTCTTAATTTTAACAAATTACATTAATATAAAAGTAAAAAAAAAAGCTAGACACTCATGCAAGGTTATCCTAAGCATTTAATAATCAAATAAATCACCCATCACATTAATTCACAAAGTGCAATAAAAGTAAATAAATACTCACATCAATTAAATTTCAATCACAACATACAATGAAAACTAAAAAATCCCAACATACAACAATAAAAGTAAATACCAACCTAGCCTAGACTAGATTTGGTTGTCCTAGAAAACCATCAAAAGTGTGTGCTGACAATTGTGTAGCTAGGGTAGATCCTAATTTAGGTAGTTTGTGGAAGTTATCTAGTGTTTAGTTTTGTTAAAGGTCAAAGGAGGAAATTTGGTTAATGTTTAAGTATTCATTTGTTAAGGCTTATTTTAATTAGGTTTTAATGGTTAGATGATTTGATTGGTTGAAATTAAGGGTTTATAGATTTTAATTAAATTGGTTGATTATTTGTTTAAAAAATTAATTTAATTTGTCATCAATCGGTTCGTAACATTGTAACATCAGGATCAAAGAAATGGACTCCTTCGGATACTTAGCCCCATAACCTGAGGTGTACAAGTTTACGAAGGTTGTTAAACCTTTAAGAACTAGCCGAAGGCTAACCAAGAGGGGGAGGGAATTGGATAATTAAAAAAATTCTTTAGGGAAAAATAAATCCTTTAAAAACCTTTCACACCTACATACGAGAATCAACATAATGGATGCAAAAATAAGCAAATTTCATAACAATGAAATAAATCAAAATTTTTAACTTCACATATAATTGCAAAAAAATAAAGTGCAAAAAATAATCAGAATGAACACACCAGAATTTATGGTGGTTCATTCAACTTGACCAACATGCACTCCTTGGAGACTCCCTCTCCATGTATTGCACTAAACAATAGTGCATCTCCTTTTGCTTTCATAATATGATGAAGAAGCCTATACAGACTCTGTTTCCCTATCTCGATATGGCAAAGAACAATGATACTTTTACAGGCAGAGAACCTCAACTCTATTTTCACCGTCCAGGAGATGGTTAGAGAACCACAGCTCTATTTTCACCATCTAGGTGATGGTCATAGAACTATAACTCTATTTTAACCATCCAAGTGATGGTCAAAGAACCACAATCTTTATTGTTGTATTTCTTCTCTAAATCTACAAAGAATCTAGGTAGACGCTTGTGGATATTAGGAAATATTATTGATTGGAGAAACCTTGTGAATTCTCTCTCAACATCTCTATCAAAAAATTCCTCTCTCTTATCTTACAAAGCTCTTCTTCTTCTCTCCCTTAAGGCTCTCTCACTTGAATTTTAAATTGCCAAAGGTTTTCTAATAGAAGTATTAGAAAACCTTAAGTAGTGGGCTTTAAAAAACCTTAATTTTCAAGAGCTCCATATTTTATTTGTATAATACGATATGTGTATCATACCATATGATCAGTGGAATTTAGACTCGTCTAATAAATTCAAGAAGATGAATTATTCAACCTTTATAACACATATAATATGATCAAAATATTGTATGGTATGAATTATAAAAATTCACTTTGTTCATTTAGGATGACTCTTGGGATGGCCAACTTTGTACATTATCATCATCTAATATTGTAGACATCGTACAATATGATTAGTACAAAATCATGGATTTTTCTTGGTATAATCTATGGGATGACAAATTTAATACACTGTCAATCATATTGTATGAACCGTATAATACAATACGATCAGTGATTATAATTATCCATAATTTGATTGCCTGAAATAGAGGGGTTATGTAAGAAAGATTTTAATTAGGGCATACAATATAAACCAATTCATATTGTATGATCACTACATAATTAGTATCTTTCTTAACCTCTGGTAGCTAAGGTTTTAACTTAGCACAGTAGATCATACAGTACAAATTAAAGTCATACATTATGAAACAAAGTTGTATAGTATGAAGCCAAAATTGTATAGCATGAATTACTTAAAAACTCTCTAAAAAATATTTTTCTGTCTCCCCTTGGGTGAGAAAGGTTACTCAATAATGATTTCCACATAATTACATGATATGACTAAAGAAGAGAAAAATACAAACTGTAACGCTAGTCTACACAATCCTTTTTTCTTTTTTTTTTTGAAAGATGCACTTGCATTAAGAAAAAACTATTATAGTCTAAGGAAAACAAGACCACATTCCTCCTTTAACAACCTAAGAAAAGAAGGATGAATATTATTGGAACAAATATCATCCCAAAGAAAACTACTAGAAAGAGTAAAACTAGCACACAAATTCTCTAGTTTATTACATCTTCTATTAGTATAACTAAAAATAACAATATTAAAACCCTTATGAAATAAGAGATATTCCATCCATTGTCCAACATTTAAAGCCTTCATTTTTCCTCAAAGAATCTTAAATAAATTTGATAACATTATAATTATCACCTTCAATAATAACCCCTTCACAATTAAACAACCAATCTTTAATAACAATCTTCAAAGCTTGAATAGAAAAGAGCTCCAACCTTGCAACATCCCAATAAACACAGGTTTCTCCAAATGCTAGCAAAAATCTACCTTTATAATGTCTAAAAACACCACCAATTCAGGATTTATATGAAGATAGTAATGAAGCATCAACATTCACTTTGATCTAATCAGGAAGAGGAGGGTGCCAATAATTAAACAGCTTATAATGTTGATTAACACCCAAGTAAACCGAACAAAGTTTTCCATAAAAAAAGAAATTGAAGAAAAACTTAGTGCATTTGCAGCAATCACCTTCGAAATCTATACATTACTGCTATGAATAACTTTATTCCTCCACTTCCAAGAAAATACGTTGTAGAATAATACAAATTAACCAAAAACCCATTCTTAAGAATAGCAGAATTCAACCACAAACAACAATCTTCAAATGAATCAAAAGAAGGAATACGAAATCCCCATTTATTCAAGTATTTAAATACCTCAATCAACTTCAAACATTTAATAGCCACATGAACTTGATCCTCTAGTACATTGCATCCTCTAGGACATGAAGTAATATCTTGTAGCCTCTTATGAGTTAAAAACTAAAATGTTTGAATAGCTTTGTGGAACATTCCCCACCAATAACTTCCACTCCTGGGTTTAATTTTTCCTTCTTAATCCTACTCTAGTAAACATAATATGACTGCTCCTTCGCCAATGTTTCAAAAGATAGAGCAATGATATATTTTCTAGATTTTTGTTGAATGAGTTCTAGCTAATCTTTCCTCTAATCTATATAAATTTGAATTTAAGTAATCATAAGAACTAAATCCACTCCAAAATACTTCTACAGCTCATGAGAATTCCAACATCCATCTACAATAAACTTATCCACTATAAGAACATCAGTTGTTTTATTTAGCACAAACATCGGCCACTCATTGATACATTTATCCAATATCTAAACATCCTTATACACGTCAATAGACTCTCCTACTACAACCTTCCATATTCTGAGTAGCTAACCTCCTTTTTCTATATCATCATCAAAGATTCGAGACCCATACTTAGATATAAAAACTTTATGCAACAACGAATATTTATCCTAAATAAATTTCCAAGCTAACTTTGATCTTAAAGGACCAAAAATGCTTGAACATAAATGAAGGCCACATCCTCCCTGCATGACTTGTTTGAAAAAAAAAAATTCAGTTTATATAATGAATCCCAAATATTCCATCCTGCGTATTCCATAAAAAGCTCCTGCACATCTTGTTAATTTCATCCAAAAACATCTTTTGCCTCAAGGGAATGTGTATAATGAAAAATTGGTAAAAAGAGTATAACAGATTTAATAAGAGAAAATTTCTTAGCTAGGGATAAGCTTTTGGTTCCCCAAACAGTCATCTTACTCAAAGATATATCCAATAATTAAATTAAAATCATATCTTAGTAACCTCCTCAATGCAACTTTGATATCAAGGTAATTGAACTCCTTAACTTCTTTAAGCCCCATAATTCAGCTTATGCTTTTTCTTTTCCTTCTATTAACATGTTTCCCATAAAGAATAGAAGATTTATTAAAATTAATCTTCTATCAAGACCAAACACAGAATTCCCTTAAAATACCTTTAATACTTTCACAACCTTCTTATTAGCCTCTGAAAAAATAATAATATAATATGCATAAAGAAAATGTGCGATCCTCAGACCATTTGGTTAAATTTGAACACCAATTGAATCATCTTTCGAAAAAATAGCATTGGGTAATAGTTGCGAGCATAAAATGAAAAGAAAAGGAGATAAAGGACAACCGTGCTGAAATCCACTCCTTGTATTAATCCAGTTAGACAAGCTATCATTAATCATTATAAAAAACATCACCTCTTCAACATATTCTATAACCAATCTAGAGAAATGCGTAGCAAACCCAAATTACTCTAAAACTTTCGAAAGAATGCCGCAACTCATAGAATCATATGCTTGATTCGTATCAATTTTGAAAGAAACTAAACCTTTAAAAGAATTGGAAAATCTGAATTTATGAAATACTTCTTAAGCTAGCAACACATGATCTGATAAAGAACAACTAAACCAAAAAGCTGCTTACTCTTTAGAAATAAGTTTTGGGTTAATTAATTTCATATTGTTCAAAAGAACCTTTGCCACCACCGTATACACCATTTTTCCAAGACTAATAAGCCTATAATTAGAAGGGAACAAAGGATTACTCACCTTAAAATAGGAACAATTAGTGTTTCCTTCCACTCCCCATTCATTTTCCCAGAACAAAAAAATTAAGTAATAACATTCCAAAAATCCCCTTTATTGATACTCCAATATGTTTTAATAAAATAATAAGAGATACCATCATTACAAGGGGTTGTGAAACCAGTAACTCTCTTTAGAACGCCTTCCACTTCTTCCAAAGAAACCACTTCATTCATGAAACACCTATCAATATCTTCAAGGATATAATCCCTACTCCATTTATTACTGAAAAATTGGAAAAATATGTAAAAATTAAAGTTGATCCTCTGCAATAACCCTGTTATCATCTTTAACATTAAAAATCTAGTTTGAATTCCTCCTCCCTCAAGCAAAAGACTGAAAAAACTTAGAGTTAATATCACCCTCTGCCATCCACTTAAGTTTAGAATGTTGCCTCCACCAAGTATTTAGCCAAGCTAATGTAGAGTTGAGCTCATTAACATTAGCCCTAAGAATCCACAAATCCTCCTCTAAGAGATCACCTGAAGCAACTTCCTTCACATGCAATTCCAAAATCTTTTATTTCATTTTTTTCCTTCAACTATGTATAATCCCTTATCTTTGCTTTCCTCCAGTAATACAAAGTTTTCAATTTTGTCTTCATCTTGATGTTAAGAATTTCTCAAAAACCCCCAACAGCCCTCTTACTCCAAGCTTTTTTAACCACAACTACAGATGCAATATATGAGGCCAAAACATCTTCAAATTTGATATGCCTTTTATACATAGTATTGTGATTTAAAAGAATCAAATTTATTAGAAAATGACCAGAAGCAACTCTAGCAAGATGACAAATCAACAAATGTTGAGAAGAATTCAAGGCTGACGAATTCCAAATACATCTATCTAACCTTTCCAATATCCGATCACTATCACACTTTTTGTTATACCATGTAAACTTAGGGCCAGTATAACCAACCTCATGAAGATCATTCCCAACCAAAAAAAACTTCATCTCTTTCAGCCATTGGGAAAAACAAAATCTTTTACCCCCCATTTTATCCTCTTTAGATAACAAATAGTTAAAATCTTTCCCCACCACCATTGGACACTCTGTTGAAGAGTATAATTCTAAATTATCCCAAAGTTCCCTTATTTTTAGCACATATTTTCTCCCATAGATAGAAGCAATTTTCCAAACACCTTTATATAGAATATCTAACTCACCAATTACAACTTGGTTAGAAGACTCTAAAAAAGATAATGAATATGTATTAGATTTTTAAAGAACAATAATACCTCTAGATAACACATTTGATGGAACCAAAAAATAAAGTCCCTATCAACACCTATCAATGAATCAACTCCCCTTCTATCAATAGAAAAAAGCTTAGTTTCCAACAAACCCACAAAAAAAAACATCAAGCTCCTTAACAAACTCCTTAAGATATAGAGAAGCTTGCCTTTTCTTTAATCCTCTATAATTCTAGAAAGCCATATAAGACATTAGAAGAGGCCTCCCCTTTCCATATTACTTCCCCATCCATCATTATACTCCTAGGAATCACCTTGATATGACCAAGACTTTTAGGATCTTTAGCAAGTTTCTTCTTGCTAATAGAAGAATCATTCCCACCATCAGATTTACCTCCAGGAGATCCTTTATCTTCTCACCCCCACTACTAGCCATACCAACACCAGATACCTCACCAACTCTTTCTAAATGAACTATCTCCCCATCCTCACATACTTCATTTAAACATTAAATATATTAACATCAGAAAGAAGTTTTATAAAGTTAGTGAAGAAATTACCATTAATCCAGAACTTAACCCATCGTACATACCACAAGACTTTTATGGAATTTCAAGTAAGTAGTCTACCCAGTCTTGAGCTAGTCAAAATTGTAAGTGAAGAGTGGAATGATTTCTTGAAATGTTAGTATAAATAAAATAAAACAAAATAACAATAAAAAAAAGGAGAAAGGAGTAACAGACATAATAATGTTTGTTATCATCAAACTTCTAGGGCTTTTATCAGATTTACAATAAGGTAGTCCATCCTAAGAAACTAGTTGATTTAGTTGAATTAAGAATTTTAATTTGGTTAAATAATTAGTAACCAATTAATTTTATAGTTTTACACTCTATTGAATCCGTTCGTGGCGTTTTAAAATCAAGCTCGAGGATGAGGCCTCCTTAGGATTCTTAGCCATGTAGCCCTAAGTAGTCCATCCTAAAAACTTTATATTCAGAGTGCTTGTTATGTATTAAGGAGTTGGTTGACTAATTTTAATGATCAAACTAAGATTTACATGATTTTATGTAAATTACTAAATTTTAAATCAATTCCAAACTCCTTGAAATCACCCCCATAGGTTAGAAATTACCTAAGGAGATGTTTCCAAGTGCTTAGGAAATTTTTAGAACATTTTTATTTTTAATTAATTAAAATAATTAATTGTACATTTTCCTTAAAAATTAAATTAAACTTAAATTAAGGGTCAAATCAAAGGGGTGTTTTATTTTCTTGAGTTAAGGTTTGAATTTTAATCAATTTGAGGCATTATTTCTTTTTTTGAATTTAAAGTTGTAATTATTAGAATTTTTGGATGTTTTATGGCTTAATTAATTGTTTAATTTTAAGTTAATTAATTAAGTGACTTAATGATTTCTAAAATTAGTAAGAAATTTTCTATGGGTTGTAACTATAGCTAAGCTCAAATGTGTACATTTTCAAACCTATTGGACATGTTTTTATATTTCAAGAATTTTTCTAAATTCTCTAAAAATGTTAGTAATTTTATTCCTTAAGGTGTCACTAGGTTTGCTAGGCTTAAATAATTTCCACTAACCCTTGACATAAACATAAATAATATCTAATCACAACAATAACGTCCTAGATCTAGCAGAGCCTAAAGCTGGGTGTGTGGGTGCATCCTAAATATGCTAGGAATCAACATAACACAAATATTTAATGATTAGATTAGCAAATAATTAACATATGATTGTTAACTATTCATCCTCCAAAAATTCGATTCATATAAGTTCAATCCAAGTTTAAAATTTCAAGGATTTCTCAACAATCAAAGATTTAACACACACACACACACACACACACACACACACACACACACATATATATATATATGAAAATATAACTCATGAAATTGAAAACTTAAAATAATTTTAACTATTGAATTTGATTTTTTTTTTTAGTTATTTTTGCGATAATTATTCATTATGATATGTTGGCTTTCTAGAATGATCATTGAACCTGGTCAACTTTTTTTTTCTAAATTGTTCTTTGATTTAAAATATGAGTTTAAAAATGTATGTAGGAATTTAATATTGTGCAATTTTTTTTTTACAAATTCTTTTCATTATCAACATTTAGATTTTTCCATAAGAACTTCCATATTTAAGGGATTTTCTTTCTTTTTTCCCTCTTTTTGTTGATGTCAAAATGGGAAGGTTTTTTGTGTTTTGGTTTGAAGTTCTTTGTGTTGTTTGTGCTTTGTTTAATGTCAAAAGGGGGAGGTTGTTTATGTTTGTTTGAAGTTTTCTTGGTGTCATGTCGTAAGTTTGTTTCTTGGTGTTTGTATTTTAGTGTCTATTTGTTTTGTATATTGTTTTGTTTTTTTATAAAAAATCAAAATAAAATAAAAAAAAAGAAAAAGAAGGGATGAAATTCTTTTTCTCCATGATTATTTTTTTTTCGTTGAAGGGAAGCATAGGAGAGAAGATATTTTATTAGCAATTCAAATAATAAATGTTTTTGCCATCATCAAAAAAGGAGGCAATTGTTGCAACTCAAGAATAAAGATTTAAATTATGATTTTATTATGATAGCAAAATAGTATTATTCTAATGATTTAACTTTTCTCCTAGCATGTATTGGATATTGTTACAAATCTGAGTTTATGGATTAGTGTTTTGATGATAGCAAACATTCATGATTTCCTACGACTGCCTTGTCTACTAACTTTTCAGGTCCATAAGATCGAATACAACTCAAGCCAGCTCAATATCAGGTAGATTTAGGTTGAGACATGTATGTATTTTTTCCTTTCTTGAGTCAATTGTAAAAGAGGTTCCTGATGCTAAGTAACCTTGCACACACACACTTGAGGGTTTTCCTATTATTTTCTGTTTTGAGAACATCGGCCTGGACGATGACCATATTGGCCAGGACAATCAGACTAAAAATAGAAACCCTAATTAAGGCATCTCAATAGGGCAGCCATCATTAAGAAGATCGTCATGGACGATCCCTGTATCGACCAAGACAATAGGCTCAGTTAAGAAAGAATCAGCCACCATGATCAATCTAGGTATTCTTTATTTTAGGGAATCATCTAGGAAGATCGCCGCATCAGCCTGGACGATGCAGCATAATTATGCCTAAATTAATCTGGTAATTATGGAAAGCAATTAAGGCTGATTGATACGATCACATTGGCCATGCCGATCGCAAGATCGGCCAAGACGATGTAATAGACGATTGACATCGGCAAATATCTATTCAGGATGATTTTTCTCAAATTTGAACTAATCAGCCAGGATGATATGGTATTATCCTGGACGATGTAACCAATTTTCTTCTGATAGTCCCAAATCGCCCCGGGTGATTAAGCTTAATTTGTATTGATCGTACAGGACGATAGAAATATCATCCTGGACGATAATGTTGATTCTTAAAATTCTATTTAGAGGACCAAATTTTCTCATGCTTAAGACCTTGACATCTACTATCTTGACCTGAGAGAGCCTTGGGAGCGGGAGAGAGAAGGAGAGGAACTTGTGAGGGGGAGTTTGTGAGAGGGTTCATAAAGGTTGCTTTAAGCAAGGTTCCAAGTCGACGTCTCTGTTCTTTGTCCTTCATCCTTGGGAGGTTCTTGGGAGGTCAACTTCAGTAAAAGGTCTGAGTTCTCTGCCCGCTTCAGGAGTAAGCAAAAGGATTCGGTTCTCTGCCGCATCGGGGTTGGTGAAAAGGAGTATGTTATAAAGGCTTCTCCGCATAACTGTGGGAGCTAAAGGAGAGACACTTAGTTAGTGTAATACTCGGAGGGTGCCTTCGAGGAGTGGACGTAGGTCAAGGATTAACCAAACCACTATAAATTTGGTGTGATCTTTCTTTGTTTTACTTCCGTATTTAATTTCTGCATCTGCTACTCTTATGGTGAATTGTTTTGGTTTTAATTTTGTGCTTTCCCTAAAGAAAAAATTTTAAAAATACCAATTCATCCCCCCCTCTTGGTTAACCTCGGGCTAGTTCTTAAGGGCTTAACATCCCTAATGAACTTTCAAGTGGTATCAGAGCGGGATTCATAAAAACTAAGTTTGAAAACTTTTTGAATTTTGATCCATGGCTAAGAACAGAAATTGTAATACTATAGAAAGGTATTTTATTACCCGACCATCTTTATTTTATAATATTCCTTTTGATTTTTGGAAAACTTGCATTTCTACATTTTTACAATCAACTAATTATCGCATATGGATGCTTGTTAAGGATGGTTATACACCTCCAACAAGAAAATTGAATGGCGTTACTATTCCACTTCCTTTTACTAAAAGGACTCTAGAAGATAGGGATTTAGAACAATTAAATGGAAAATATTTGAACTATTTTTTCTGTTCTTTGAAATTAGAAGATTACATGCGTATTTCCACTTGCACTACTAGTAAAAAAATTTGGGATAAATTGTGTATCACCTATGAAGGTACTAATGAAGTTAAGCAATCCCGTTTGAATATTCTCTGGCATGATTACGAACTTTTTTGTATGAAACCTTTTGAATTGATTTATGAAATGTATACAAGTTTTACTCAGATTGTTACTTCATTGCATGCATTAGGAAGAGAATTTTCTAATTATGAAAAAGTAAAAAAAAATTCAAGATGTTTGCCTTCCTCTTTTGATGCAAAAATTACTACAATATTTGAATCTAAAGATTTAAATACATATCCGATCGATAACTTACTTGGTTCACTCATTGCTTACAAGCTAGGGGTGAATCAAATAAATCTTGATGCAGGTGAAAGGAACAAGGAGAAAATGGTGGTACTTAAGGAGAATTTGTCAGACATTGACTCTTTCTGGTCTAAAAGCGATGATGTTGCTTTAATCACAAGGCAATTTAAGAGCTTTCTAAGGAAGAAGCGCAAGAATCATCAAAAGTTAAATAAAGGTAAGGATAGCAAAAATTTTAAGAATTCTAATGATATAGTTTGTTTAGAATGCAGGAAGCCTGGGCACATTAAAGCTGATTGTCCTACGATTAAGGCACACCCAAGTAAGGAGAAGGCTGAAGAAAAACCAAACTTCAAAAAGGACAATAGCAAGAAGTGATTCCAAGAGTTATTCTGGGCATATTCTGCATTAGATTCCTCTAAAACTGAACCTGAAGAGGAGACAACAAACTTGTTCTTAACGGCAGACAATAATCTTGGTCAAAGTGACCAAGAAGGGGTATGTGAACCAACTTATTATCAATTATTAGAAATTTGTGAGCATATGCATGCATCATATAAAAAACTCAAAAAATCTCATGTTAGTTTGAAATTAGAATTTTTAAATTTGCAAAAAGAGCATGAAAATATTTTAAAACAAAATTCTCAAATTGATAGCAACCACATGGCTTTACTTGATGAGTTTGACGCATTAAACAAAAAGCACAATGAATTATCTGATGCACATGATTTTATAAAATCAACCCATGCTGAGTAAGAAAAAGAATCAACAAATCTCAAAGTTTTTGAAAATAAACCATTACATGTTTTTAAAAGGAAGCATCACCATAGGAGTAGATTAGTGAATCCTTTTCCTAGACTTAGATATTTTTCATGTGGCAAGCTAGGACACAGCACACACTTGCACCATTCACCATAGCTCACATTGGGTCTGGAGACCCAAGTTACATGATCCACAGCATGCATTACATTCTACTTTCCAAAAGAAGGAACCTAAATATGTTTGGGTTCCTAAATCTAACATTTGATAATTTTGTAGGCAAGCTCTCATAAAAGGCATCGTGAGAGCATGTGGTACCTGGACAGCGGATGCTCTTGTCATATGACTCGCGATGCTAATCAATTCATATTGATAGAGACCAGGACATGAGGCAAGGTGACTCTTGGAAACAACACCACCAGGAAGTTGGTAGGCTCAGGTATAATTTGTAATTTCAAGAACCTTTTGATTGAAAATGTTTTGCTTGTAGATTGACTGAAACACAACTTTTTTAGCATTAGTCAGCTTTGTGATAAGGGCTTCGTCATAAAATATTTGGCAAATTCATACACTATGAGCTTAAATAGTTACACTGTTTTGCAGGGAAAATGGATCAACAATGTTTACATGCTTGATTTAAATAACATTGAATGTGCTGCTTCATTTTGCTTAAAAAATGTTATTAATAATTCATGGTTGTGGCACAAGAGATTATGTCATGCTAGTATGAAAACCCTTAGGAAAGTGACCCAAAAAAGACCTAGTTAGAGGTGTCCCCAAGCTTAAGTTTTCAAAAGACTAACTTTGTGATGCCTGCAAATTTGGAAAGAAAATCCACTACACTTTTCACTCCATTAAGGACATTAGCATCCCTATACCTTTAGAAGTCCTTCACATGGATTTGTTTGGACCCGTTAGTACTGCCAGCTTGGGAGGGAAGGTCTATGGTTTTGCTATTATCGATGACTACTCGTGGTTTACTTGGATTAGATTTCTGTCACACAAAAATGAGTCATTTGATATTTTTAGAGCCTTCTTCTCTTGGATTTAGAAAAAGCTAGGTTGTGAGATCTTGACCATCCATAGTGACCATAGTGAGAGTTTGAAAATGAGAGATTTGGATATTTTTGTGAGGACAAGGGGATTAGCCACAACTTCTCAGCTCTTAGGACCCCTCAGTAGAATGGGGTAGCTGAAAGAAAGAACCAGCCTTAGTGGAAGCCGCTAATGCAATGCTTGCTGAGTATTCACTTCCAAAATAATTTTGGGCTGAAGTGGTTAACACAGCTTATTATGTGTTGAATAAGTTGAATGTTAGAGCCAAATTAGATAAGACACCCTATGTGTTCCTTAAGGGTAGGACACCCAATCTTTCCCGTCTTCATGTCTTTGGTTGTAAGATTTTCATTCACAATAATAGGAAGTCTAACTTAGGAAAACTTGACCCAAAATTTGATGGAGTGTTCTTAGGATATTCTAGTGCTGTAAAATTCTTTAGTGAGTTTAATAAGTGGACTTTGGTGGTGGAAGAAACTACTCATGTAGAGTTTGATGAGTCTGATCCTAGAAATCCTAGAGTTGAGGATAATGATGATGTTGGAGAGATTACCACTGGAGTAGAAAATTTAGATAAGAAGGCAGAGCACTAAAACACCGAAGGAGTACGAGAGGTTACCCAAGTAGTAGAAAAAATAGATCTAGAGGAAAGGGCTGAACCTTCCCACACTTTGCCTAGAGATTGGAGATACTCTTCGAGTCACCCTAAAGATCTGATCCAAGGAGACTTTTCTGATGGAGTTAGGACTAGACATGGACTTAGGAAGGAAGTGAACCACTCTGCCTCTATCTTAATGATTGAACCCACCAACATAAACCAAGCCCTTTATGATGAGTTTTGGATCTTAGCCATGTAGGAGGAGTTGAACCAATTTGTTAGGAATGATGTTTGGGAGCCTGTAGAAAGACCTAAGAGATAAAGTGGAGTTGGAACCAAGTGGGTCTTTAAGAATAAGGTGAATAATTCTGGAGTGGTGGTTAGGAATAAGGCAAGATTAATGACTAAGGGGTATAACCAAATAGAAGGGATAGATTTTGAGGAGACTTTTGTCCCTATAGCTAGATTGGAAGCCATTAGAGTGTTATTAGCCTTTTCCTGTTATACAGGATTTAAGCTTTTGCAAATGGATGTTAAGAATGCCTTTTTAAATGGGGAAATAAAACAGGATGTGTTTGTAAAACAACCCCAGGTTTTGAGAGTTCACAATTTCCAAATCATGTTTTCAAATTAAAGAAGGCCTTATATGGATTAAAGTAGACACTCAGAGCTTGGTATGAGAGGCTTAGCACATTCTTACTAGAAATGGAGTTAGTTAAGGGGAGTGTAGACACCACCCTTTCCTGAGGAAAGTAGGAGATGATTTACTCATTCTTCAAATCTATGTCGATGAATTAATTTTTGGATCTTCATTTTTTGAAAAAGAAATGCAATTATGCATTAAAAGGAAAATAAACCCCTTATTACAAACTACTCAAGTAATGCCTAAAGAATCACATTCCTCCTTCAAGAATAACAAGAATGAAGGAGGAATCTCCTCAATGCTAAGGTCATCCCAAATAAAAAAAAAAAAATTTAAAGCCAAATTAGCACAAACATCCGCTAATTTATTACAATCTCTATTGGAAAAAGAAAAGAAAACTTGGTTGAAATCTTGTTGGAAAGCCAAGTTATCATCTATTATTCTACTAACCTTCCATGTCTTCACTGCTAAATGAAGAATTTTTATAATATTGAAGTTATCCCATTCAATAATTACTCCTTGAGCTTCAATCATCCAACCTCGAATGATAATTTTCAAGTAGAAGATAGCCAACAATTCTACTTGGGCAATGTCCCAATGCAAAAGATGAGCTCCAAATGCTAGCAAAAATCTCCCTCTATCATCCCTTGCCACACCTCCTAATCTAGCCACATTATTATTCATAAGAGAGGCATCTACATTTATTTTAATCTACACGGGTAGAGGAGGATGCCAAGAAGAAAATAGCTTGCGCTGGTTCACATCCCGATTTTCCAGATAGAAGTTAATAAAGTTGCATACTGTAGCATAAAAAACTGCATTTGCAGCCATTGCATGAACCGAATCTTTTATGCCTCCATTTATCAATTTGCATCTGCTTTTCCAAACTAGCCAAGCAGATGTACAATATATATTAGCAATGAAAGAATTCTTGCCAACAAACTTCTATAATCCTTCCACGCAATCTGAAAGATTATCAAATATAGGAACTTGAAAACCCCATCTATTGAGAAGAGAAATTATCGTTTGAAACTTAGAGCATCTCCCTGCAATATGGTAGCTATTTTCTTCTTCTTCACACCCTCTCGGGCAACCTGAGTAGTTACTTAGTCTTCTTCTTAATAAAAAAATCATTAGAAGGAACAACATCATTACAAAGCCTCCACTAAAAGAGTTCAATTTTCGGTCTCAACTTTAATTTTTTCATCCAAGTCCAGTGAGCATTCTCTCCACTATGCTCCATTACTGCTTCAAAATCCAAGGTAGCAATAGATTTACAAGATAATTTTGATTTAAGCTCCATATAATCATTACTCCTTCCAACATCAATAGGAATTTGGATTATAAGTTTTACCAGCTGCTCCCCAAAGATTATTTGTAGCTGATCAATATTCCCCTGCCCTTCCGAGATGAAGAAGCTATGATTGAACTCTGTTGCTTCTAGACTGTTAACAAAAGTCGCCACTTTTCTAAGCATTTGTCTAATATCCATGAATCAAACATCCAATTGATAGAGTTACCATTAGAAACATTCCATCTAACAATGTTTCTAAGATAATTAGCACCCATAGTAATGATCTTCCGTGTAGGGGAACAATCTTTTTTCACTGGTACCGTCCAAACATCTCCTCCATATTTTGCTCTCAGGATTTGGTTCAGCAACACTCTTGGCTTCATACAGAAAATCCATGCCAACTTTGCCCGAAGAGGTCCTACCTTGGAAACTGCCGAGAACAAGCCTCGACCATCATAATTCTTTGGCTTGCAAAGACTTTCCCAAGAAGCATAATGCAATCCTGCACTTCCATTATTCCTACTCAACAAGAATCCTCTAAAGAATTTATCAAACTCTTTAAGAATACTCAATGGGACTAAAGAAAGAGAAGATAAAAACATAGGTAATGAGAGGAATGCAGATTTGACCAACACCAACTTTCCTTCCAGAGAAATGAACTTTTTCCCCCAAGTGTTCAATCTATTAGCAGCAACTTCCATTAGCTTCAGGAAATCCGAAGCCACCAATCTTCTCAAGGTCATCTTCACACCAAGATAATTCATCTCCTTACCAATCTTGAATCTAAGAAAATTTGAAATTTTCTTCTTCATGTTATGGTTAGTATGCTTTCCAAAAAGTATCATGGACTTAGATTGATTAACCTTCTGACCCAACCATTTACAATAGTTGGTAATGATATTCTTCAATTCCTTTACCTTTTTCATCCTGGCTTCTAAGAAGATTAAAATATCATCATCATAGAGTAAGTGAGACACTCTAGGAGCCTTGGGAGTAATAGAAATTCCCACATCCCCTTTTCTAAGATATAATACATCTGATAGAATCTGGCACATCACTTCTTTTGAGATTATTGGATTTTCTGATTCTGATTTTACATGAAGCAAGGTGGATAGAAAAAGAACTTCTAAAACTTGCCAATTTCTACGACAGTCTTTAGTCTCCTGGTCTAGTAGAAAGCAAAACTCTGTTGCTCTTTTCACTACTGAAGCTGAGTAGATTACTTTAGGAAGTTGTGTGGCCCAAGTTCTTTGGATAAAACAGCAAGTACTGGATTTAGGATTACCTATAGGCACCATCTCAATTCTTTGTGACAACTCTTATGCCATCTGCGTTTCTAAGAATCCTATCCAACATTCAAGGACTAAGCACATTGACATTAGGCATCATTTTATTAGAGATTATGTGACTAAGGGAGACATTGAGTTACACCATGTGGCAACTAAGGATCAACTGGCTGACATATGTACTAAACCACTAGCCTTTGATACTTTCAGCACTTTAAGGACTAGATTGGGTGTGATTGACATTAATGCATGAACTTGATTTCTACTGATTTTCTGATTTGTTATCTACTGAGTACCTTACTTTATTTTTTAGTTTTTTGTTGTCTATTCTTTTTATAGATGTTCCTCTTTGTTTTTACTTTATTTTTTTTTCTTTAATTTGTTTTCTCTTTCAAATCATTACTGAATTGATATCTTATGCCTTGTTTTTGTTTTTTTTTTTTTGAAAATTTATAGTCAATGTTTTACATCTCTTTAATCTACTAAAGGTTAAAATCACTATTGATTGTGTCTCTTTCTCTAACCTATTTTTGTGGTGAAATTTTCCTTTATAAACAAAAGTCTAAATCAAACTAACAAATGGATTTTGCAATTGAGATCTTTTCTACCTTGCTACAGTAATCTAGCTTATATTTATAATAATCAAAGTTTTTTTGTTACTTTAATATTTCTCTTTATCTTATCAATGCTGCTCTCATATAATTTTTTATTCTATTTTGTGGTTTATTCTTCCCTATATTATAGAGTGAGTTTTTATTCTCTAATATCTAGAAAATATACGCACAACTAAGAATATTTAAGAGTTTTAGGAAAAGAATTTAGCTTGAAAAGAAAAATAACCAATGATGCCAAAAACAAAAGATACGCAATGATTCCAAATTGAAAAAAAAATTATTATACACAAAGTGTATCAAAAATAAAAAGAAGCGCAAATTGCGCCATTCATTGGACAAGAGGCACAAAATAAGCCCATCAAAAGCAAGCTATCTTCCTTTCTTCCAACTCTTAAAACTTAGAAGATTTCATATATCACATGAGATTTTTAAGGATTTGATTTTGAATTTTGCGATTTAACAAACTACTTTGATATATTATTTTATAAGATATTTTTCTGAAACTAAGTCTTAATCGGATCTCTTTTTCTTATCCAAATGTTTTTTTTTTGAGTTAGGCCTTTTAACTTCAAAAGAAGATTTTGACCTAAAAGAAGTCCGAGCTTAAGGTTAACATGATCGGATATTTTACCATTTTTTGGATTTTTGAAGTTGTTCACTCATTAACTTACAAATTTTTAAAATCAATCACATGGAGATTATATCATGTTCATGCCTTTATTAAATATAAAAAAAAACTTTTTTTTTATGGCTTTTATTTTATCGTTGTTATTTTTTGTTGATCTTATTATTTTTGGGCCTTCTCTGATCATCTCCATCCTTACTTTGATTTGAAATTTTTTGTCACATCATCCTGGTCGATATTTTTATCGTTCTGGACGATCATCTTTTTCTTGCTTCAAAAACTCAATCTGCTGAATATTCAAACTTTTCTACTCTCATCGTCTTGGATGATTCTTTATCGTCCTAGACAATATGATCGTCCTCGCTATAATCATCTTGATCATCCTGGCTGATACATGTTTCATCCTGGACGATGCATTTATTGTAATCGTCCAGTCTGATACACATGTTCATCCTAGATGATACACGTGTCAGTACATTTAAAATCTTTACAATCGCTCGGGATGATCCTTTTTGGACAATCATCCTGAACGATCCACTGTTCGTCCTGGAAGATACACATTGCGCATGTTTTAAAATGTTTAAAACTTGATTGGTATGATCAATTATTGAGCATCGTCCTAGACGATCCACCTAATCGGCCCAGACGATATGTTTTTTCAACGATCGTCCAGCCTGACCCATTGGAATGATCGCCTATGTCTAATCATCCCGGATGATATATAATTGTCCTGGATGATCAGATTGCCTTTTTAACCAATCATCCTGTTCACAATAATTGCACTGGATCGTCTTGGAGGATCCTGCGATTCGCCTGGATGATCTGGCTGATCCATTAAATTGAAAGCCTTCCAGCCAATGTTTCTCACTTCAATCTTCTTCACCTCTCTTACTTTGCTTGCTAATGGCTTACAAAAAGCGTGCTTGTCAGCCATCTGGTAGCTCCTCGAGGGGCACACTAGAACCTCATTTTTGGGAGGCAGACGATCAGGCTTCCAGCCACCGTTATAAAGAGTGCAGCATTACTCTCCCGAATAATCAATCCAGCCTACCTCTCCTATCTGGTACTGGAACTTTTCACTCACACCTCTCTTTGCTTTATTCTTACCCTCATAGTCCCCTTTAGTTCTAAATTTTTTTTTTTTTGAATTTTATGCAAACCTTTGCATAAATTCTTCCTACACTACTCTCACCTCTTATGTGAATAGACGTCCTGTCAAGATCACATATCAGAATTGTGCTGAACTGTTGCATATATCCACCATTAGGGATAAGCCGCATACCCTTATCTATGATCCTGACTTTGACTGGTCCACTACAAATCACTTTCTTCGCCACACCAACACACACTTTCATGTTGGAGAGACTAGCTCTTTACTCAAAGATGTTAGGACAATCCAGCATGTCCTTCTCACTTCTTTTATTCCAAAAGCTAGGGATCGAGTACGCATCACTCCACTTTATTCACTTAATACCTTTTACATTCTGGCACATAGAGAGTTTAATGCCACAGACATGATCTTTTGCTATATTGAGCATTTGACTACAATCCGCGATCCAGGTCATTGAAGAAAACACAATCTTGCTCTAGGACACATCATTACATATGTTCTAGAATCCAAATACAACCTTCAATATCCTGCTCCTCCTAACCATCCACCACCCTTCTACTCAAACAATTCCTTCAATGTTCTTCAAAGTACTCGTCTCCACCCAGGGGATGGGGAAGCTCAGGGGGCCGAGGAAGAGGAGGCTCCCGCTTCTGTTCTTGAACCTGTTCCTCTTCGACAACACTCTCAGTTGGATCAGTTGGTGGAGAGATTTGATCAGTGGGAGGCTCGGTTCGATGCCTATGTTACACACTAGTAGCAACAGCACGACCAAGACATGTCCTGGTTTGGGGCATAGTTTGCTACGTTGTTTAGTTTCTTCCAGCAGTCACCACCACCACCTCCATCTGATGATCAGGGTCTCTCATTTTTCTAGTTTTAGTTTTAGTTTTTTGTAGTTTGTTTTTCTTATGTTTTGTTCTAGTTTCTGTTATGTTTTTTATTTGTGTTTTATTGTGTTTCCCTCCTTTTTGTGATATCAAAAGGATGATCCTTTTTTGGGTTTTTTTGCCATCATAAAAAAGGGGGAGATTATTGCAAATCTGAGTTTATGGATTAGACTTTTGATGATAGCAAACATTCATGATATCCTACGACTGCCTTGCCTACTAACTTTTCAAGTCCACAAGATCGAGTACAACTCAAGGCAGTTCAAGATTGGGTAGATTTAGGTTGAGTCAAGTCTATATTTTTTCCTTTCTTGAGTTAATTATAAAAGTGGTTTCTATTGTTAAGTAACCTTGTACACACACACTTGAGGGTTTTCCTGTTATTTTTTATTTTGAGAACATCGGCCATGATGATGACCATATCGACCAGGATGATCAGACTAAAAATAAAAACCCTAATTAAGGCATCTCATTAAGGTATCCATTATTAAGCAAATCATCCTGGACAATCCCTGTATGGGCAAGGATGATAGGCTTAGTTAAGAAAGAATCAGCCCCCATGATCAATCTAGGTATTCTTTATTTTAGGGAATCGTGTTGGACGATCGCAGCATCGGCCTAGACGATGCAGCATAATTATACCTAAATTAATCTTGTAATTATGGAAAGAAATTAAGGCTGATTGATACGATAAAATCATCCAGGCTGATGGTAGTATCAGCCTGGATGATGTACTGGACGATTGACATCGGCCAGAATCTATTCAGGGCGATGTTCAGGATGATTTTCCTTGGATTTGAACTAATCGACCAGGACGTTATGGTATCGTCCTGAACAATGTAACAAGTTTTCTTTTGATCATTCCAAATCACACTGGCTGATTAAGCTTAATTATTACTAATATTACATAACAATAAAAATATCATCCTGGATGATAATGTAGGTTCTCAAAATTCTATTTAAAGGACCCAAATTTTCTCATGCTTAAGACCTTGAGAGCTGCTGTCTTGACCTAAGAGGGCCTTGGGAGAGGGAGAGAGAGAGAGAGAGAGAGAGAGAGAGAGAGAGAGAGAAATTTATGCTGTCTTGACCTAAGAGGGCCAGAGCCTTGGGAGAGAGAGAGAGAGAGAGAGAGAGAGAGAGAGAGAGAGAGAGAAATTTATGAGGGGGTGTTTGGGTGAGGGTTCACAAAGGTTTCTCCAGGCAATGTTCCAAGTCGTCATCTCCATTCTTTGTCCATCATCCTTGGGAGGTTCTTCGGAGGTCTACTTTAGCAAAAGGTCCGGGTTCTCTGCCCGCTTCAGGAGGAAGAAAAAGGAGTCAATTCTTTGTCGCACCGGGGTTGGTGAAAAGGAGTCTGTTGTAAAGGCTTCTCTACCTAGCTGTGGGAGCTAAAGAAGAGACACTTTGTACAATACTCGGAGGGTGCCTACGAGGAATGGACGTAGGTCAAGGATTGACCGAACCACTATAAATATGATGTGATATTTCTTTATTTTACTTCTGCATTTATTTTCCGCATTTGCTACTCTTGTGGTGAATTATTTTGGTTAGCCTCGGGCTAGTTCTTAAGGGCTTAACATCCCAAACGAACTTTCAGATATTTCTGTTTGTTTTTGTGAGTACTAACATTTCAAGGGAATCATACACTACTCTAGACTATATAATACTTTAAGACATTATAGAACATGATTTAATGTAATAGAGTATGTATGTCTCTTATTTTTTTTCTTGAGTCTGAGTTAGAGTTATTGTAATTGGGTAATTGTGCACAAAAACACATGAGTAGAGTTAAAAAATTTTTAAGTCTAATCGTACCATATAATATTTAATAGTACTATATGTTTTGATAGTTTTTTCCTCCAGCATGCTGTTAATCAAAATGAAGGCCTTAATTTTTTGAACTATTTGTATAGTATGATGTTAGATCATACTAATGACTAACAGGGTACAAAATTTGTTTCATACTAGATCATACCATATGAATAATTTCATTTTTGAATTGTTCATATAGTATGATGTCAGATTATACAAATGACTAATAGTGTATGAAATTTGGTTTGTACAAGATCATACCATGTGAATACATTGGTTTTTAATTGTTCGTACAGAACGATCTAAATTCATATAGATAACTAACAATATATGAACCTATGTTCATCCCAATTTATACCAAAAAAACCTAATTTTTTGAATTAATCATACAGTACAAATGTAAGTCGGTTCACTTAAATTTTTTTTTTTAAAAATTTTTGGATGTTTTTTCATATAGTTTCTATATAAAGACCTAAAAACTATCATATCATCTTTTGGTTGTGAATTTCTTTTGAGGGGAGTATATAAAGTGTATTTGGGAGAGATTTTTTAGAGTAAGGAATGAGAGATCTAGTGAAGGGAAATTATGAGGGGTTCATAAGGTTGTCCAAAGTGAGGATCTCTTTGTCTTCTTCAAGTTTTTGACCATCTTCTTTGGAGGCTCTCAAGAGAAGATTCTTAACATTTGATCATGGTACTCTACCTTCAAAAGGAGGGTGAAAAAGGACGTCAATGTGCTCTTCCTTCACCAGGAGGGTCAAAAGGATATAAAGGTACTCTACCTTCACCCGGTGGGTGAAAAAGGATATCAGGGAGCTTTTCCTTGACCAGGAGGGTTAAAAAGGATTTAAAGATACTCTTTCTTCACCAAGAAGGTGAAAAAGATGTGACGGTACATTGCCATGACTTTTAGAGTGTAAAAGGTGATGATTCTCTGCCACACTAGGTTGGTGGAAGAGTGTTCGAAAGTACTTCTCCACTTTGTTGTGGGTGGTAAAGGAGAGTTACTACTATTTAGTGTAATACCTAAAGAAGAAGTCTCCAGGGAGTGAATGTAGGTCAAGTTTTACTGAACCACTATGAAATTTAGTGTTCTTGTTTCATGATTTATTTTTCTTGCATTTTTATTTGTACATTTTTATGTTTTAAAAATCCTATGATACTCGTTTCTTTAAAATAACTACATATTTTAGGATCAATGATTTAAACATTAAAAAAAAAAATGGTTTTCAACTATCCAAGAATATATTTAAGAAAACCAATTCACCCTCCCTCTTAGTTAGCCTTGGGATAGTTCTTAGAGGTCTAACGATCAACACAAACTTTCAGTGCAAGTGCGGGCTATATGACCTAGCAAGCCAAGAGAGAAACACCTAACTCTAGTAAAAGGATTCAGTAATCGATGAGGGTTATATGATGCATGCTGTGGTGATGAGTTATGCCACTATGCCAAAATAGATGATGGTTTATTATTTGAAGTGCATTTACTTTTTTTTGTAGGTATTCATTTGCACTTTCAAGATGTGTTATTTCTCATTTCAATGTGTGCTTGCCACAAATTAAATCACTTGCATGTGTTTCTAATTCTTTAAATGCATTTTCTAATTCGATATGCTTGACCTTCAAGGATTCATGTTTATTAGTTAGGTCAACATGTTTCTTCTTTAATCCACCAAACTCTTCCAATAAAGATTTAATCTCTATCTAAAGTAGAATGCTCAGCTATCATACCCGTATTCCCTCATCGCATATTAGAAAAGTCAGTATTTAAACTAGCATATTTTTTTTCAGCTTTTTATATGCATTGTGAATTTTTTTTTGTAACTTCAAATAATTCATTATAAGAAAGCTCACAAACCTGCTCTTGAAAATCATCAAAACTATTGTCTAACATAAGCCATAGTTTGGTTTCCCCCTATTCTATTTATGTTTTTGATGAATTTGAAGCGTAGTCTGACTAAAATTCCTTTTAAGTCCATTGCTTCCCCTTTTTAAACTTTGTCTTCTCTTCACCCTTCTTCTTGACCAACTGAGCTTTTAAGTTAGGTAGTCTGTCCTCAAGTGTCCTAGTTTCTTGCATTCTAAATAAATAGTATTAAATGATACCTCAAAATTCTTAATTGAATTAAATTTGTTCTATTACTGATAACACTTTTATTTTCCTCTTAGGAAGCTTTAAATTATTGTGTCATTAGTGCAATATAATCCCCTCTTTGAGTTGCAAAGCCGTCACTTTCTGACTAATTTTCTTTCAGGGATACCATCTTGTCCTTTTTCTTGTATCCTGCATCCTGCTATCTTTGACTCGCACCTTGCTCATAGGAAATGAGTGATCCTAGCAAGTTATCTATAGAATAAATATTAAGATCCTTTGATTCATAGATGGTAGTAACCTTAGCATCTTAATTATTAGGAAATCATCTAAGGATTTTATTTTCTTTCTGATAATTAGAAAACTCTCTTCCTAAAGAATGCAGAGATGTTACAATTTGTGTAAACCTAGTGTACATATCTAAAATGGTTACGTTAGGTTTCATGTGAAGGAGTTCATAATAATGCTATAAAATGTTAAACCAAGATTGTTTAACCTCACTGGTTCCGTCATATATAATATAAAATTAATCTCGTATTTCCATGCCAGTGGTATATGTAGACTCTCATATAATCTTCTAACTTAAAGAGCATAGAAAAACTAATTTAAACACTTTGTAATCAATTGAGCTAAGTCTCTGTACTCTTGCTCCATTCATTAAATGGTAACTCAGCTTTAGTGCCATTAATAAAATGAGATGGTGCAGAAAAACCCTCTTGTGCTAAAAACCTGATTCCAAAATCAAAAGATGATAAGCAAGTATACATACAAATTTTCTAGAAAAAAAAAGGTATGTTATAAAACAAAGGTGGACTACTAATAGAGTAACCATTTGTGGTGTACCTATTTCTAAAATGTGCCATGGATCATTTTCCTCTGGGTTTTTTAAAACACTATTTTTGAGTACATCTTTGATACCAATTGAAAGTTCAATATAGGATGTTAACCCTATGTGAACTGTCCTTAGGCACACAAAGAGTGGGGTGAATTGGTGAATTAAAAAAATTAACTACATGCTTAAAAATGGAAGCTATATGCTTTTGATTTTTTCTTAGTAAATTGAAAGTAAATAACTACTATTATTATATGCATAAGTAATTAACCTTATCAAAATATAAAATAGAAATGATGATTTTCTAAATAATAGAACAAATTATTTATCACTGATTTCCAACAAGCAATTATCAAAGAAAATTAAATATAGAAAAGTAAAATGGAGAAGATAAGAAATAAAAAAAACAAACTAGAGATTTATATTGATTTTGTCAAACAAAGACCTACCTCCACTCCCTAAAGTCCTCCACTCTGAGCATTGCACTATCACTATAATTTCTCTCCTTTAGCCCCCACAACCAGGTAGAGAAGCCCTTACACAAATCACTTCCACCAAACCCAAGTGCAGTGGAGAACAAGAACTCCTTTGTCACCCTCCTAATGATAGCAGAGAACTATAGCTTTCAGCTGAAGAACTTCTTCTTGTTGCCACCAAAGAAATTTAGACAAAAACTTGAGGAAATATGGAAAGACACTTGGTTTGAGCAATCGTATGAACCACTCACACTACTTCTCCCTCACACACAAGCTCTCATTTTCTTCCAAAGCTCTCCTAGATCTTCTTTTCCAAGCTCTCTATCAAGAACACTCAACAACCAATGACTTAAAATAAGTGTAATTAGAGAGATTAAATACAAGGCCGCATAAAAAGCCTTATAATTTAATTCTGGCAACTATTATTGTACAGTACGATCCAAGATTAAATGGTATAATTAGTTGAAATATTCTTATTAGTATTACATAAAGAAAAAAGTGTTGTACAATCAATTCAAAAAATTATGTTGATTGAATAATTTGATTAGTTTTAATGACTTATATTATTGCCCTGTATGATTGCCAAATAACATCCCATGCAAGGATATGTCATATAATATTTGCGGTCTAATCATTCTGTACAATCTCTTTGCATCAATTAATTTGAAATTATTCCTTAATTACATGATTAGTTTAGGCAAGATTTAATTATATTATATAGTATAATACCTGTCATATGGTATGATTACTTCAAATTTTTAATTTCAAAATATTATCTAAATTATGATTGGGGGATGGGATCTTGATTTAAACTGATCATCCTATATGATCTATATCATCCGGTACTATTAGTTCAAATAGCTTTAATTACACAATTAGCCATTTTAATAATTTTTATTATTTTCCTATCGTACAATATGATATGGATCATGCAGTATAATTAGTTCAAAAATATTGAACTTTTAATTTTATCACTATCTCAATCCCTTGAGTGTGTGTGTGCATGGTCACCAAGTATAATATCAACCAAATACATAATTTGACTCAAGAAATGTAAAAATTTGAAATGGTAAAATTATAAGCTTTTCTAAACACTTAACCGTATTCTACCCAATCTTGAGCTAAACACTTTTGCATTGTATATGGTGGACCTAAAATGTTAGTGCAAAACAAAAATATATAAACATTAATAGTAATTAATAGGAGATAACATAGTAAGAAATCTAATAATATTTACTATCTCAAAATCATAAGACTTGGGTCTAGATTTATATATATATATCATAAAGGTAATTTTTTATAGCTAGATTAATAAAGGTTATGATAATTTTCTTTTTTAATTTAAAGAATATTAGCTAGTGAAAAAAAAAAACATCAGCAGTTGGGAGATACCCTACAATTATTACATATTCCAGAAATGGGAAGAATTCATTATATATTTTGCTATTGGATTTCCCATATCAAGGTAAGGACATGATGTTATCTGCATTGTTGTAGAATATTTAACAAAGTTTGTACACCTTATTATGATCTGATAAGATAATTCAATAAATAGATTAACATTGGTTTATGAGCATGATATCATCCAACTTCTTGGAATACTAAAAGGGATAATATCTAATAAAGATGGTAGATTTAACTCAAGGTTATAGAGAGGTATTCATCAAGGTTTATACAATAAATTACATTGCACTACTAATTTTCATCCTTAGACTGATAGATAGCTTGAGAGGACTATTCAAGTGTTAGAGAACCTTCTAAGGTTAAGTAACCATGACTTAGGTACTAGTTGGGACAATTATAAACCTATGATCGAATTTGCCTAGCTATAATAATATTTTTAGTAAAGTATTGGTATGGTCGCTTACAATGCTCTGAATGGAAAGAAGTGAAGAACCCTATTATCTTAGATTAAGGTGAGAGAGAGGAATCTGATTAGGCTAGCCATAGTTAAAGATGTTACTTAAAATATCAATTTAATTAGAGATAGAGAAAATCTTATTGAAGATAGAGAAAAAATTTATTATGATGCAAAGCATTAAACTAAAAAATTTAAGGTTGGATTATGTGTAAAGATTAAACTGATAAAAGGTGTTAGAAGGTTTAAAAAGTTAGAAAAGTTGAGTCCAAGATATATGATACCATTTGAGAACATTGAAGTTTGTAATAGCCCAAACTCTTAACTATTAAGATATTGTCCTCTTTGGCCTAAGAGTCTCATGATTTTGTCATGTTGGTGTAACTTCCCAGTAGGTCACCCATATTAGAATTAATCCAAGATGAGCATGCTTAGATGTGGATGTTCTTATGAAAATTCCAACCATTAAACCAAAATGCACCTCAATGTTTAAGATTTTAGCTTATTTTACTTAAGAGGTTTCATAATCTCCTCCTCTTAAATAAGAAAAGTACTCATTAACATCTTTATTTCAAAATCATCCACTAGGAGATAGAATTCTAGAGGTGGTATTTAAGATTTCAAGTGGTGGCTCCCTTCAGGTAGCATTTACTCTCAAAGAGGGTTCAAGAGGTGGTTCCTATGACATAGCACTTTGTCTTGTATAACACTTAATTCGCATCTTCTGGCAAGTGTACTACTCTGATACCATTTATAATAAATCAAACTCTTAACTATCAAGATATTATATTCTTTGGCCAAAGAGCCTCATGATTTTGTCATGTTGGTGTAACTTTTCATTAGGTCATTCATCCTAAAATTACTCCAAGATGAGCATACTTAACGTTAGAGTTTCTTATGGAAATTCAAACAATTACACCAAAAGGTGACTCAATGTTTATGAGTTTAGCTTCTTTTACTTAAGTGGTTGCACATAAAGTATTGAAAATTCTTCTTATAAGTTATTGTTTCTAGAGCATATGTATGATATTCATAATAAATTCGATGTATCATCTTTTTGGAAATGGGTATACAATTTTTTATGAGTATCTTCGATAAGGTATGGCCAAATTTGATTTATAAAGAATAACTATAAAGTATTATGTAACATATATGTAAAAAGATTAAGGAATAAATAAATGCTAATGGTCAAGATATAACATAATCAAAAAATAGAAAGAAAAGCCACTTTGGAGAAGAAATTTTAGTTGAGATAATTTTATCTAATTTTTGAATTATTGAGGATGATATTTTTCTGAGGATAGAAGGGTTAATACACCTATTCAATCCGTGTATAGTAGCACCTCTTCTAACGCGATATGGTATAGGTAACCTACTAATTTCTGCACTCATATTTTATGCATGTATTTGTGAGCATTTTTTTGTGCATATGGGATATCTAAATGAGATTTAAATTGGTACAAAGGGGTTTGTGTACATGTATAAAAAATATTAAAATTTCTATTTGGAGCCATGTAATGTTGGGATAGTTGGCACTATGGCATTATGGTCTTGTAGTTTTGCCAAATTAGTTCAGAGCTACGACATTATGCTCTCTAGTGGGGAGCGTTGTGGAGTGGAGAGCATGCTGGCAATGAGGACCGAGTGTCATGGTGCCAGACTTAAATTCCATAAAAATTTTAATTTTCACTCAAATTTATTTATCAAAGACATTTCGTTATGTAAATATAGTTGCATAGAGAGAAAAAATGATTTCTAGAGAGAGAAAGGTGGGTTTTGGCTATTTTATTTTTTTTACATCTAGCCAGCTCTAAAAACTATCCAAATCAAAGTTGGTTAAGTTCTACCTATCTCAATTTTCAATATATGAAAATCTTGGAGTTTTCTTGATTAAATTTCTTATTTTGTAGCATAGGAAATGAGGAGAAATTTACACCTATTAAACTTTTGACGTATAACTTTTTTTTGTATATTATAGATATGACTATTCTTAATATTTATTTAATTTTTTTTAAATATTGTGAGGTAATTTCAAAAGTGTACCATTTTTTCCAATTTAAAAAAAAAAATATCCTAAAAATTAAAGTCACATTTCAATTAAAACATCAAAATAGTGTTATGAGCAATCCTTGGCATTCTAGTGAAATTTTGAAAATATGAAATTCTTCTCTACAGTAGAATATGTTTCTTACTGATAAAACAATATGTTGATGTCTAAAAATAGTCTATTTACATTTTTTACAATAATTCAATAATATATGTGATTTTATGGTGTTGTGATGTGAAGTTCTTGTGTTGAATGTACAAGGAGTCATAAAAGCATGAATTATTGAATATTTTATATATTCTAAGAATTTAAAAGTTATAAGGCCTATTTTCTAATATGCTAGCACTAAGAGTCATAAGGCCCTTAATTCTAATATGTATTTTTTTATGGGTGATATAAATGATTGAGGAAAATATATTATTTTTTGCTCTTACATATGAAGTGCTTGTTTATTTACTTTTGTGCGCAATTTGACTTATTTTACTTATTTAGATATAATATTATGCCTAGTAAGATAAATTTCTTATAAACTACCTTTAAATTTAATTAAATTTATAATAACTAAATTATTAATTATATATAGTAATGTGTGTGACCTGCTAAGCTATATGGCATCACACCTATTCTACTCTCTATTTATTAATCTAGAGAAAGGGAAAGAGCTAGTTGAGTAGTATATGATTAAGGATCCGATCCTTATAAGTTTGTAGATGTATTTTTAAAATTTTGCTATAATCATGTCAAGTTATGTAATTGCTTTGTTTTCATCTATAGCCATGCACTTTAGTGTGTAGTTGTTGTATACAAATTTTATTGATAAATGAAAGAAGAGAAATTTGTGAAAGAGTACTTTCTTCTGCTTATAAAAAGTTAATTATAATCTCTGTATTCTAGTTTAATTAAAAAATATAAAAAACTCTCCAAAACTTTGAAGTTAAGCTCAATCTTTCACGAGTCAGCACAATATGACATGTCCTGTCTATGGGTCATATTGGGTTGGGTTCTAACTAAAAGTCTATATAGCTTGTATTTTTTTTTAGAAGCAAAAAAAAACATTTAAAACTAAAAAAGGAGAACCAATAACACAATGTTACCTACTGATTCCTCCTTTAATAATTCCATAATAGCTTTGTGCACATCTGCATAGTTGACAGATTTGGTTACTATAAAGACTCCAGTTCTTTCAATTTTCCCATGGACCAACTCATTCCTTCCCTTTCAAATAAAATAAACAATATTGTAGAAAAGATTCAACATAAATGGATTAAGTTCCCTCATCCAATTCCAGCAATCTTCAAAGCAGGAGACAATTGGTATCATGAATCCCCATTGATTTAAAAGAAGGATAACCTCATTTAGTTTCTTACATCTCACCGTCAAATGCTTCGCATCTTGAACTTCATTGCATCCTCTAAGACACAAGCTATTTGGCTCAATCTTCTATAAGATAAGAAATAGAATGTTTGTAAAAAGTTATTTAATCACCTCCACCAGACAAACACCTCCAATACTTGTACTCTTAAAAATCTTGTTTTGCTGCCAAACAAGCCATTATTGAAATTGATTTTCCAGATAATCCTTGAATGAGCTCTAGCTTGTCTTCCTAATTATTTGAAAAAAATGGAACTTTACAACTCCTTTCCACCAGTTCGCTTCAAACATATTTCTTCACTTAAGCAACATTCCATCTGCCTTCCAAAATTAAATATGTCAACTTTACAGTTTCCCTATTGCAATCTTTGTTCACTACAAATGTTGGCCACATGTTTAAGCTCTTATCCATGATCCATATATCGTTAAAGATATCAATTGACTCCCCATTTTCTATCTTCCATCTCACTATATTTTTATGACACCTACCTCCATCCTTGATTAACTTCAAAGCAGGTGAACAAGATCTCCTCCCAGCAAATTGATCCCAGATAAGACCATATTTTTGAAATAAGCTTTTTTGCAACATTGAATCTTTTTGTTGAACATATTTTCATTCAAGCTTTGCTCTTAAAGGGCCCACTTTGGTAGAACTTGAATGCAACCCACGGCCACCACTCTCCAAAGGTTTACACATATTACTCCAACTCATATAATGAAGGCCTAGGCCACCATTCATCTTTCTCCAAATAAAACTTCTACATAGCTTATCAATTTCATTTAAAATACTCATTGGAATCATATAATGAGTAGAGTGGAATGATGGATAAGAGAGCAATACTTTTTTGACAAGTGTGATCTTCCCCTCCAAAGAGATGAACTTGGTACCCAAAGTATTTAACATTTTTAACACTTTGTCAATAACACATTGAAAATCCATCTTCCTTAGTTTTATCAAAGCCACCTTAACTCCAAGATAATAAAACTCTTTAACTAATTTGAATCCTATGATATGTGTAATAGCCTTCTTCCTCCTTCTCACTATTTTACCAAACAAAATTACTGATTTGCTTTCATTAACTTTCTGACCAGTCCACACACAGAAATCCTTCAAGATACCTTTGCTCTTCTTGACGCTTGTTACCTTTGTTACTGAGAATATTACTATGTCATCCGCATAAAGCAAATGAGATATCTTTGGGCCATTTGAGCTAACACTGATACCAATTGTGTCATCTTAAAAGAGAGCATTAGACAGTAACTGAGAGCAAAGAATAAAAAGATACGGGGACAATGGGCATCCCTACCGAAATCCACATTTAGCCTTTATCCAATCAGTTTGATTCCAATTAATTATCAAAGAAAATGAGGTATTTATAACACAATCCATGATTAATTTAGAGAAAAAAAGTAGGAAATCTAAAGTACTCCAAAGACTTGTTTAGAGCCGGCCAACCATGGAGTTATATGCTTGCTCCATATCGATTTTGAATGAAACTAACCCATTAGAAGACTTAGAAATTCTAAATTTATGAAAACTTTCTTGGGCTATAAGAATATTGTCCAAAATTGATCTCCCTTTTAAGAAAGCAACTTACTCATTAGAAATTAACTTTGGGATAATGCAAGACATTCTATTTAACAAAACTTTGGCCGTTATTTTGTAAACCATCTTGCACAAGCTTTTAAACCTATAGTTGGATGGAGTCGAAGGATTACTTACTTTAGGAATAAGCACAATTATAGTTTCTTTCCAATTTTCACACATTTCAGCTAATATAAAAAATTGATTTAGTGCATTCCAAACATCTTCTTTTATAATAGTCAATAGCTTTTGAAAAAGGAGTATGATATTCCATAATTTCTCGGTGTAATGAATCCCACGGATTCTTTTATCACACTGTCCACTTCTTCAACTGAGAAACTTTTGTTTAATAAGATTATATCTTCCTCATCAAGAATTTTCCTCGGTTTCGGCCAACCATCAACTGAACAGGTTTTTTCTCACCATTTTCCATTGAAGAACCTTAGCAAAAAATTCTCAATCTGATGTTTGTCCTCCACATTGCCTCCATATTAATCTTTTATACTATAGATAAAATTGGAATTCCTTCTAGCACTTGTAAAGGATTGAAAAAAATCTGGAATTGCAATCACCTTCAACAATCAATTTTACTTTTGACCGTTGTCTCCACCAAGTGTTAAGGCGAAGTAAAGTTGAATTGAGGTCATTGAATTTAGTCTTCAAGCACCAAATGTCTTCACTTGAAAGAAATCCATCATCTGCTTCTTTAGTTGTAATTGTAAAATCTCTTGTTTTAACAAAACTTTTTGTTGATTTAAGCCTTTTCATTTTTTGATTAAGAATTTGAGATGTGCTCCCACCAGTTTTCATGTTCCTTGCCTTTCTCACCACAGCTGTCGAAGCCGAGAAAGAAGTCCAAATTTCTTCAAACTTAATTGTTCTTTTAGCTGATTGATGAATTCCAAAAAGATTCAGCATAATGGGGAAATGAACCGATGCTACTCTAGGAAGGTGTTTCACCACTAAACAATGAGAAGAGTTAACAGCCCAAAAGTTCATGAAGCATCTGCCTAGCCTTTCTAGAATTTGGTCATTACCCGATTTGTTATTACACCATATAAATTTCGGGCCAATATGATTAACCTCATGGAGGTCATTGCAAGTGAGGAAAGTTTTCATCTCTTTAGAACCCATGGAAAAGGTGAATCTTCTACCACTCTTTTTGTCCTCCTTAGTAAGTAGACAGTTGAAGTCACCACCTATTACCATTGGAAAATCAATACTAACATAAGCTTCCAGTCTTTCCCAAATGAATCTTCTTCTATAAACATTTTTGTTGCCATAAATGGTAGCTATTCTCCATTTTCCTTTGTTAGCTACCTCCAAGTCCCCAATGATAAATTGGGAAGAGAATTCCAATACACTGAAAGATGTCAAACTATTTTTCCAACTTACCATAATACCTCCAGACAACACTTCCAAGGGGACATGAAAATGATCCCAAGCAGAACCAATCAAAGAGTTAACATCACTACTATCAATATAAATCAACATAGATTCCAAAAGACCAATAAACAAAACATCATTGTCTTTCACCACCTCCTTGAGATATAGAGAAGCCTTCTTTTTCTTAGCTCCTCTACAATTCCAAAAAACTATTGAAGTCATTTTTGGATAAAAGGGGAAGGGTTCCCCACTTTCTCCCTAAAATCTCCTTCCACTCTTCTACTTCTAGATTCTAGATTTGTTGGTCCCAAACTTTTTAATTGCTTAGCTCCTTTCTTTTTAGAAACAATACTTTTAGCTTCCTTACTGTTCCCTTCAGAATTCAGAATTTTAACATGATTTGATACTACATCACCTCATTTAATCCTTGGTTGTAAGGTTTTCATTCATAACAATGGGAAGTCTAACTTAGGAAAATTTGACCCAAAGTCTGATGAAGGAGTGTTCTTAGGATATTCTAATGTTGGGAAGTATTTTAGGGTGTTTAATAAGAGGACTTTGGTGGTGGAAGAGACTACACATGCAGTGTTTGATGAGTCTGATCTTAGAAAACCTAGAGTTGAGGATGATGATAATGTTGGAGAGATTACCACTGGAGTAGAAAATTTAGAGAAGAGGTTAGAGCACCAGAACACTGAAGGAGTAGGATAGGTTACCCAAGGAGTAAAAAATGTATATATGGAGGAAAGGGTTGAACCTTCACACACTTTGCCTAGAGATTGGAGATACTCTTTGAGTCACCCTAAAGATCTGATCTTAGGAGACCCTTCTGATGGAGTTAGGATTAGACATGGACTTAGGAAGGAAGTGAACCACTCAGCCTTTATCTCAATAACTAAACCCACCAACTTAAACCAAGTCCTTTCTAATGAGTTTTAGATCTTAGCCATGTCGGAGAAGTTGAACCAATTTGTTAGGAATGATGTTTAGGAACTTATAGAAAGACCTAAGTGACAAAGTATAGATGGAACCAAGTGGGTCTTTAAGAAAAAGGTGAATGATTCTGGAGTGGTGGTTAGGAATAAGGCAAGATTAGTGGCTAAGGGGTATAACCAAATAGAAGGGACCCAGAGCTTGGTATAAGAGGCTTAGTACATTCTTACTAGAAATAGAGTTTGTTAAGGGGAGTGTAGACACCACCCTTTTTCCAAGGAAAGTAAGAGATGATTTACTCATTGTTCTGATCTATGTCGATGATATAATTTTTGGATCTTCTTATAAAACGCTATGTGATGATTTTTTTAAAACAATGAGCAAGGAGTTTGAGATGAGTATGATGGAAGAATTGTCCTACTTTTTGGGGTTTAGAATTAGACAATTAGATGATGGAACTTTTTTGAGCCAAACAAAGTACATAAAAGACATCTTAAAGAAATATGAAATGGACAAAGCCAAGCCAAATTAATACTCCCATAACCTCAGGAATTCAATTAGACAAGGAACCCAATGGAAAATCAGTTGATCAGAAGAAGTACAGAGGGATGATTGGATCTTTACTTTATCTGACTGCTAGCTGACCTAATATAATATTTAGTGTTTGTCTTTGTGCTAGATTTGAAGCTGACCCTAAGGAATCCCACCTGACTGCAGTTAAGAGAATTCTTAGATACCTTTTTGGGACCCAAAACCTAGGAATCTGGTTCCATAGGCATAACACATCTTTTAAGATTATTGGATTTTCAAATTCTAATTTTGCAGAATATAAGATGGATAGAAAAAGCACTTCCGGAACTTGCCAATTCATAGGATAATTTTTAGTCTCCAGGTCTAGTAGAAAGCAAAACTCTGTTGCTCTTTCCACTGCTGAAGTTGAGTACATTGCTTTAGGAAGTTGTGTGAACCATGTCCTTTGGCTAAAACAGCAAGTACTGGATTTAGAATTATCTGTAGGCACCATTTTAATTCTTTGTGACAACACTAGTGCCATTTGCATTTCTAAGAATCCTATCCAACATTCAAGGACTAAAGAAATTGACATTAGGCATCACTTTATAAGAGACCTTGTCACTAAGGGAGACATTGAGTTACATCATGCTACGACTGAGAATCAACTGGCTGACATTTTTACTAAACCACTGGCCTTCGACACTTTCGGGAATTTAAAAACAAGATTGGTTGTGATTGACATTAATGCATAAACTTGTTTTCTACTAATGTTTTATCTGCTGATTACTTTGTTGTACTCTTTTACTTTTATTGTTTATTTCTTTTTTTTTTGGTTAGTTGTTTTTTTATTTTGTTTTTGGTATTTTATTTTTTCATATGCCTCGCTTTATTTTTCCTTTTCAAATCATTGCTGAATTGATATCTTATGCCTTGTTTTTTTATTTTAAAAATTTGGAGTTCATGTTTTCCATCTCTTAATCCGCTAAAGGGTAAAATCACCGTTGATTGTGTCTCTTTCTCTAACCTATTTTGATAGTAAAAATTTCTTTTCTAACCAAAAGTCTATCTCAAATTAATAATTGGATTTTGCAATTGAGATCTTTTGTACCTTGCTATAGTAATCTAGTTTATACCATAATAGTCAAAGTTTTATGATATGTCAAGATTTCTCGTTATCCTATCAATGCATCTCTTACATGATTTTTTATTCTATTTTGTGGATTGTTCTTCACTATATTAGATAGTGAGTTTTTCTTTTCTAATATTTGGAAGATATACTCACAACTAAGAATATTTAAGAGTTTTTGGAAAAGAATCTATCTTGCAATAATAATGAAAAAAAAGTGGCCAATGATGCCAAAAACAAAAGATGCGCAATGACATCAAATTGAAAAAAAAATATACACATAGTGTATCAAGAATCAAAAGTTGCGCAAAGTGCGCCACTCAATGGACAAGAGGCATAAAATGAGCCAATCATAAATCAAGCTATCTTCTTTTCTTTGAACTCTTAAAACTTAGAAAATTTCATATATCACTTTAGATTTTCAAGGACTTGATTTTAAGTTTTGCGATTTAACAAACTACTTTGATATATTATTTTATAAGATATTTTTCTGAAACCAAGTCTTGATCAGATCTCTTTTTCTTTTCCAAATGTTTTTTCTGAGTTAGACCTTTTATTTTCAATAGAAAATTTTACCCTAAAAGAAGTTCGAGCTTAGGGTAAACATGATCGAATATTTTACCATTTTTTAGAATTTTGAAGTTGTTAACTCATTAACTTACAAATTTTAAAATTAATCACATGGAGACTATATCATGTTCATGCCTTGATTAAAAAAAAAAAACTTTTTTTGGCTTTTATTTTATCGTTGTTATTTTTTGATCTTATTATTTTTTGGCCTTCTCTGATCATCTCCATCCCTCCTTTGATTTGAAATTTTTTGTCACATCACCCTGGCCAATTTTTATATCATCCTAGATGATTGATTTTTCGTTCTTCAAGAACTCCATCTGCTGAATATTCTGACTTTTTTGCTCTCATCATTCTGGATGATCCTATATCGGCCTGGACGATATGATCGACCACTGCTACAATCATCTTGATTGTCCTAGCCGATAGCTTTTTTTATCCTGGATGATGCATTTATTGGTTATTGTCCCATCTAATACTCCTATTCATCCTAGATGATGCACGTGTCATTACGTTTAAAATCTTTAAAATTGCCCAGGACAATCCATTTTTGGACAATCATCCTGGATGATCCACTGTTCGTCCTTGTTGATACACGTGGCGCATGATTTAAAAAGTCTTAAATTTGGCCGGTACGATCCATTATCGATCATCATCCTAGAAGATCCACCTAATCGGTCTGGACGATCTGCTTTTTCAACTGTCGTCCGGTTTGACTCCTCGGGATGATTGTCTATGTCTAATCATCCGGGATGATTTATGATTGTCCTAGATGATCGGAACTCCTTTTTGACCAATTGGACTCTTCACAATAGTTACACCGGGTCATCCTAGTTGATCCTGCGAACGGCCTGGACGAATAGAGCCCAAATTCATTCATTTTTTCTTCACACCTTCTCTTGGGCTTTCTACTTGTTGTTGCTTACTATTTCCTTACCTTTTTTCTTCTAAATGGCTGGCAAAAAGCATGCTCGTCAGACATCTGGAAGCTCCTTGAGGGGCACACTGGACCCTCATTTTTGGGAGGCAGACGATCAGGCTGCCTACCATCGTTACAAAGAGTGTGGCATTACTCTCTCCCGAATAATCAATCTAGTCTATCTCTCCTATCAGGTACTGGATCTTTTCACTCACACTTCTCTTTGCTTTATTCTCACCCTCGCAATCCCCTTTAGTTTTGAGCTTCTTTTTAAATTCTATGCAAACCTCCGCATAAATTCTTCCTACACTACTCTCACCTCTTATGTGAATCGACATTCTGTTGAGATCATAAATCAGGATTGTGCTAAACTGTTGCAGTTATCCACCACTGAGGATAAGCTACATACCCTTGTCTTTGATCCTAACTTTGACTGGTCCACTACAAATCACTTTCTTCGTCACACCAATGCACACTCTCATGTTGGAGAGACTAGCTCTTTACTCAAAGATACTATGACAATCCAGCATGTCCTTCGCACTTTTGTTATTCCAAAAGCCGAGGACCGAGTCCACATCACTCCACTTCTTTCACTTACTACCTTTTACATTCTAGCCCATAGAGAATTCAATGCCACAGACCTGATCTTTTGCTACATTGAGCATTTGACTACCATTCGAGATCAACGTCATAGAAGAAAGCCCTATCCTGCTCCTCCTGACCTTCAGCCATCCGTATACTCAAACAATTCCTTCAATGCCCTTCACAGTACTCATCTCCACCCAGGGGATGGGAAAGCTCGGGGGGCTAAGGAGGAGGTTCCCACTCTCACTCTTGTTCCTGAACCTGTTCCTCTCTGCCAGCACTCTCAGTTGTATCAATTGGTGGAGAGATTTGATCAGTGGGAGACCCATTTCGATGCCTATGTTGCACACCAGCAGCAGCAGCACAACCATGACATGGCCTAGTTTGGGGCACAATTTTCTACGATCTCTAGTTACTTTCAGCAGCCACCACCACCACCACTTCTATCTGATGATCACGGACCCTTATTTCTCTGATTTTCTTTGTGTTTTTCTAGTTTATTTTTCTGTTTTTTATTTCTCTTCTAGTTTTAGTTTCCATTTTTTGTAGTTTGTTTTTCTTATGTTTCATTTTAGTTTCTGTTATATTTTTTATTTGTGTTATGTTGTGTTTCCCTACTTTTTGTGATGTCAAAAGGGGGAGTAGTCTGATGTATCTTGTACTTTGAATTTTAGAACTTAGTGAACTATTTTTTCGTCACATTTTTTTACTAAACTTCCATAACTGCTTGAAATTTTCTTGGCGTGTTTGCCATCATCAAAAAGGGGGAGATTGTTGCAAATCTGAGTTTATGGATTAGACTTTTGATGATAGCAAACATTCATGATTTCCTATGACTGCCTTGCCTACTAACATTTCAGGTCCACAAGATCGAATGTAACTCAAGCCATCTCAAGATCGGCTAGATTTAGGTTGAGTCAAACCTGTATTTTTTTCATTCTTGAGTCAATTATAAAAGTGGTTACAGATGCTAAGTAACCTTGCACACACACACATGAGGGCTTTTCTGAGTTTTTCTATTTTGAGTACATAGGTCTGGAGGATGTTCATATCGGCCAGGACGATTTAACTAAAAATAGAAACCATAATTAGGGCATCCTGGTTAAGCAGTCGTCATTAAGCAAATCGTCTTGGATGATACTTGAAACGGCCAGGACGGTAGGCTGAAATAAGAAAGAATCGTCGCCATGATTAATTTAGGTATTCTTTATTTTAAAATATCAGCCCGAATGATCTCCATATCAACCTGGATGATACAACATATTTATACCTAAATTAATTTTGCAATTATGGAAAGCAATTAAGGCTGATTGATGCGATCACATCGGCCGGGCTGATCGCAGAATCATCCAGGACGATGTTCTGGATGATTGACATAAGCCTGCATCTATTCTGGACGATGTTCGAGATGATTATACTCGAATTTGAACTAATCCGCCAGGACAATATTTTATCGGCCTGAATGATGTAACCAATTTTCTTCTAATCGTCCCAAATCATCCTAAATGATTGAGCTTATTTTGTTCTGATCGGACAGGATGTTATTCCTATCGTCCTGGATGATAAAGTCGATTCTTGAAATTCTATTTAAAGGACATAAATTTTCTCATGCTCAAGACCTTTAGTACTGTTCTCATGACCTGAGAGAGCCTTATGAGAGGGAGGGAGAGAGAGAGAGGAACTTGTGAGGGGGAGTTAGTGAGAGGGATAACAAAAGTTGCTCCAAGCAAGGTTCTAAGTCGTCGTCTTCGTTCTTCATCCTTCATCCTTAGGAGGTTCTTGAGAGGTCTACTTCAGCAAAAGGTCCAGGTTCTCTGCCCTCTTCAGGAGGAAGCAAAAAGAGTCAGATCTCTGCCACATCGGGGCTGGTGAAAAGGAGTTTGTTGTAAAGGCCTCTCCGCCTAGCTGTGGGAACTGAAAGAGAGACATTTTGTTAGTGCAATACTCATAGGGTGACTCCGAGGAAGGGATGTAGGTCAAGGATTGATCGAATAATTATAAATCCAATGTGATCTTTCTTTGTTTTGCTTCCGCATTTATTTATTTTTTGCACTCTGATTTTTGTGGTGATTTTGGTTTTGATTTTGTTCTTTACCTAAAGAAAAATTTTAAAATACCAATTCACCCCCGCCCCTTTTAGTTAGTCTCAAGCTAGTTCTTAAGGGCTTAACATCCTTAACAAACTTTCAATAGTATGATTTGTTTAAAAAATTATAAATTTTTACACTCCCCCAATATGGCTGAGCATAGTTATCAAATTACATTCACACTCTCTTAGTCTCAAGAAAGTATAAAGAGTATAGTCTTCAAAAAAAGTAAATCCTAATCTAATTTGACTTGAAGTCTTCAGCAGTTTGGAGTATGATTTTCTTGAAAAGTTAGTACAAACAAACAAAAAAAAAATATTTCCAATATACGTTAGGAGAAATAGTAGTCAATACAATAATATTTTGGAATCATAAAAAAAACACATGATTTGAAAGCAGTTATGAAAATTAAGTTGTAATAAACTCCCCCTTTGTTATGATGATAAAATAATTATTTTTTGAGCTAAATTTAAAATGATTTTTCTCCTTAGCTCCCCCTAAATGAATGGCCAACTAAATAACAAGGGGATTCCCATAAAGATAAAAAACAACAAACCCAAAAACTAAAAAGAAACCAATTCAAAAACAATTCGAACAAAAACACAAACATGGACGAACATTCAAAAAATACATTCAAAACATACACACATGCACTTAAAACATACACTTTCACGAACATCAATCATCAAATAATATTCTGACCCCCTTTTGACAACAACAAAAAGGGAAGTACGTCTTGAAATGAATGGTTTTTATAGATAAACCAAAAGAGTTGAATCAGAAAATAATTTTAAACTAATTGCAAATACACTTTTAATTTTGTAAAACTAAAAAGAAAATTTTCAAAATTTTAAATTAAAAAATAACTAAGATAAGAAAAGTCAACCAAGTTCATTTTTCAAGCTATACAAATTAAATAAAAATGATTATTGTAAAAATGATGAAATGAAAATTAGTTAACTTTGAATTCAATATTATATATGATTGTCAATTAGATAGATTTGGATTTGAGATTGGATGATAAAGAAAAGAACACTATAAATGCTTTCAATTGGTGTCATTGTACGTCTTTTCAAATTTTCTATTTTGACTAATTTTGTGCCTATTTTCACTTTGCAAACCATTGTGCATCTTTTCTATTTTTGCACTCTTTGTGCATTTCCTTTTTTTTTTCTTTTTGGATCTTTTCAGTATAAGTATTCTAAATTCAAATTTCACTAAAAACAAAAATAAACATTTTGAAAAAAAATAAAAAATAATAATACATCAATCTTACAAGAATTATAGTTTAGATATGCTTTTCTATAGAAACATGAAATTGATCTCCTTTTCTACATGCTGTTATAATGTAATTTAAACTTTTGAAAAAAAAAATTACAAGGAAATTAATTTGTAGAGAAATATAATTGAGAATCCATTCCAATGATCAACTATAAAAGATTTTACAATTAAAAAAAACATAAACATTTCAAAAGATACAATTCAATGCAAGTGAATAAAATATTTCAATATTCCATTAATATCAAGAGCGCATAATAACATATGTCTCAAAATATATCATCTCAATATAACATCTCACATCACATCATTAATACAAAATCATCACAACCTATGAAAATACTAAACTCAAGAAGAAACATCACAATACAAAATACAAAAACTCATAAGCAACTACAGGATAGAAGTACAATAGTCTGTAGGGCCCTAGTATGGAGGAGGTGGTGGATTGAATGTTGAAAAATAACAACTGATTGTAGCTACATTAATGTTCATCGAGTCAAACTATCCTTTGATCCAACCCATATCTTCATTATAATGAGTATCCTGTTGGTTAAGGTGATTCTTATTTTGATTAAAAAGTTATTCAAAATGAGTTTCCAATCGATCAAAGTGTTGGACCATTTCCTGGTAGTAGTTTTAGTCAGGTCTAGGTGCAGCTGCTAGAGCAGGAGCTCCCCCTCCTTTCACTGAATCATCACTCTCAGAACTCTGATCTCTCCTAAAAGTTCTCTAAAAGAGGCATCAGTGAAGTAAATAGGAAGTTCTATGGGAGGATCATGATGAATCAGATTATACTTCTTTTCTAGGATGAAGGCAACTAGGTGTCCTAAAGCCACATTTTTCTTCCTCTTATGATGTTGAAGTCCAATTTTAGAAAGATTATAAATATATTCCATAATGAGTTGGGCTTCATCAATGGGCTTTTCATTCATAATCAGATAGTTGATTGTGGACAAAAGTAAAGTCATATTTATGTGATCATCGGCTTTAGGGATAATCATAGTTCTCAAAATATATTGGATGATCCAAGCTTTTTGATTTAGAGTGTAAAACCTATACAAATGACCCACTTGAGATGCACCTCTAAGAGTTTAATTAATTCTATCCAATCAAAATCAGCTCTTGAGGTTAAAGTGTGGGCTTGAATCCATTGGGTTCTCAGATGAAGAAAATTGCCTAAATCTTCCTTAATAATTTCTACTTGTTGTTTTTGAACAAAGGAAGTAATCCAAGATTGGTCCTCATTAACTCCCATATTGGCCAAGAAGTACTAGAAAGTCTCTTTGTGGCAGGCATAAATGAGAGTAAGAATGAAAGAAACTTGAGTTGAAGCAAATAAGGGCATGAAATAAAAGTGAAGATCACCCTAAATGAGAAGTCTAAAAGGGGTGATTTTGGTAACAAAATATCTAAAATATGCATCCTCATTTTCCTTAGATAAAAATTTTTCATCGCTATTTCTTCTAGAAGAAGAACCCTTAAAAAGATGGGGTCGTTTGCTTGAACTTGGCATTTCTATGATGAGGGCTCTAGAGGATTTGAAATGGATATGAAATTGAATGAAAAATGATTTAAAAGACACTTCTAGTTAAAGGAAAATAACCTATCATACACTACAAAACAAGAATCATACATATGATTTTAAAACCATATGGAACGAAAATATTTTCGTACGTATGAATGGAAATGGCCAAAAATGAAATGGCTTTTCGTAAAATGCCATTTCCGAGGTGTCCACTCGTAAAGGCTTTTTTATCATATGATTGTATAGAAGAACAGGTGTTCATCCAGGATGATCAAAATATTAAATATCATTTTAAATATGGTTAGAGTCATCCCCCACATAGACTAAAAAATTGATCGTAAAGACAAAATATGATTTCATACGTACAATCAGTAATTAATAACTGACTCCAACAGATAAACCGCCCCCATGCGTATTGATAAAACTATACATATCATACAATATGAGGATGTCATTGTACAGTACAAAATCTATAAAAAATTATATTTTGTGTGGTCAACTCCGAAATGTACCATGCACATGCTACAATTCATACATGATGAAAACATTTCTTACAGTACGAATATAACACTTAGAAAATAAGTCATGATAATCATAAAATTATCTCGAAACCAATCATTTTTTCATCAACTGTCATGCTTCACAGTAAAAATAAAAAGAAAAAGAAAATGAAAAATACACAACCAAACACATAAGACACATATTTATAACACATCAAGTTTGCATAATTTTTAATTTAAGCATTAAGATCAATCACACATACCTGGTTCTTAAGGTGCTAAAAGTATCAAAGGCTACTGGTTTTATAAAAATATCTGCAAGTTGATTTTCCGTAATAATGCGATTCAATTCAATCTCTCCTTTAGCTATATGATGTCTAATGAAGTGATGCATTATGTCTATATGCTTTGTTCCAGAATGTTGAATAGGATTTTTTGAAATGCATATAACACTATTATTATCACAAAAAATTAAAATTTTTGCGATAAAAAATCTTAAATCAATCAACTATTATTTCAACCAATGAACTTGTGCCACACAACTACCTAAGGTAATGCATTCAACTTCAGTAGTATATATGCCTACTAAATTTTATTTTCTACTAAACCAAGAAACTAAAGAGTTTCCTATGAATTGACAAGTTGTAGATGTAGTTTTTTGATCAATCTTATAACCGATAAAACTTGAATTAAAATATCAAACAATTTCGAACGAAGAGCTGTGCTTAGGATACCAAATCTCTAAGTTTTCAGTTTCCAAAAGATATCTCAGAATTTTTTTCACTTCTATCAAATGTGATTCTTTTGAATAAGATTGAAATCTAGCACACAAATAAACACTAAACATTATATCTTTTTTTTTTAATCAAGAAAGCTGAAGAGCTTTTATTAATAGAAAGAAAAAACTGCTTTACACTCTGCAAGCATCCTACTCCTTCCGGAAGGAGGGATATAACTTAAAGTACATCATTCTAAAGAAAAGAACTAAAGCATGCATAGTTATCACATAGATCAACTAAATTTTTGCTCCCCCTATCTACACAGTACAAAACAACAAAATGAAAATCTTTAATAAAAGAGAGGTCTATAGAATCATTACCACTTTTCTCCACCACTCCTTTTATGAATTTGATCACATTCATGTTGTCCCATTTAATGATTAGACTTTTGTAGTCTAACATCCATTCTTTAATCACAAGCTTAATAGCAAGGATGGATTTAAGTTCTAAAGTTGATGCATCCCAGTGAATAAGAGACTTGCCAAAAGCTAATAAGAACCTCTCATAGTGATCTCTAAAAACTCCACCGATCCTAGCCTTGTAGGAATTGTGTAGAGCTGCATCTATGTTTACTTTGATCCAATCAGGTGGAGGAGAATGCCAAGAGTTTAGCAACCTATGAGGTTGAATAGCACTCTCGATTCCTGAATTTGAGTAGCTGGAAATTTTTAAGACCGCTGTACTACATACTGCATTAGAAGCAGTCATCACCGGACAGTAGATTTTCCCCTCATGAACACATATATTTCTTGTCTTCCAGGAATAGTAGAATGTGTTACAAAATAAAATCATCATCCATGAGTTTTGCGAATCCGGCCACTCATTATAAGCTTCAATGGAATGAAATTCAGGAATACCGAACCCCCATTTGTTCAAAACTTCCATTACCTCAATTATCTTCCTGCATCCAAAAAATAATGTGATCAATCTCCTCAACCTCCTCACACCCTCTAGGACACTTATCAAACCCTTCTAATCTTCTATAACAGAGAAACTGGTTAGTTGGGATGGCATTATTGATCAACCTCCACCAAAATAACCTCTCTATCGGATTTAATTTTCCCCTCCCAAACCATTTCCAAGAAACAATCTCTTTTTTACCTGGTTCCATTGCTTCAATGGCGAGAGCTACTATAGTTTTACTCGAAAGATTATGTATGAGCTCTATACGATCTTCACCCAAATCATTCTGTATATTAATGGAGGTGATCAGACTAAGCAATTCTTCCCCGAAGAACTCCTTCAACTTGATCATGTTCCAGACTCCATCACATATGAAACTATCCACTATTAAGTTGCCACCTTCAATTGGGTTGACAAAAGTAGGCCAATTCAGCAAACTTTTATCCAAAACACAAATGTCTTCAAAAGCATTGATAACTTTACCAATGCCAACTGTCCACCTGATAATTAGTCTCAAGAATTCACCTCCATTACATATCAATTTCGATGAAACTAAACCATTTCTCTTAGCTATTTCTTCCTTAAGAATTGGCCCGAATTTAGGAAACAAGAACTTATGCATAAGTGACTCCTCTTGAATATACCTCCATGCTAACTTGGCTATCAAAGTCCCAGTTTTCTTTGAGCAGAAGTTGATGCCTAGTCCTGCCCATCTTCTCAATTTGCACATTAAGTCCCAACTAACATAGTGAAGACCTACAGTCCCATCACTTTTATTCCAAATGTATTTCCTGCATAGCTTATCAACTTCGTATAGAACTTTCTTGGGAACCATTGAAAGGGTAGAATGATAAGTTGAGTAAGATAATAAAACAGATTTGACCAAAGAAATCCTTCTAGCAAGGGAGATGAGCTTACCACCCCAAACGCCTGGCATGCTCATAGCTTTGTTAATAATAAATTTGAAGTCTACTTTAGACAACCTCCTCAAAGTCACCTTGATTCCCAAATAATTAAATTCTTTAACTTCCCTGAAATACAAGGAATTACATATCTTCTTCCTCCTCCTTTCTTCACCGATTTTCCAAAATGGATGCAAGATTTTTGCAAATTCACCCTTTGTCCCGTCCACCCACAAAAGTCCAAAAGAATTTCTTTAACAATCTTAACCGATTTTAATTGAGCATTGGAGAAAATAATGTTGTTGTCGGAATATAATAAATGAGATATCTTAGGCCTATTTGAAGAAATACTAACCCCTATAGATCTTCCTTTGTGTAAGAAGGCGTTTGAAAGAAGTTGTGCACACATCACAAACAAAAAAGGAGATAGAGGGCATCCTTGATGGAATCCACTCTTTGCTTCAATCCACTTTGAGTAGGAACCCTTAATAAGAAGAGAAAACTTATGGCCAGTGACGCATTCAACTATTAAATTGGCATAACAGATTGGTAATTCAAAATAATCCAAAATTGTAATCAAAGTCGGCCACCCCATGGAGTCATAACCTTGCCCCCATATCAATTTTGAAGGATACCAACCCCTTGGAGGATTTGGAATGCCTAAATTTGTGAAAAATTTCTTGTGCCACTAGTACATCATCCGAGAGAGATCTACCTCTCATAAAAGCCACTTGTTCCACAGAAATAATTTTAGGGATCACAAACAAAAGTCTATTAAAAACCATCTTAGCCACTATCTTATAGACCGAATTGCATAAGCTTATGGGTCTATAGGTTGAGGGAGATAAAGGAGTTTTGACTTTAGGAATCAAAACTATGTTAGTAACTTTCCAACTATCATTCATCTTACCATACTCAAAAAATTGATCCATAGCTTTCCATAAATCAAGTTTGATGATATGCTAATACTGTTTAAAAAAAGAGTAAGTCATACCATCTTTACCCGGTGCAATGTTTCTCCCTAGCTACTTGATAACCTCCTCAAATTCTTGAAACGTAAATTTTCTGCTCAGCATTCTTTTCTCTTCATCATTCAAAGCTATCAAAGTTGAAAGCCATCCCTCCAGATCACAATTCTTGTCCTCCCATTTATTGCTATAATACCAGAACAACACCTCCTCAACTTCTTTTTGATCTTCTACTATCAAGCCTAGTTCATTTATGATTTTATGAATGTAGTTAGCATTCATCCTAGCACTTGCATAAGCTTGGAAGAATTTTGAATTTGAATCCCCTTCTACCATCCACTTCACCTTGGCTCGCTGTATCCACCATGTGCTAAGCCGAGCCATTACAGAATTTAGCTCTTCCATTTTTCCTTTTAGGACCCACTGAACCACCTCTAGAATGATCCCGTCCTCAGTTTCCAATTCCTGCAGTCTCAAAACTTCTATTTTCAGCTCCTCTTTAGATAAGTTCAATGCCTTGAATTTAGCCTTGCTCCAGAAGTGAAGATCCTTTAATGTCCTATTCAGCTTTTGGTTTAGAGCTTGAGAAGGATCTCCCCTAGTTTTTCTCTTCCAGGATTCTCTCACAACAGCTACAGACACTGGAATTGAAATCCATACCTGTTCAAATCTTAATACCTTCTTGTTTGGAGGGGTGAAATCCAACAAATTTAACAAAATCGGTCAATGGTGCGAAGCCATCCTCGCCAAATGCCTCACCATAAGTCTATGAGAATAATTAAAGTTTATTGCATTAACTAGGCATCTATCGAGCTTCTCAAGCATTCTCTCAGCTCGTCTCTTGTTATTACACCAAGTATACTTGGGCCCAACACAAGCCACCTCGTGCAAATCATTGCACATGATAGAAGTCTTCATCTCCTTCGATCCCATGCCAAAAACAAAATCACTTCCCCCTTCTTTTTCCTCCTGTAACAGCAAACAGTTAAAGTCAACCCATATAATCATGGGGAAGTCTTCTATCATGTGATACTCCAATCTATCCCAAAGATTACTCCTCTTATATACGTCTTTGTTACCATAGATTGTTTCAATTCTCCGTGTGCCCCTATTGATCACATTGAGATCGCCTATAAGTATTTGGGATGAAGCTTCCAGCATGTTGAAAGTGGCCAAACCTTGCCTCCATATTACCAAAATCCCTCCTGAGAGGCCTTCTGATGGAACATGATAAAAATGCCATCCTTCTCCAACCATTGTACTAACAACCATCTTATCTACAACAGTAAGCTTAACTTCCACCAAGCCTAGGAAGAACAATCCATACTCCCTAATGAACTCCCTTGTATATAAAGAATCTTTAGTCTTTCTTGCTCCTCTACAGTTCCAAAAACCAATGGACGACATTAATGATCCAAGGGGAAAAGGTTCCCCACCCTTGCCTTTACTTCTCCTTCCAATTTCCTTCTTCTTGGAATCAGCTTAATGGGACCTAAACCCTTTAATTGCTTAGCTCCTTTTTTTTTCACTTTGCTGGACCCTTCCTCTGCATGACTAGAATGAGCCTTCAAATGATCGACTACAATGACTCTTCATTAACTCTGCCTGCTTTGATAGATCCTGAAGCTATAATCGGTTCAGGAGCCTTATCTTTATTGCCAATTATTTCTCCCTCCTCCTCTAAGTTGTTTAAGACTTCATAATGATTGAAATTACATAGGATGTCATTAGATTTCAATCCAATGACCTTTTTACTTCCAACTGCATTAACTTTTTGATCACCAATGTCACTAATAGGAGGAACCAAAGCCTCCTCTGATAGCTTCTCCACACAACTATAATTGTCATTCCTCTGGTTCACATTTTTCTCTAGCTCTACTTGGCTATCTGCTCCAGCTTTATTTAACTTCCTTTCTGAATTTGATTGCTGAGACCACTTATTTTGAAATCTGTAGATTTTCCCTCTCTTCCTCCCACAGTCCACATCTATCCATGGACCATAAATATCTTCCTTGGCTTTGAAAACTTCTTTCTCCATAGGATTATCCCTTGAAATCTCCCTCATTCTTGCTGCTCCTCCTTTCTCGGACCCAACAACGGATTTATTTAGAGCTAAGACATGTTCCTCATCGCTCACCTGATAGAATTTCTCCAAATGTCCAATCTTACCACATTTGAAGCAAGCATTTGGCATTTTTTCATAACAGACTTTTTGATAAAACTTGCCCAAGGAACCTTCAACCCGAACTCCTAACGGTATCTTGCCTTCCAACTTGATTCTAACACATACCCTAAAAAACTCGTGCCTCCAACATTTAAACATGTTTTCATCTATCAGAAAAGGAGTACAAACCTTCGATGCAATCCTATAAACAATAATTCTATCCTAGCTTTGTAGAGGGAGGTTTGGAAGCTTAATCCATACTGGTTCCATCAATCCTTTCAAAGAAGAGGGATGAAAATTAGGGACCTTTTCTCTAGACCGATGATTCTTCCATTTACGTACCAGGGTCCACTATTTAGTAATGAATCCATAGCTTCTTGCACATAAGACCCAGCCACCACCTAACAATGTCATATGGAATCTACCATACTGATTCCACTGTCACCTTATCTCCGAACCAATGACATGGTAAGGAGAACTGTCGCCAAAAATCTTAACAACCAGAGATTTTTGCAATATTTCTGAGTTTTCAGACTCACTTTGCTGATGAAGTTTCACTACTCCATCTTCAATAAAATCCTTCCCATAATAAAAATCGATTATTTTAATATTCGGCTTCATATTCCAGGCATTCACCAATGATTTGCTCAGTTGAGGAGGGATGACGGACTCCATGCCTTCCTTAGTTTTACAATTTCCCAACATTGCTGATTCACAAACTCAAACATTCTCAAGGTCTTTCTCCTCTTGCTGGACTTCATGAACAACATCTCCATCTTTGTGCATCTCCATGACCATACCACCAGTTCCACCCAACGAGATCTCATTCATGTCCTTCAGCTTGTTAAAACCAGATGAGGAACCCTTCAAAGATTCCAATATTTCTTATGTAGCCACATCTCAGCTATCTTTACGAACTGCCATCACTTCACTATGACCGAAATCCTTGTGTACATTGCTAGATTCATCGAACATAATTTTCTTTCCTTTGCCAATGCATTCCAACTATTTCTTTGGAGATTGATGACCTTCCCTCATTAATCACCAGAGGTTTAGCAGGTTTAAACCTCAAATTGGACTCCCGATCAAACACCATCTTAGAGTCACTAAAAGCAAGGGGAGAAACACTTTAGTTGATGCGAGGAAGAATCCTAACTGCAGATGATACAGGGAGATGACTGTCACCGACGCTAGAGGAAGGAGGTCGCCGTCCTTCTACTGCCATCGGAGGCGATAGTAAATTACAGGAATTCATAACTTCAAAATTCCGTTAGCTTCTCTATCTAAAAATGTGGAGATTCTCTCTCTAAACATTATATTTAGTCTTATAGCATTCAAGTAAATTAATGATTTAATTATACCTATAAAAGTTTTTTTATCAACAGATTTTCCCTTAGAGTCTTTATCTAATTGAACTAAGGAAATCATAGCTGTAGTCACTGGTTTAGCATTATATATTTCATATTTCTTAAGGATGTCCTTAATATACTTCGACAGACTAAGAAAAGTTCCTTTTTTATTTTTCTTTATGCTAAAATTAAGAAAATAACACAAATTTCCCATTAAACTCAGCTCAAATTCACTACTCATTATTTTTGAAAAATTATCACAAAGATTTTTATTTATAGATCAAAATATGGTGTCATCAATATATATTTGAACAATGAATATATCATCTCCTATCTTCTTAAAAAGAGTATGGTGTCCACATTTCCTTTCAAAAAAGATCTCTCTAATAGGAAAGTGGTTAACCTCTCATACAAGGCCATATGTTTCTATTTTAATCTATACGATGTCTTTTTCAATTTAAATACTTGATTATGGAATTTAGAATTTATAAAACCTGGAGATTGCTCAACTTAAATATCCTCTTATATCACCCCATTCAAAAAGGCACTCTTGATATTCCTTTGAAATAATTTAAAACTTTTAAAATAAGTAAAAGCTAACAAAATCCTAATTGCTTTAAGTCTTACTACAATGGAAAAAGTTTCTTTAAAATCAATCCATTCTAATTGATTATACCCCTTAGCCACCAATCTTGCCTTATTTCTGATCACAAATCCTGAATCATTCATTTTATTTTTGAATTCTCACTTAGTTCTAAAAACACTTTGATTCTTTGGCCTTTTAATCAATTCCTAAATATCATTTCTTACAAATTGATTCAACTCTTCTTGCATGGCCAAAATCCAAAATAAATCTAAAAGTGCTTGATTTATATTTTTGGGTTTTGCATCATTTAAAAGTTAGAATGATTCACCTCTTTAATAAGTTCACGCATAGTTCTAACACCCTCACTAGGTTCACCTAAAATTAATTTCTTAGGGTGATTCTTAGAAACTTTTTTAATCTAGGCAAAGTGTTTCCTTTTTCCATATTTTCTTCCAAATATATCTTTTTAATTATTTGGGTGTTATTTTCAATATAATCCTCTTGCAACCATGGCTCTTCCAAAATGTCAGATTTATCAAACACAACATGTGTGGTCTCCTCAACAACAAAACTTCTCTTGTTAAAAACTCTATAATATTTTCCAACACTAGAGTATCCAAGAAAAAGTTTTTCATCAAATTTTGGATCAAATTTGTTTAAAGGAGTTTTTCTATTATTATGAATGAACACCTTACATCCAAAAATATGCAAATGTGATAAATTTGGTGTTCTTCTCATAAGAAGTTCATAGGGTGTATTATTCAATTTGGATCAAATGTTCACCCTATTCATAACATAACAAGATGTACTAATCGCTTCAGGCCAAAAATATTTTAGATTGAATATTCTTCCAATATGGCTCTAGATGCCTCAATTAATATTATGCTCTTTATTTCTAGTAACTCATTTTACTAAGGGGGTCCTAGATGCTAAAAAATTGTGATGAATTCCTTTCTCTTTACAAAAATCTTCCAATTTTTCATTTTCAAATTCACCTCCATGATCAATTTTAATTGATAAAATCTCACTTCCTAGTTTTTTCTAAATCCAAGTTCAAAAATTTCTAAATTCCTCAAACAATTCAATCATATGAAATAAAAATTTAACCCAAGTGAATCTAGAAAAATCATAAATAATCACAAATCCAAATACTTTACCTCCTAGACTTACAGTACTAACCGATCCAAAAAGATCCATGTGAATAATTTCTATGGGTTTGGTAGTTCTAAGATCCTTAATAGAATGAAAGGAGTACTTGACCTATTTTCCTAATTAACATGCATCGCGTAGGTAATCCTTAATAAGTGTAGTTTTGGTATTCCTTTCACAAGTTCTTTTGAGTAGTTTTCTTAAGATTTTTCATGCTAGCGTGACAAAGTCTCCTATGTCATAAGAATGATTCATCAAAAATTATTTTTAGACAAAAAACATTAGAAGATTTATTACAATTCAAATTAAGCATGTACATATTATTTATCCTAATTCCATTTTATCTTATTATGTAGCTAGTGGGAAAAAATTTTATACTGTAACCCTTATCACATAGCTAATTAATATTCAAAAGATTAAGCTTTAAGCCTTCCATAAGTAAAACATTCTCAATGAAAAAATTGTTCAAGTTTCCAATCATACTCGTGCCAACCACTTTTCTTGTAATATTGTCTCCTAGTGTAACCTTGCCTCAATTTCTAGCTTCCAACGATACAAATTATGTAGTATCTCCAGTCATATGCTTCAAATATCTATTGTCCAAATACCAAATACTCTCACGAAGTCTTGTAAGAGAGTGTTTCTCTTCTTGATCTGACTGATGAAGCTTATCAACTATTAAGCACAAATTTATGACTTCCTCCTCTTCTTCTATTTCTGAGGAATCCAAAGCTGAGTCTACTCAGGCTTTATTTTCTCTATAATCTCCTTTGTTCCTTTCTCACATTTATTTTCTTCTCCACCTTCCTCTTACTAGGATTAGCTTTGAGATTTGGTCATTTAGATTTGATGTGTCCAGGCTTCTTACATTCATAGAAAATAATATCATTATATGCATTACTATTTTTATGGAGCTTACCTTTATTCCACTACTGATGTATTTTTTACTTCCTTTTTAGAAAACTCCTGAATTCCCTTATCATCAAGGCAATGTCATCTTCATCCTAAGGCTGAGATTTATCAGTCTCTGAGTTATCAAATTTTAATGATATGTTCTTCTCCTTTTGCTTCTCACCTGCATAAATCTGTCTTTGAATCACACCTTTATTATAAGCAATTAGTGATCAAAGAAAATTATAAATAGAATAAACAGTTAATTTTTTTTATTCTATTATATTAGTAATCTTTGCATTATAAATAGTAAGTAAATAATAAAGTATCCTATTTACTTGATCAATATTCATTTATTGCCTATCTAAAGTATGCAATGAGTTGACTATTTGAGTGAAATGTGTATACATATCAGTGATTGCTTCATTTGGTTTCATGCAAAATAGTTTATAATCATATTACAAAATGTTGACTCTAGATTATTTCACTTCATTAGTCCCTATATATATGATACAAAGTCTATCCTAAGTTTCTTTTCCACTTTTATAGATAAAGACATGTATATAGTCTTCAGATTTAAGTACTCATAAAAATTGTTCAAAAATATGGCATTTAATTGAGCAAAGTCTTTTCTCCTACAATCCATTCAGAAAATAGTGTTTTAGTTCAAATGCCATCTACAAATCTAGTTGGCCTAGTGTATCCTTCCTATACTAAAATACATATGCAATTTTCAAGTGATTGAAGAAAAATAAACCTATATGTTTTCCAAAAATTAAAAGGGATGTTATCAAACAATGGAGCTCTAGTGATCGAATACCCTTCAAGTGTGTAATGATTTCCAAAAGTAGTCATGATCATTTTCAAAAAATTGTCTGAACCTAAATTTTCGAATGTAGGCACTAATACCACTTAAAAGTCTGTATAGGTTGTTAGACCTAAAGAAATTGTCCCAAGGATAACCAAGAGGGGGGTGAATTGGTTAGTTAAAAAAAAACTCTTGAAAATTTTATAGAAACCAATTTTTATAATTTTAGGCACAATAAAAGTTTTAACCAAATAAAAACATTTCAACCATAAAATTCAAATCACAAAAATTAAAAATTTAGTAATGTAAAAGCACATAAATTTATAGTGGTTCGGTCCAACTAGACCTACATCCACTCCTTGAAGACTACCTCTTCCACTATTACCAAAGTGACTCTTCTTTTTCTCTCACAGTAAGGTGGAGAAGCCTTTACAAAACACATCTCTTCCATTAGTCCCCGGTGTGGGAGAGTACTGTCATCCTTTCACACTCTCCAAGTGTCGGTAAAGAACCATCATCCTTTCACACTCTCCTAGTGTTGGTAAAGAACTATCATCCTTTCACATCCTCTTAATGTTGGGAAAGAACCAGATCTTATCTAAAGATTTTCTCTCGAGCAACTTCAAAGAAGCAAGGAAGGGATTTGACAAGACTTACAAAGATATCCTCACCTTTGGGTAACTTTGTGAATCCTTAAAAAATTCCACTTACAATATCTCTCACAAACACTCTCCCAAAGCACTCTCAAACTTGCTCTCAAAGAAAACATGAAGAAGGATTCATCCACAATCAGTTTTTAGGACTATATATATGAAAGGCGCGAAAAACCATCTGGAAAACTAAAATTTTTTATTTGATCATCCATGATCGTTCAGTATGATCAACGATCATATGTATAAATAGTTCAAAATTTGCTTATGCAATCTAGTACGAACCAATTTCAAACTCTGATTGACCTATATATGAACTGACATCGTACAGTATGATCATATCAAAATTGAATATATTTGTCTAGTATCATTTTGTATGAAATGATTTTGTACTCAGAATAACATATTATATGAAATCCATATCATACAATACGATATGCTTTAATCAAACCATGTTTCATTTGGTACAAAAATGGATGCAACCATTTCGCACTCTGAAAATCATCTGTACGACTCTATGATCATATAGTACGAACAGTTCAAGAAATTTACCAGTTTGTATGGAAAGAAAGATACACAACCATTTCATACTCTAGATGTCATCTGTACGAACCTAAGATTGTATAGTACAAACAGTTCAGAAAAAATCAAGAGTTCATTAGGGCAAACTTGTACATATATATTTCATACTCTGGAAGTTTTCTGTACAAAGGTAACTTCGTATAGTATGAATAAGACTTAGAAAATTTTCCTGACTTGGTTCAATTAACTACTTTATGGAGGAATGCTCAAGCCAAATCATCCCGTACGATCCAAAATTGTATAGTACAATTAGTTTTAAAAAAATTACAAATTTTTATGCTCATCTAATGTCTGTGTACACAATTATCTAATTACAATCATACACTCTCAAACTCAATAAAGTATAAAAAGTACATAATTCAAATATAGTAAACCCTAATCTAATCTGAATTGAGGTCTTCAGAAGTTTGGAGTATGATTTCGCTAAAATTTTAGTACACACAAACAACAAAAATAATATTTCTAATATAGTTAGGAGAAATAGTAGTTAATATAATATTATTTTGGAATCATAAAAAACACCCATGATATGAAAATATAGTTATGAAAACTAAGTTGCAACACTAACATTAGCACATTTGATGATAGAGATATGATTCAGGTGATAACATACAAGCATACATAATGATATGAAATGACCATTGGAACACATATGATGATCATGATCATAAATGCATTGTGCATGATACAATATAGGAGTAAAAATAGAACGATATTGGTTTTGTATATGGTTAGTTTTCATGATTCAATTGAAGAGAGCATGCATATTGTTATACTTTCCATACATTGAATATAATGATTTGTTCCATTTGAACTTCTAAGGTCTCTACTTATTGACCTCCTTTTTTAATGCAGTTAAGCCTCATATCCTTTGCCATCCTTAGTTCTTAGGAGTTCCTACCTTAGCATAAACCTATCTTATAGGAACTATCAGAGGTAACCATAAGACAAGTCTCTGCTAGCCTTATGTAACTCAAAATTTCTTATAAACACCTTATAATGTAATTAGAGGATCTCTAAACCTATTTCTAAGCTAACCTTAAAGTTAAAATTAGGATAAAAACTAAGCCCTCCTATATTAACCAAACATGTCAATAAATAACTCAAATACTTTGGTATGAGCTACTTTAAGGGACAACCGAGGAGCCGCGCTCTGCTATGGCTTTTTCCTCTTCCTCCTAGCTTCACCATTTTGCACCACCTTCTTCCTTCCCTCCCCTCCAGGTCTGCCGGAGACACAATCTCCATTTCATTCCTTGTCCTTCCTCCATGGAAGCTTCTCTTCTTTCATCAGATTTCCCCCAGCTAGTCTCCTTTTATAGTGGAGTTTGTCCTCCTTCGAATAGAAACTGGAAAGAAATTTTTGCTTCTGATGAGCCAACTGCTGACAAGCTTCAATTATCTCTTTTTCTTTCTAAACCAGAAATAGTACGTTCTTTTGGGGATAAGTAATATAAAAGTGCAGTTGATTGGAATTTTTGTATGGTCTGTTATTCAATCGGTAGAAGACCTTACTATGAGGCATTTCTTGGAGCCATTAAAAAATGTGGACACTAAAAGGTTCAATCAAAATGTTTTTATTAAGTGATGTTTTTTTTTTTTAGTTTTCCTGTTCAAAAGACCTTTATATGGTCTAGTCGAGAGGAGTTTGGTTCCTTCTCAACAAACCATTCGTTCTTCAAAAATGGCACCCAAAATTCAAGCTAAAGAGAGAAGATTTCACGTCTATGCCAATTTCGATAAAATCACATGATCTTCTTTAGCCTGTTGGAATTCAAAAGGGATATCAAGAATATAAAGCAAAGTTGGGATTCCATTAGCTATAAACACGCTTATTTCCTAAAAGACTCGCCTCACTTATGCAAGAGTGTGCGTGCTAGTTTATAACTAGGCAAAATATCCATAAGAAATCTTGGTTTCTCTTGATGGAGATGTCATGGGTTTAAAGGTACAGTATGAATGGAAGCCATCTCCATGTGAATACTATAAGTTTCTAGTACACTACTCTAATTTTTGTCCCTCTAAGCCTCAATCTAAGGAAATTACTAAGCAATTCGATCAAAATGTCAATACCCATCCCGGTAGAGGGAGAAGGTTTAGTCGAAATCGTAGAAATAGATTCCACTCTAAATCACATGAACGACACAACACTTCAGACAATGTCATCACACAACCTAAGTCCACTATCACCCTTACTCCCTTGTTTCTAAACCTCCATCTCAAGGAACAAATATTATTGTTGTTGCTTCGAATGTGATAGGCCAACCATTTCACTATCAACCTCACTCCCCTCCACCGCATATTTTATCCTCTGAAAAATCCATAATTTTAGAAACCACGGCTCCCTCTGATATGGTTGAAGGTCTAGGAACTGATTTAAATTTAGTTCCAAATCTCAACTTCCCACGGTTGAGGATTCTTCCTCTTCGGCTAGTGCCTCTCAAAAAAACTTGAAAACCTCTTCCTCTCCCATTAGTGTGTTATCGCTAAACAAATTTGAACTTCTTGATGCTCTTCAAAACAAATCAAGTTTTCAATGCCCGTCGGGTACTATAGACAGTGCAGTTACAAATTTGAAAACTAGCAAATCTAAGACTTCTGTTTAGAAAAACAACTATAATGTTACAACCAAAAAATTAGCTAGGGGGAAGTAGCCTAAAAAACCCCCTTCCTCCTCGATTCACTAATGGATTTTTCGTCCATTACAGCTTGGAATATCAGGGGGTTTAATCATCCTGACAAAGTTCTGTGCTGTAAGCGCTTGTCCATTGAGTTCAAACCTGATATGTTATGCATTCTAGAGACTAGAATGCATGAGGCTTCTTTCCAAAATCCTTTTTTTGAAAGTTCGCCTTCTATTTTCCTTAATGAAAATAGTTGTAGCAATTTTGACCAATCTACTTCTGGGTGGATTTCGGTAAAATGGAATCAGAGCAAGATTAATTTTTCTCCAGCCCACATTACTCCTCAACTGATCTAAGGAAATGTATATTCTTCTTTTTTTCTTCATCTTTTCAACTCATGGTTATATATGCTTCTAATAGCATTGTTGACAGGAAGGAACTATGGTCTAATATCAAATAGATTGCTCAAAATCAATGTCCCTTAGGTCCTCATGGGAGGTTTTAATTGATGTCACTATACTTGTGAGAAAATGGGGGGTATGCCTCTATCTCATAGACAACTTTTTGACCCAATTCTATGATTTTTTAGAATAATCTTTAGGATCTACAATTTATTGGCTGCTCTTACACTTTGTATAACCAACAAGCTGATAGCCCAATACATATCAAACTTGATAGGGGTGCTTATTAACAATGCTTGGATGCTTGCATACCCTATGTCTTTCTGCTCTACTCAAAGACCATCCTACTCTGATCATTGTCCTATGGTTTTACATTATGAAATTGCACATCAATCGTACCATAGATTTCTCTTTAAGAACTACTGGATGGATATTGGAAATTACTAGGCTCTTCTTTTAAATGTTTTCTCTAAACACACAATTGGGAATCCCATTTACTTCTTATGTCAGAATCTTAAGCAGCTTAAGAGAGATCTTAAATTAGAGACTTGTGCTCATTTATCTTTGGTAAAGTCACATCTTGACAATTTACACTCTCAGCAATAGGAGTGTTTGGGGAAAATTCAATTATGCCCAAATGACCATTCCCTTAATGTCACACTGAAATATATCACGCATAATATTTCCAAATTTTCAAGAATCCTTGCATCTTGGACTATTCAAAGAACTAAGGTTAAATGGCTCAAAAAAGGGGAGGAAGACTTAAAATTTCTCTACTCAAAAATCAGAAGCAGGCAAGGTAGAAGTAAAGTTGTTATTAACTTGCTCTCCACATCTTCCAACTCTGACAGGTATGAAGTGATCAATATTATTATTCAACACTTCCAAGCAATTTATAACCCTTCTCCTCCATCCCTCTTAGATGTGAGCTTGTTTCCCATTGGTCTGATTTTCCTGTTAGTCACTTCAATATTATAACTAATCATGTTTTTGATAAAGAAATTAAAAAAGAAGTATTTTTGGACTCTTCTTTCTCTACCCCAAGCTCGGATGGATTTAACTTCCATTTTTATAAATATGGTTCGCACATTATAGGACACATGGTTTGCAAAAGTGGTTAGAGCATTCTTTCTAAAAGGGTATCTTCCAAAGTGGCGTTAAAGCAACTGTGATTCTCCTTATTCCCAAAATAAAAATGCGAAGTCATTATCTGATTTTAGGCCTATAACTTTATGCAACACTTTGTAGAAAGTTATTGCTAAGGTCCTTGCCAACATAATTAAACATAGCATGCCTATGATTATGAGAGGCAATCAATCGGGTTTTATCAAGGCTAGAGTATCCATTGATAATACTCTTTTGCAGAAAGATCTATTAGCTCATGCCCGCAATAGGAGAGGGACCAAATACTTTTGTGCTAAAATTGACATTAGGAAAGCCTTTGATACTATCTCAAGAGAATTTTTAATAGATATATTGATTCAAAAAGGCATCCCTAATAAGTATGTGGGTTGGATAAAAGCTTGCAATTCTAATGTGAACTTCTCTATTATTATCAATGGTGCTCTTGAGGGATATTTTCACACAACAGCTAGGCTTAGGCAAAGGTGCCCTCTAAGTCCATATCTTTTCTGTTTAGTTATGGATGTTCTTCCAAACCTGTTAGATGATGGGGTTTTCAAAGGTATAATTTTGGATGGGTTCTCTCTCACCCACCTTCTATATGACGATGATGTTCTTGTAATTAGAGAAGCCACTATTAAAAATTGCAATAATCTATCTAGCATTCTCAACATCTTTTCCAACACTTAAGGGCTAAAAGTTAACTTAGATAAAAGCTCTATTATACTGCCAAGAAATATGAATAATCAAGAAGGTATCTGCCAAGCCCTGAATATTCATAACATCACTCACAAACTCACTTACTTGGGTATCCCTTTATCTTTTAATAGACTAAGGATTGTTGATTTGTTGCCTCTCATGGAGAATGCCTCCAACAAATTATCTAGGTGGAAGGAAAATCTCCTCTCCTTTGCGGGTCATTTACAACTTCTGAAATATACCATTGTGAACTCTATAGCTTAATGGATTAGGGGAGCAATAATATCTAAAGCAGTAATTAAATACTTCAAGAAAACTTGCTCCAAATTTCTATTTTTTTGAGATCTGGCTAATGATAAAAAAATTCATATGATCTCTTGGGAATCTATTTACAAGCCTAAATGTTATGGGGGTTTGGGATTGCCCTCTATCCAAGCTTTACAATATGCCTATAATTGCTTTATTATTCAAAGGATGTAAAATTCCAACTCTTTATTTTCTAATTTGCTAGTTTATATATATTCCTCCCCTTAGAGGCATGTACTGAGCCATGCTTCAAATTTTTGGAAATTAATTTATATTACTACAGAAGCTGTTAAAAGCAAATTCACCTTTAAAATCAATGGGCAAGCTCCCGTCTCTCTACACTGGGATCACTGGTTTTATAATGGCAAGATAGGAGACTCTACTTTTGGTCTTTTATGGATTAATACTTCCCATTCTAATGAGCAGGTTAAATCTTATATTTTAGATGGTATCTGGGCTTTCGCAGAACATCTGCCTATTTCCTTTTCTAATGTGATAAAAGCAATTCCTATTACTGACAGCTCTACAGATTGTTTATTTTCGGAAAATCAGGAAAACAACAAGTTTAGCAAATTTGGGAGTTTTTTAAATGATTTCTATTCCCATTTGCCTACCTGCAATTGGTATAAATTTATTTGGCATCCTCATCACTCATTGAGGTACTCGTGTTATTTGTGGCTAGCTGTCGTTGGGGGTTTGAAAACTGCAGATGCATTACAAAAAGAAATATTTCTATTCTTATAAACTTCAGTTTATGTCACGGCAATTCAAAAAGTGTCAATAACTTATTTTTTGAATGCCATTACTCTCATGCTATTATTACTATCCTTAACCCCTCTTCTACAAGTCTACTTCTTAGACCATCGATATTGTTGTTAAGAAAGTTGCTATTTGCATGTTTTACATTCTTGCAACTTATATAATTTTGATAATTCCAAATATTATTATTTTCAGTTTTGTTATCTCATAAAATTTTTTGGAAGATTTATTTTTTGTCTTGTGTGGACTAACATTTCAGGAAATTCGAACTCCAGACTAATGACGACCTCAAATCAAACTCAGCATAAGATAGTTTGTAAATTGAAGCTTGTATTTTTCTTTGCATTGAGTTTGAGAGGGAGTGATTGTAATTGTATAAACACACACACACTTAAGGAGATCTTTAAAAAATTATACTGATCGTACGGGATGAACACAGTTCATACGTGATGATCAAGTCAGCTATCTCCTCGAAAGAGCAATGGAATGAACAGGAAGAGACAAAATTTTTTCTAAGTTTTGATTGCCCAGGTTCAATTTTTATTAGTCCCAGAACAAAATCTCCTCTAGAAAATTTTTGTTCAGACAAAATTTATATTCGTGCCAGGATGAAATGCTTTCAGGAAAAATTTCGTCCAGACGAAATCCAATTCGTCCCAGGATTAAATGTCCTCTAGAAACTTTTTGTTCAGAAGAAATTTATATTCATGCTAGGACAAAAAGCTCTCTAGAAAAATTTCATCCAGACGAACTCTAATTCGTCCCAGGATGAAATGTCCTCTATAAAAATTTCATCCGGATGAACATATATTCGTCCTAGGACAAAGCGAACCGACTCTTAAAAAATTGGCAACTTCCTGCAGATTGCTGAACTGACCTATGGTATAACCGTTCGTACCGGACGAACCTAGTTCGTACGGGATGATTAATGTGTACAAAGTCAATTCATATCAATATACATTTGGTTCATTTCCAACTGAATTAAGTAACATCATTCAGGACGATCCACGATTGTACCGGATGATCCACTACTGACAGACTTGAATTTTAGCAGTTGTTGGATGATTTTTTATGTCTTTCATATATAAAGTCCAATCTAAACTATCACTTAATCTTTTTGCCTGCTGATCTTCATGCCAATTGAAAGGAGAGTCAAGGAGCGAGTGTGAGAGAGTGTTTGAAGGTGAATTCTTACAATTGGAGCGTCAAGGTTTCACTTAGTACTCAAAGGTAAGAGTATCTACTTTTGGTTTTGATTACTTCACTCTTTTCTCCCTTCCTTCTAGATTTCATGTGAAGAACATCTATCAAGGAGATCTGGTTCTCTACCGACACTTGTAAAGTGTGAATAGACAAAGGGTTCTCTTCCCACACTAGGATAGTGTGAACAGCCAAAGGGTTCTCTGGCCACACTAGGAGAGTGTAAAAAGATGAAGGGTTCTCTGCCTATACTAGGAGAGTGTAAAAGGATGAATTGTTCTCTGCTAACACTGGGAAGAGTGTAAAAGGATGACGGTTCTCTGCCAACACTGGCAAGGTAAAAGGATGATGGTTCTCTACCGCACTAGATAGTGGTGGAAGAGAGTTTTGTAAAGGCTTCTCAGCCTTGCTGTGGGTGCAAAAGGAGAGTCACTAGTGGTATTAGTGCAATATTCAGAGGGTGCCTCCGGGGAGTGGATGTAGGTCATGTTTGACCAAACCACTATAAATCTCGTGTCTTTTATTTTTTCGTTGCTTTTATTTTTGTTTTATTGTTTCTAACTTGTGTTTGAAAAACTTTTTCTATAAAATTCACTAAAGTTAAATTCTCAATTTTAAATTTTAAAGAGGGTAAAATTTATTAAATACCAATTCACCCGCCTCTTAGTTAGCCGCTGGGACATAAGCTTAGGTTTAACAACTTAATTCATAGTAAACAAGTTTCAACTAATGGTATCAGAGCCTTATTTCAGAATTATAAATTTAGAATACTTTTTTTATTAACTTAGATGGCTATATTTGGAAATCAAAATATACCTGAGGGTTACTCTATAACTAGACCTCCATTGTTCGACGATATTCCTTTTGATTTTTGAAAAACATGCATGCCTATATTTTTATAGTCACTTGATTATCGTATGTGGATCTTAGTTCAAGAAGGGTATGCAAAACCAACTAGACTAGTTGACGGAGTTAGAGTTGAAATGCCTTTTGTGGACTGTACATTAGAAGAACGTGACTTAGCACAATTAAATGTCAAATGCTTGAACAGTTTCTTTTGTGCACTTAAATCAGAAGATTACATATGGGTTTCTACTTGTAAGAGTGGAAAGGACATATGGGATAGACTTTGTATAACATATGAGGGGACTACTGAGGTTAAGCAATCTAGACTTAATATCTTGTTGCATGATTATGAACTATTTCGCATGAAATCTAATGAATCCATTTCTGATATGTACACAAGATTCACACAAATAGTCACTGCTTTACATGCATTAGGTAAGGAACTAACGAATGCTAAAATGGTTAATAAGATTCTTCGTGGTTTGCCTACTACTTATGATGCTAAAATTACTGCAATTACAGAGTCTAAAGATCTAAACATTTACTCTATTGACAATCTTCTTGGTTCGCTAATTGCTTACAAGTAAATAGTTAGCCAAAGAATGATTGATGCAGGTGAACCACGAAGGGAGAAGAACATAGCACTGAAAGTGGAGGTGTTTGAGAGTGAACACTCACAACTTGAGGATGAAGATGACATCGCATTAATGACTAAACAATTCAAAAGCTTTATGAAGAGGAAGCAGAAGAGACGCCAACAATGGAATAGAGGTAAATTTATTAGAAATACAAATGTTTTGAATGATGTTATTTTCTATTAATGTAGGAAACCTAGACATATAAAGATAGATTGCCCAAAACTCAAAGCCACTCCTAGCAAGGAGAAGGTAGAGGAGAAACCTTTTGTGAAGAAGGGTAAGAAGAAATTCCAAAGAGCTTTTTGGGCGGACTCATCTTCGGACTCGTCAGAGACAGAAAAGGAAGAAGAAGTCACTAATCTGTGCTTAATGGCTGATAGTATTGATTAGTCAGATCAACAAGAGGTATGTGACTTAAGTTATGATGATCTTTTTGAAGTTTCTAAACACATGCATGATGCATATAGGGAAATAAAGAAAATGCATGCTAGTCAAAGTTTAGAATTTGAAGAACTACAAAAGAATCATGAAATCCTTAGGAAAGATCATGCTTTAATTGATGAAAACTGTTGGATGACAATGGCAACCCAAGAGAGGGGGGGGGGGGGAATTGGGGTTTTTAAAAATTTTTATTAAAAGAAGAAAATTAAAATGATTTTAAAGCAATTTTGAAAAGAGTAAGTAATCGCACAATCATTCTTATAAAAAAATAGAAAAATAAATGAAAAGAATGAAAAAAAGAGGCACAATATTTTTATGTGGTTCGGCCCAGATTCCAACCTAACCTACGTCCACGCAAGCCAACTCTCAGGCTAGAATTCACTAATCCCAGGTTTTCTTTGCAAACCTCACTTCTTTAAACCAAAGAAGTTCTTTACAACCTAAGTACTCTCCTACACGGGCGAGTACAACCCAATCAAATTACAATTAAAACTTCACTAAGCCAAATGGATTAGATAAATAAAATGAAAAATATAATTTGATATAAATTAGACAAGCTCAAATAATCTTGCAATAAAATATCCACAATATTTGAGGTGATCTTACAAACTAATTTTAATTACCTCTCTACTTGTAAATGAAATATTGTTTGCTCATTTTAAGATAGATTTATATTTTATTTAAAATAAGAATAATATATGAAATAAAAATATATTCTCGCTGATTTAAACTTTAACTCTTCAAATAAAATAAAATAAATTAGATTATAGATGTAAATCTTTGCAACCTTAAAGAAGTAAAATACTTGCTCTATTAAACTTTATAGATTTAAAAGATATGATACATAAAAGTTTAATATAAAATTTCCAATAAGTATTTCACCATAAAATAAATATTTTCAAGAAAGAAATATATGGTGAAAGCTAAAAAGAATAGCAAGTGAAGATTTAGAGATGGAAAGCAAACTCAAGAACTCAAGAGAGATTACTCGGTTTTGTGTGTTGATGCTTTCCAACAATGATTTCCATATTATATTCCATTCAAATAAAATCCAAATGAGCCCTATAATATATCAATTTACATATACAGAATCCAAGCAATCCAATGCAATAAAAATTAGACCACGTTTCTGAGAGCATAATATTATATTTAGTAAAATAAACACTCATGCACAATTTTAAATTTTTAAGGATATATTGAATTTTAATATAATAATATTATTAAATTTATATAAAAGTAATCATTCATTAATAAATAAATATGAAATAAGTCAGTTTAAAATAAATACAAAATAAAAGTATTACCAATTAAGCTTATTACCTTTAATTTCTCTAATTAGATAACTCTCCATATTTGATAATAATTAATCAATCTATGATGGATATAAAATTTATTTATTAAAGAAATCTTATAGATTTATATATCAAGATTAATATATAATTAATAGATATTTAGATTGTGAGCAATTTAAATCGTGCAAGTAATATTAGTGGACCACTAACATACTCCTATGATAATGTAAAATCCTTCAAGTTGTCCGTCTTGGTCCATCTTTATTTCAACATTTGATTGAACTTGTGTTGTGTAATGTAAACCCCATAAGTGATTACTATGCACATCATTACACTTGAAATACTTAGCAAACAAAATAGAGCATCCAAGCATATTTTTGTTATTATCAAAATCCCTAAAATAAATCATGAGGTAGATAATATCTACAATCTCCCCCTTTCTGATGATGACAAACTTATATTGGGTATAGTTATAACAAAGGTGAAAATTGACCTTTTATCATAACTTCTAAACATTAGAAAAATATATATAAGAATTGAGAAATATGCGAATAATTCTCCCCCCAAATATATGCATGTAAAAAGAATTATGACCAACATATATTATTATTCTCCCCCTTTGACAACATCAAAAAGAATAATTAAATATATAAAAGAGATTTAAGTGTTAGGATCTAACATCCCAAGCATACGTCTTAACATGTAAAATCGCTCTTCAGCCAAAGGTTTTATAAAGATATCAGCTATTTGAGAATATGTGTTTACAAAATCTATTTTCACCTCGCCTTTATTAACATGATCTCTAATAAAATGATGTCTAATCTCTATGTGTTTAGTTCGTGAATGTTGTATAGGATTTTTTGTCAAACTTATAGAACATGTATTATCACATTTAACGAGAATATTTTTAAGCTTAATTCCAAAATCTTCTATTTGTTACTTTAGCCATAAAACTTGAGCAGCATAACTACCTGCGGCTATGTACTATGCTTCAGCAGTGGATAAAGCGACTGAATTTTGTTTTCTAGAAGACCAAGAAATAAGCGATGATCCTAAAAATTTACAGGTTCTAGATGTACTTTTTCTATCAACCTTACAACTAGCATAATCTGCATTAGAATATGAAACTAAACTACATGATAAGAAATTTTTAGGATACCATAAGCCTAACTTATGAGTTCCAATCAAATAGCAAAATATTCTGTTAACTGCTATTAAGTGTGATTCCTTAGGATTAGCTCGAAATCTTGCACATAAACATACAACAAACATAATATCAGGCCGACTAGTAGTAAGATACAAAAGTGAACCTATCATACTCCTATAAAGTTAATGATCTATTAATTTTCATGATTCATCTAAATCAAGTTTAGTTGATGGGCTTATAGGAGTTTTGCTCAATTTGAATCTCTTCATATCAAACTTTTCTAATAATTCATTTATGTATTTGGTTTGACATATGAATGTGCCAGACTCTAATTGTTTTACTTGAAGCCCCAAGAAAAAGGTGAGTTCTCCCATCATACTCATTTCAAATTCTTTTGACATTAATGAGGAAAGCTCATGACATAAACTTTCATTTATACTTCCAAATAATATATCATCAACATAAATTTGTATAATAATCAAATCATCTCTAATATTTTTAATAAAAAGAGTTGTATCTACCTTACCTTTTATAAAACTATGTTCAATTAAAAAGTTACTTAACCTATCATACCATGCACATGGAGCCTGCTTTAAACCATATAATACTTTCTTTAATTTATATACATGATTAGGAAAATTAATGCTTTCAAAACCTAGTGGTTGTTCTACAAAAATATCTTGATCAATATATCCATTCAAAAATGCACTTTTGACATCCATTTAAAAAAGTTTAAAGTCTTTAAAACAAGCAAAGGAAACGAGTAATCTAATGGCTTCTAGTCTTGCTATGGGTGCAAAAGATTCTTCAAAGTCTATTCCATCTATTTGTGTGTACCCTTGTGCAACTAATCTAGCTTTATTTCTAATAATACTTTTTGAGTCATCTAGCTTATTTTTATAAACCCATTTAGTTCCAATTATATTTTGATCATGAGGTCTTATGAATAACTCCCAAACATCATTTCTTATAAATTGGTTAAGTTCCTCTTCCATAGTGATTATCCAAAATTTATCTTGTAAAGCTTTATCTATATTTTTAGGTTCAATTTCTGATAGGAATGCAGAATGTTCTACCTCATCCCTATGGTTTCTTCTAGTCTTAACACCTTGGGAAGGATCACCAATTATTAACTCTTTTGGATGATTTCTATTATATCTCCATTTTTTAGGTAATGAATCACACTCTTTTTCTTCCAAATTTATTTTCTTTATATTTTCAATATCATCATCATTCAAATCATTTCTTATTAAATCTATAGGATTTTCATCAAAAATTACATGAACAGATTCTTCAACAATTAATTTTCTCTTATTAAAAACTCTAAACGATTTTCCAAAAATTGAATATCCTAAGAATATACTATCATCAGACTTACTATCAAATTTACCTAAAGGATCCTTATCATTATTTAAAATAAAACACTTACATCCAAAAACATGAAAATGACTAATCTTATGTTTCTTTCCAAAAAAATATTTCATAAGGGGTCTTTTCAAGAATTGGTCTTAAATAAACTCTATGTGAATAGCTTAACGGTAGAACCTCAAACTTATCATATTTATATATTTTTGGCTGTAAGTATTTCATGTTGAATGATAAAAAAATGTTTAGTCTAGTTCAATGCCAAATCAGATAAGGTTATATTTTTGGATATTCATCTGTAAGAAAATTATATAGTGTTTAATAAAAGAATTTTAATAGTATAAGAATCTACATGTCAATTTTCATGAATCTGTTATCCATAGTCAATCTAGAGAATGGTGAGTTTCCCAAACTTGAAAAATTAGATATGCTCAAAAAGAAATTAGAAATACTATCTAGATAATGAATATCTAGTTATCCTAAAGATTAAAAAAATTGGAAATTCTTCTATCAACATCAATACAAGAAATGCATTTTTTTTTTTTGAGGAAACAAAATAGAAAATCTGAAATCCTCAAAAGGATATCATGCACTTCACAATACAGATTCATAGAACATAATACATTATCATTAAACGATGAAATCAGATTATGAGATAAAAACCCAAATATCTTAGTACATTAAAGAAGTAGAAAACTACACATCTGAATAACCCAAACCCCAAGCACAACCCCTAGCTGTTTACCCACCAAAGCCATAAAGAGAACCCCCCTGGCGCTTGAGTGCGTAGACTACGTCCATGGCTGTGACAGTCTTCCGGCGAGCATGCTCCGTATAGGTGACAGCATCACAGATAACATTCTCAAGAAAGATCTTCAGAATGCCACAAGTCTCCTCATAGATCAAACCACTGATCGGCTTCACGCCGCCACGCCTTGCCAACCGCCGGATCGCTGGCTTTGTTATTCCCTGGATGTTGTCTCGGAGAACTTTGCGGCGGCGCTTAGCACCGCCCTTTCCAAAACCCTTGCCTCCTTTTCCTCTGCCAGACATTTCGCTTGTTGTCGAAGAACTTTTCAGATACTGGGAGAAGAGAATCGTTGGTGTACTAGAAATCACTTAAACAAGAAGTTAGTGAGAAGAAGTTAGCGAGACTGCCTTTATATCGCTTAAGACCAACTACAGTTGAAAATGCTTTGGTAGTTGAATTTTGTGTTTTGGCAATGTATAAGAATGTAATCAATTTGCTCGTAATAATGTGTGAAGATTAGTCCTTAGACCATCTGATTGGAGTATAATTGAAACCGAATGAGTATTAAAAAATAAATTAAATGACTCTGAATTAATAGCTAGAAATAAGGCAAGACTAGCTACAAAAGGGTTTAATCAGATAGAAGTAATCGACTTTAAGAAAATTTTTGCACTTATATCTGTTCAGAAGTTATTAGACTAGTTATATTTACATGTTTTAGAGGTTTCAAGTTATATTAAATGGATGCTAAGAATGCTTTTGTGAATTTTGTAGTTTAATAACTACCTAGATTTGAAAGCTCAATATATTCTAATTATATACATAAGTTGGAAAAGGCATTATATGTACTGAAGCAGGCTGCAAGTGCCTAGAATGAAAAGCTTAACTCTTTTCTACTACAAAACTAGTTTGTTAAGGGAACAGTTGACATTACATTAGTTATAAATAAATCAAGTCAGATATTCTAATTGTGTAAATATATGTTGATGATACACTATTGAGAATTATGAATGAGATGCTATGTGAGAAATTTTCAAGTATCATGAGTCATGAATTTAAAATGTGCATGATAGATAAGTTGTCAGACTTCAATGTCAAACAAATACAAAATATAATGTTTTTCTCACAGACAAAATAAATAAAAGAATTAATTAAAAAATTTAATTTGGAACACTGTTAAAGTTCGAATGTCCCCATTAGCCCTACTACTAATTGGACAAACCTCAATGAAAATTATGTAGATCTAAAGAGGTACAGGGGAATAATATAGTCATTGTTGTATCTCGCCGCTAGTAATCCTAATATTATGTTTAAATGTATGTCTTTGTACACTCTTATAACCTATTTTAAAAGAATTACATCTCACTGTTGCTAAGAGAATTTTAAGGTATTTAATAGGGAGACATGTTAGAGATTTGGTATCATAGGAATAACACTTCATTTAATTTGGGTAGATACTTTGATTTAGATTTTCTATGATGTATTATAAATGGAAGAGTATAACATGTCAATTCATAAAAAAATTATTAATCTCAAGGTCTGCCGCTAGAGAGCAGAACTTAGTTGCACAGTCTTGAGCTGAAGTCGAATATTTAGTCATTGGAAGTAATGTTGCTCAAATCTCATATCTTAAGCAACAATTTTTAGATTTTGTTATTTATGTGAATATTATACCTATTATGTATGATAATACTAACTCTATTCAGCATTTAAGAACCAAATTTATTAACTTTTGCCATCATTTCATTAGAGATCATATGTCGTATGGTGTAGTCATTCAATTTATCGAAGCAAAAATCATGCGACAAATATCTTTGTGAAACGACATGGTCATGATAGGTTTAACACCCTTAGAACAAGACTTAGGATTATTGATATTGATGCCTAGACCTAGATGAAATCATACATGTTTTTGTTTCTTATTTTTTTGTTTATTTATTGAGTAATTTTTGTCTGCATGTGATTGTGTCATGTTTTATAGTTTAATATTATTGTTCTTATTGAATGCTTGTGTAATTATAGCCTAAGTCCTTATGATAATCTTGTTCTAAGTTGGTGGTTAAAATTTAAGCTTTCAACATAGCAAAATTAAGCCACGCCAAATATGGCAAGTGGATGCAACATCTTAGAAGGAATGATGGAAAAACAATCTTCCAAATCAATGTGTTTTTGGATTATAATCATAAATAATTTTAAAAGGTGTTTATGAGTTCTAGAAATACTATTGTTATGTGCAAAGTTAGAATAAGGTACACTGCAGGAAAACTCGTATTTTCGACAGCCTACATTCGTCAAAAAAGAGGAATTCCGCCATATATTTTGCATTTTCGATGGATTGGCGACAGTAAAACGAGCGTCATAAACATTGGTTCAGCGGAAGTTTTCCACCGGAGATACTTTCGATTGATTTTTGGCAGAATTGTGCAGCCAAATTCGTCGTTTGCGAATTGCTCTTCCCGGCGGTTTGTACGATGTACTGCCGGGAACAACCGACGGACATGTTCGACAGTGTATTCGCCGGAAACATGATACCGTTTCATCTTTGTTTATGGCAGATATTCCATTGGAAACCTGTACCAGAAATAAAAAAACAGCCCTTCCTCATGTTTTATACAGCACAACAATCCTACATAAACTATATACCCATATCATATTCATATTCAAACATTGAACATAAACACTAATGCTACATGCATGTAATAACATATTTGATCACAAAATGATATTGAACAATCACCAAACAATTTAAAAATAAACATAAAGTTTGCTGTACAATAAAAATGAATTATAAAATATACAAACATAGAAATAAAATATCCCACATAGAACTAAAATATCTAGTAATAACAAAAAAGTTCTAATTAGAATTTGTCTCATCATTCTCCTCCTATGCTGATGCTGACTGCTTTCCATTAAATTGTTCCCTTAATTTTTGCAACTCATCCAACAACTGACTTTATTGCATTTGCATATGCATCTACATCTGCATGTTAGCTTGTGATATTTTGACTTGATCTAGCTCTGCTTTAAGGGCGGCTACCTTTTGGCTATACAATGACTTCTGCTTGCTTTCTGAGAAGCTGGAGCCACTAGATGTCTGCCCCTCGTATGCGTAGGCTTACGAGCCTAAACCATAAACCTGGCCTTTCTGCATTCCACATACTGCTTGCGGCCAAGTGCAGTAGTTATAATAATCTGCTAATTACCCAGAAGTTCTCTCACCTGCTCCAGCCTGGCTCTCTTGAAGTTGTATATACTCTTCCTATAAAAGTTAACACATGATTAATCAATTTACACATGAAACATAAAATTTTAAACTTATATACTCACATAGACGTTCCTTGCTCGCTTGTCAATTCATTGCTGGTCCTGCTGCTTGTGGATGTGGTGGATATAAATAAGTGGGAGGGCCTCCATGAGAAGGTGGGTGTGGGGTAGTAAGGGTAGAGTGGAGTACTGTGCATGGAGTTTAGCAAAAGAAAGCGAGGGTCTAGTGAGAAAAACTGTAGACTACTAGTTAGAGTAGGTAAAGGCGGGTAAACGGTAGGAACGTTAACGGTAGTTCAATATGAGTCAAATTGACTAGTTTTGGTCATTTTATATAATTTCTTTAATTTATAATACTTTCTTTAATTTATATACATGATTAGGAAAATTAATGCTTTCAAAACCTGGTGGTTGTTCTACAAAAATATCTTGATCAATATATCCATTCAAAAATGCACTTTTGACATCCATTTAAAAAAGTTTAAAGTCTTTAAAACAAGCAAAGGAAACGAGTAATCTAATGGCTTCTAGTCTTGCTATGGGTGCAAAAGATTCTTCAAAGTCTATTCCATCTATTTGTGTGTACCCTTGTGCAACTAATCTAGCTTTATTTCTAATAATACTTTTTGAGTCATCTAGCTTATTTTTATAAACCCATTTAGTTCCAATTATATTTTGATCATGAGGTCTTATGACTAACTCCCAAACATCATTTCTTATAAATTGGTTAAGTTCCTCTTCCATAGCGATTATCCAAAATTTATCTTGTAAAGCTTTATCTATATTTTTAGGTTCAATTTCTGATAAGAATGCAGAATGTTCTACCTCATCCCTATGGTTTCTTCTAGTCTTAACACCTTGGGAAGGATCACCAATTATTAACTCTTTTGGATGATTTCTATTATATCTCCATTTTTTAGGTAATGAATCACACTCTTTTTCTTCCAAATTTATTTTCTTTATATTTTCAATATCATCATCATTCAAATCATTTCTTAATAAATCTATAGGATTTTCATCAAAAATTACATGAACAGATTCTTCAACAATTAATTTTCTCTTATTAAAAACTCTAAACGGTTTTCCAAAAATTGAATATCCTAAGAATATACTATCATCAGACTTACTATCAAATTTACCTAAGGGATCCTTATCATTATTTAAAATAAAACACTTACATCCAAAAACATGGAAATGACTAATCTTATGTTTCTTTCCAAAAAAATATTTCATAAGGGCTCTTTTCAAGAATTGGTCTTAAATAAACTCTATTTGTAACATAACATGCGGTGTTTATTGCTTCTGCCCAAAAATACTTTGGAAGTTTATATTCGTCTAACATTGATCATGTTAATTCTATTAAAGTGAGATTCTTTCTTTCAACAACACCATTTTATTGAGGAGTCCTAGGAGCGAAAAAATTATATCTAATTCAATTTTCATCACAATAATTTTCAAATGATTTATTTTCAAATTCTCCACCATGGTCTGTTTGAATTCTATAAATCAAATAACCTTGTTCTCTTTGAATATAATTAGCAAATTTTCTAAAATCATCAAATGCATTATGTTTATTAGCTAAGAATAATTCCCAAGAATATCTTGAATAATCATCTACAATAACAAATCCATAATTTTTCCACCTAAACTAGTTGTGTTAATTTGCTCAAATAAGTCCATGTGTAATAATTCTAAAGGTCTACTTGTAGAAACTATATTTTTACTCTTGAATGAACTTTTCATATGTTTACCATGAATGCATGCATCACATATAGAATCAAAATGAAAACTAATTTTTGGTAAACCAACAACTAAATCAAGTTTAGAAATTTTATTTAAAGTGTGGATATTGGCATGACATAGCCTTCTATGCCATAACCAAGCATCATCATTTGTAGATTTCATGCAAAGTAAATTCAAATTAACATCATTTCTATTCTCTAAATTAATCAAATAAAGATTTTTATGTCTATTTCCTATAAGCAAAATAGTTTCATTACTTATAATAATGCAATGTGAAGCATAAAATGAAACATTTAAACCTTTATCGTATAGTTGACTAATTGATATTAAGTTATGTTTTAAACCAGAAACAAAAAAGACTTTTTCTAAAGTAATAGAATTCTTACATATGGATCCAATGCCAATAACCTTTCCCTTTGCATTATCTCCATATGTGACATATCCTCCATCACTTGATTCTAATGTAGAGAATTTTGCTTTATCGCCCGTCATATGTCTTGAACATCCACTGTCCAAATACCACATGCCTTCATTTATTTTACTTTGAAGGCATTCTACAAAAGAAAATCAAAAGTTAACTTTTGGAACCCAAATATATTTGGGTCCACATTCCAAATGAGTAGTATGATATCTATTATATATGGTAGTGGAAGTGCTTGTATTTTTTGGAACCCATACAAAAGATGATTGTTTAGCATTTTGTGTTCTACGAGCTTAGCAATCAAATGAGGTATGTCCTTTGCTACCACAATAATTACACCAAATATTAGTGTTTGCATATGGCTTTGCATGATGTCCATGTGACATATAAGAAGAATTTTTATTTGATGTTGAACTTCTTGGAGCTTTATAATAAACATGTGATCTCATGCTTAAATTTAATTTTGCTTTTAATAGAATATTTTGTCTTTTAAGTTTACAAACAAGTAAAGAACGATCTAATAAAGAACTATTTTTCTTTTTCAAATCATCACATTCATTTTTTAAATCATTAAAATGTATATGCACTTTTTCTAAAACATTATATTTTCTTTTTAAATTTTTATATTCAATAACTAATTCATTAAAAGCATCATCTAATTCTTCATAAGAAATATCATTACATACCTCTTGAGAATCATGATCGGATTCTTCTCCTGCCATAAGGCAAATGTTCACCTCTTCATTTAATGAACTTGATTCATCTGAATCTGTGTTGGCCCATAGTGCCTTCTTTTTCTTTTTGAAATACATCTTTATTTCTTGTCACTCTTTCTCTCTACATCCATCTCTTTTTTCTTTGAATCAGTAAGATCTGAACAATTTCCTCTTATGTGTCCAGGCTTCTTGCAATGGTAACAAATAATCACTTCTCATGTAGGAAATTTCTTAGTTTGAAATTTATAATATTTGGATTTCTTATACCTTTGATTTTTCTTCCTTAGTAAGCTTCCAAGTCTTCTTGAAAGCATGGCCACCTCATCACTATCTTCATTAGATCTTGATGAACTAGGTTCATTATTGTCATCAATCTGCAAGGCAATAGTTTTACCTTTCTCTTTCTCTTTCATTGAAGATCCATCCAATTTATCCCTTTGAGCTATAACATGTTCATGTGCTATCAAAGAACCCAAAAAGCTGATCAAGTGGATAAGTAGATAAATCTTTAGCCTCATTAATTGCAGTTACTTTAGCATCCCATTCTTTGGGAAGGCATCTAAGAATCTTATAGACTAAGTCTTGATTCGTATATATTCTTCCAAGAAAATGTAATGTATTAATTTTTTTCATAAATCTTGTATACATATCAGAAATAGATTCAGAAGGAGACATACAAAATAATTCATATTCATGAACAAGTCTATTTATGTGAGCATCTCTAACCTCACTAGTACCTTCACAAGTTAATATTAATTTGTCCCAAATTTCTTTTGCTGAATTTAATATAGAAATTTTGATGTAATCATCAGGAAGAAGTGCACAATGCAAAGAATTACATGCCCTAGAATTTAACTCATCTAATTCTCTCTCTAATGTAGTCCATTCATCAAAAGGATTTTGAATTATAATTCTATTAATTTCTTTAGTGGGTGTATGATATTGGTGTGTAAGCATGTGCCACATACGAGAGTCTTGCCCTCTTAAGAATGTACTAATTCTTTTTTTTTAATAATCAAAAGGAACCTTATCTAATAATTGAGGATGATGAGTGGATTTTCTTCTGGGAGGTAAACGCTTAGGAAAACCTTGTGCCATTGCTTATAAGTGGATCTACTCTAGGATGTTAAGCCAAAATAAAAAGAGCAAGGCTCTAATACCAATTGTTGGATGACTATGGCACCCTAAGAGGGGGGGTGAATTAGGGTTTTTCAAATTTTTATTAAAAGAAGAAAATTAAAATAATTTTAAAGCAATTTTGGAAAGAGTAAGTAATCACACAATAATTCTTATAAAAAAATAAAAAAATAAATGCAAGGAATGAAAATAAGAGGCACAATATTTTTACGTGGTTTGGTCCGGATTCCAATCCGACCTACGTCCATGCTAGCCAACTCTCGGGTTAGAATTCACTAATCCTAGGTTTGCTTTGCAAACCTCACTTCTTTAAACAAAATAAGTTCTTTACAACCTAAGTACTCTCCTACACGGGCGAGTAGAACCCAATCTAATTATAATTAAAACTTCATTAAGCCAAATAGCTTAGATAAAGAAAATGAAAAATACAATTTGATATAAATAAGACAAGCTCAAATAATCTTGCAATAAAATATCCACAATATTTGAGGTGATCTTACAAACTAATTTTAATCACCTCTCTACTTGCAATTGAAATATTAAATTTGCTCACTTTAAGATAAATTTATATTTTATTTAAAATAAGAATAATATATGAAATAAAAATATATTCTCACTGATTTAAAATTTAAATCTTCAAATAAAATAAAATAAATTAGATTATAGATGTAAATCTATGCCACCTTAAAGAAGTAAAATACTTGATTTGTTAAACTTTATAGATTTAAAAGATATGAAACATTAAAGTTTAATATAAAATTTCCAATAAGTATTTCACCATTAAATAAATATTTTCAAGAAAGAAATATATGGTGAAAACTAAAAAGAATAGCAAGTAAAGATTTAGAGATGGAAAGCAAACTCAAGAACTCAAGAGAGATTACTCGGTTTTGTGTGTTGATGCTTTCCAACAATGATTTTGATCTCACAAAAGAAAAGAGCTATTGAAATAAATCAAGGCTTTTCCTCTCAAGATTTAGCATGTAAAGAGGAAAATAAGCATGGAAGAATTGCTAAAAAATTTCTTGTTTTTGGCAGCCCTTATAAGAGGAAGAAGAGAGGCATTTAAAGAGAAAGGGCAAGTAAAGACATATTTGAATAAAAATATTATTCTAATATATTTTCTATCGACTAATAATATTATATTTCATTAAGAATTCATTTATGTTACATATATATGACATTCAAATGGCTAGAAAATGGCTAGCCACATGGGAAGGTCAAAAAGTCATCATATACATCCAAAATTGGGCTAAAATGGCTAGTAGCAGATTTTATTTAAATCAGATAATGTTTGAAAATTCATTGTAAATTCAAATGAGTCATATAATATATCAATATTCATCTACAGAATCCAAACAATTCAATGCAATAAAAATTAGACCACGTTTCTGAGAGCATAATATTATATTTAGTAAAATAAACACTCATGCACATTTTTAAATTTTTAAGGATATATTAAATATTAATATAATAATATTATGGAATATATATAAAAGTAATCATTCATTAAGAAATAGATATGAAATAAGTCAGTTTAGAATAAATACAAAAAAAAACGTTTTGCCAAATAAGCTTATTACCTTTAATTTCTCTAATTAGATAACTCTCCATATTGATAACAATTAATCAATCAATGGAGAATATAAAATTTATTTATTAAAGAAATCTTATAGATTTCTATATCAAGATTAATATATAATTAATAGATATTTAGATTATGAGCAAATTAAATCATGCAGGTAATATTAATGGACCACTAATATACTCCTACGATAATGTAAAATCCTTTAAGTTGTCCATCTTGGTCCATCTTTATTTCAACATTTGATTGAACTTAAGTTGTGTAATGTAAATCCCATAAGTGATTACTATGCACATCATTACACCTAAAATACTTAGCAAACAAATTAGAGCATCGAAGCATATGTTTGTTATTATCAAAATCTATAAAATAAATCATGAGGTAGATAATATCTACAATAACCACATGAAATTACTCGATGAGTTTGATAACTTGAATAAAAATATTGAAAATTTAAAATCATCCTATGCTGAACTTGAAAAAGATTTAAAAAATTTTAAGGATGAATCAGAGAGCAAGATTTATAGATCAAATTATATAAATCAAATTTTGGAAGATATGAATTCATTTTACAAATTAACGATAGAAACTCTCGAGGATAATAGGATACCCCCTAAACATGAAGATTTCACTAATCTTATTTTGTATCCTAAATTTATGCAATCCCTAAATAGATAAATAAATAGTAGTAAACTTAGGAATCCTTTTCAAAAAGTCAAATGTAATAATTGTGGATTGATTGGACACATAGCTCAAACCTGTACTTTGAAGAAGAAAACTTATTTGGTGTGGAAACATAAGATGCATAAACCTAGACATATCATACATGCATCTCTTTATAAATTGCCAAAAGGAGAACCCAGACTTGTTTGGGTTCCCAAGTCTAACATTTGAAATTTTTGCAGCACACAAGATCTCATGAGAGCATATGGTACCTGGACAGCAGATGTTCAAAGCATATGACTGAAGATACTGTTCAATTCATATTGCTTGAAGCCAGAAGAGGAGGCAAGGTTACACTTGGAGATAACATCACAGGGAAGGTGATTGGGATAGGTATGATTGGAAATCTAAAAAAAAATTTATATTGAAAATGTGTTATTAGTAAAAGGCTTAAAGCATAATTTCTTAAGTATAAGCCAGCTTTGTGACAAAGGATATTGTGTAAAAAAATTTTCCTACTAGCTGCATTTTAAGCCTAAATGGAAATGATGTTTTGAATGGAAAAAGGGTAAACAATGTTTACATGCTATATTTGAATTGCATTCAAACTCCTACTACTTTTATTTAAAAACTATTTCTAATGAGTCATGGCTTTTGCATAGAAGACATTGTCATTCTAGCAAGAAAAATCTTAGGAGGATTACACAAAAGAACATAGTGAGAGGTATACTAAAACTAGATGTTACTAAGGACCACCTTTGTGATGCATGTCAATTAGAAAAGTAAGTGAAGTCATCTTTTCAATCCAATAAGGATCTTAGAACTAGTAAACCATTGGAGATTTTCATATAGATCTTTTTGGACCAGTTGGAACTGTAAGTCTAGGAGGGAAGGTATACGAATTTATGATTGTGGATGATTACTCAAGATTCACATGGGTTAGATTTCTATTTCATAAAAGTGAATCATTTCAGGAATTTAGAAATTTTTTGACTTGGATTCAAAGAAAACTTGGGTGTAAAATTATGACTATAGAAAGTGATTATGGAGGAGAATTTAAAAATGAAAAATTTGAGGATTTTTGTAAGGAGAAAGGAATTGATCAAAACTTTTCTGCACCTAGAACCCCTCAGCAGAATGTGGTAGTCGAAAGGTAAACAGAACATTAATAGAAGCCGCCTGAGCAATGTTGGCAGAATACTCACTTCCTAAATACTTTTGGGCTAAGGCGGTTAGCACTTCATATTATGTTCTTAATAGGGTGAATGTGAGATCTAAATTAAATAAAACACCCTATGAGTTGCTAAAAGAAAGAACACCTAATTTGTCTCATTTGCATGTTTTTGATTGCAAGGTGTTTATACATAACAATGGAAAATCTACCTTAGAAAAATTTGATCAAAAAATCAGATGAGTGAATTTTTGTTAGATACTCAAGTGTTGGAAAATCCTATATAGTATTCAATAAAAGAACTTTGGTAATTGAGGAAACAACACATGTTGTATTTGATGAATATGAAAATTTGGAAGAGCCAAATGTTGTAGAAGATGAGCTTGAGGATGACTCCCAAAAGATTGATAAAATAAATTTAAAAGAAAGTTTTGAAGAAAATATGGAAGAAAATTTGGAGATAAAAAACCCTTTGCCTAGAGATTTGAGATTTTCTAAAAAACCACCCAAATGAGTAGATAATTGGTGAACCTAGTGAGGGTGTAAGGACTAGGAATGGATTAAACAAAGAAGTTAATCATTCAGCCTTCATCTCAATAATAGAACCCACTAATATTGATCAAGCACTTTCAGATGAATTTTGGATTTTGGCCATGCAAGAAGAGTTAATTCAATTTATAAGAAATAAAGTTTGGAAATTAACTACAAGGCTAAAAGATCAAAGTGTAGTTGGAACTAAGTGGATATTCAAAAATAAAATGAATGACTCAGAAGTAGTCTAAAAGTTCGTTAGGGATGTTAAACCCTATAGAACTGGCCCAAGCTAACCAAGAGGGGGGTGAATTGGTATTTTAAAATTTCTTTTAACAAAGAAGAAAAAATTTCATAAACCAAAATCACACCACAAGAAAAACAAGCGTGGAAATTTAAAGTGCAGAAGCAAGAAATAAGAACACAGAAATTTATAGCGGTTCGATCAACTCGACCTACGTCCATTCCTCGGAGGCGCCCTCCGAGTATTGCACTACAATTGTGACTCTCCTTTAGCCCCCACAGCTAGGAGGAGAAGCCTTTATAAAGAACATCTTTTTGCCACCCCGGCAAGGTAGAGAACCTAACTCCTTTTGCTTCCTCCTGAAGCTGACAGAGAACCACAATCAGATGTTGTATCCTTACCTCTACCGACCATTCGACGGACGAGAATCTCTAGACGAAGAAGAAGCAGAGAGATCCTTGAAGCAACCCTTGTGAATCCCCTCACAAGCTCCCCCTCACAAGATCCTCTCTCCCTCTCTCTCTCTCTTTCTCTCCTCAAGGTCTTCTCAGGTCAAGAAAGCAGCAAAAGATTAGCAAAAATGTTTGAATAAGAGCTCTTAAATAGAAGAGCTTCAAAGGTGCTCATTAATTGTAAGTTACCGACAATATCTTCCAGGACGATATGGAAATCGTCCTAGCCGATAAGTATAAATCTCAAAATATCGGCCAGATCATCAACTGAATGCAAACTGGACGATTTAAAATTGGCTTGATCGTCCAGGATGATCTCACAATCGTCCAGGCCGATCAGTTCAAATCAGAGGAAAATCGTCCAGACCATCGCCTTGAATTAAAGTTGGCCGATATTTATCGTCCAGAAGTAACTATGGTTTTTGAATAGATCGGCCCTGCCGATCCTTAGATCGTCCAGGCCGTTCTGTTAATGAAGGCTACCTTAATTAAGAATTCCTGATAGAATTTCTATTTTAAGCTAGATCGTCCCGGACGATGTAAATATCGTCCTGGTCGATTTGAGTAAAAAGAGAATTTTTAAGTCTCTCAAGTGTGTGTGTAGGGTTACTTAGCATCAGTCTATTTGAACATTACAAATAGAATCAAGAAGAGAAAAAGCAAAGTACAGACTTACTCAATCCTAACCTACGCAATCTTGAACTGGATTCGTTTGTTCGTCCGATCTTCGATTCCTGAAAAGTTAGAAGTAACATGTAGTCCAAGAGAATCAATAGTGTTCGTCAATCATCAAAACATAAGTCATGAAAATAGATTTGTAACAATCTCCCGGTTTTTGATGATGGCAAACACAAGTAGGAAAATCTCAGTAGAAACAGCAGTTCATTAAAATTTCAAACTACAAGACAAACTATTAAAAATAGAAAACAGAAGACAAAGACTAGAAAAATGAGGGACCCTGATCATCAGATGAAGGTGGTGGAGGTGGCTGCTGAAAGTAGCTAGCTAGCGTAGTAAACTGAGCATTGAACCAGGCGATGTCCTGGTCATGCTGGTGGTGGTGGTGAGTAATGAAGCTATCAAATCGGGCTAAGTCCTCTATGCGGTGCTGCTCGTAGCAGTCCATGTCCTCAGAATGTTGCTGCTCCTGTGCAACAACGTAAGGGTCGAAACGGGTCTCCCATCGATTAAACCTCTCAACTAACTGGTCAAGCTGAGAGTGCTGGTGAAGAGGAGTAGGATCAGCAACAGGTGCGGGAGCGGGAGCCTCCTCCTCCTCAACCCCCCCGAGGTTCCTCATCTCCTGGGTGGAGACAAGTACTGTGAAGGATAGTGAAATAATTGTTTGAGTATACGAGAGTAGGAGGTTTGAAGGAGCAAGATATTGAAGTTGATATTTGGTTTCAAGGACAGACTATGAGATGTCCTAAAGCCAGATTGGGTTTCCTCTTATGACCTGGATCATGGATTGTAGTTAAATGATCAATGTACCAAAAAATTAAGTCAGCAGTATTAAATTCTCTATGAGCCATGATGTAAAAAGTAATCAGAGAAAGTAGAGGAGTGATGTCGATTCGGTCCCCGACTTTTGGAATTATGGAGGTGCGAAGGACATGTTGGATTGTCCTAGCATCTTTGACTAAAGAGCTAGTCTCTCCAACATGAAAATGTGCATTGGTCTTGCAAAGGAAATGATTTGTCGTGGACCAGTCAAAGTCAGGATCTGAAACAATTATGTGCAGCTTATCCCCGGTGGTGGATAGCTGTAAAGGTTTAACATAGTCCTGATATGTGATTTCGACCGGGCGTCGATTCACATAAGAGGTCAGGGCTGTGAAAGTAGGATTTATGCGAAGATTTGTGAAGAATTCATGAAGAAGCTCAGTATGAAAGGGGAAAGCTAGAGAAAGAATGAAACAAAGAGAAGTGTGAGCAAAGAGATCCATTACCGGATACGAAAGGTGGACAGGGTTGATGATTTTGAAGATAGTTATCACACATTCTTTATATCGATGGTAAGCAGCTTCATCTTCTGCCTCCCTGAAATGAGGGTTAATCCTAGCCCTCGAAGAACTCCCATAAGTTTGTCGGACTCGCTTCCCACCAGCCATAGCAAGAGACTAGTAAGAAAACACAAGAGAAGAGGAGATGTGAAGTGAAAAACATGGCTGGAATGGCCTGAATTTAAAGAAACGGCCATATCGTCCAGGTTGATCGTAGAATCATCCAGGACGATATGGTACAATTATTGCGTACAGACCTATTGGTCAAAAAGGCGATCCGATCGGCCAGGCCGATCAGATATCAGCCAGGCCGATTAGAGACAGGCAGTCGTCGCGAGGAGTCAAGCCAGACGACCGTTGAAAAGGCATATCGTCCGGGCCGATTAGGTGTATCATCCAGGATGATGCAAAATATTTGATCATACCGACCGAAGTTAAAACATTTTAAATCTGTGCCACGTGTATCATCTAGGACAAACAGTGGATCAGCCAGGATGATTGTCCAATAATGGATCATCTGGGACGATTTTAAAGATTTAAATATGCTAACACGTGGATCATCCAGGACGATCTAGTGTGTCGGCCAGGATGATAACCATAAAATGCATCGGCCAGAACAAAATATGTTATCGGCCAAGACTATCAACAGAGTTCGATCAGGTCGTCCAGGAATATAAATTATCATCCAGGAAGAAGAATTATAGCAAGCACAGAAAAGTTCAGCAAATGGAATTATGAAGAAAATTTATCCTATCGTCCAGGACGATATGAGAATCAGCCAGGATGATGTGACAAGAAATTTGAATCCAAGGAAAAAGTTGATGATCAAAGCCCACAAAGAGATAAAAGACTCACAATATAAGGCTAAAAAGAAAACCGAAGGAAAAAAATTTTGTTTTAGGTTAAACATTTTTTAATAGCAAAGTATCCATATGACAGATTTTTCAAACAATTCAATTTTAGAGATTCAAAAGATCAAAGAGTTAACAAGTCAAAATCTGAAAAAAGTAGAATATCCGATCTTGTTAATCCCTAGCTCGGACTTCTTTCAGGGCAGTAATCATCTTTTTAAAAATAAAAGGTCTAACTCAGAAAAACTTTACTAGGTAAAAAGAAGATTCAATCAATACTTGGTTACAAAAAAAATATCTTATAACTAATATACCAAAGTAATTTGTCTGAATCATGGAATTTGAAATCAAGCCTTTGAAAGCATCAAATAACCAATGAGTTCTCTAAGTTTTAAAAGTTTTGAAAAGAGAGAATAGCTTGCATTTAGTGGGCTCATTTTATGCCTCTTGTTACTTTGATTGGCTCTTTGAGCATCTTGATTTTTTTTAATACACTTTTGTGTATATAGATTTCTTTTCAATTTGGCGTCATTGGCCTTTTCCTTTTTAATTCTTGCAAGCTAAAAACTCTTTAACAAACCCTTTAAAAAAAGCCTTAGTTCTGAGTATACCCTCCAAATATTAGAGAATTGGAGCTCTCTCTCTAACATAGGGAAGAACAAGCCACAAAGAAAAATCATAATCATGTGATAAATGCAATGGTAAGATTTCAATTAACTTAAAAAATATATAAGAACTTTGGATATTATGCACAAGATAGATTTTTGTAGCAAGATAAAAAGATTCTTAGTTTCAAAAACTAGTTGTTAATATGAGATAGACTTTTGTCTAGAAAAGAAAATTATGTTACTAAAAGAGGTTAGAAGGAGGGAAACCATCAACGGTGTTTATCCCTTTGACCGATTTAGATATGATAATCAATGGCTTTAAATCTCCAAAATCGAAAAGCTTAAAAAACTAATCATTTAAAAAAACAAACATAAAAGCAAAGAGAAAATAAAACAATCTAAAACACCAAAAAGCTAGCACACAACAAAAATAACAAAAAACTAATTAAAAAATATTTCAAGAAATTACGAAGCAGCAAGTTTAAGCAATTATGAGTTGCGAGCCTCCATATGTCCAATTATCCTATGCTCCCACGAGATCTTTCGTGATAGCACCCCTGTAAAACTCAACAACAGTCAGATTTAGGAACCCAAACTGGTTTGGGTTCCTTCTCAAGAAAAGTAGAATATAATGCAGGTGTGGTATGCTGTGAATCATGTACCTTAGGTATCCATACCCAATGTGTACTACGGTGAATGGTTCAAGTGTGTGAGATGTGTCCTAGCATGCCACAAGAAAAACATCTAACTCCAGGAAAAGGGTTTCTTAAATGGTTTGAGTTATAATGTCTCTTCCTAGGTCTTGGCTTTTGATCAATAGTTGGCATCATCCAAGTTTTCTTAAGTGTAAACAATTCATTCTTAATCCTCAAGTTTGTATTTTTTAGAACATCATTCTCAACCCTCAAGCTTTTCTCTTTCTCTTTAGATTTCTTGAAATCAGATTGAAGAGAGGTGTGTGAAACTTTTAATGCTTCATTCTCATCAATTAATTTATAGTGCTTTTTGTTCGAATTATCAAATTCATCAAGAAGAGTCATGTGATTAGAATCAATCATTGAATGATCTTTAAGAATAACTTCATACTCTTTTTGTAAATTTACTAGTTCCAATTTTAAGTTAGCATGAGTCTTCTTAAGTTTTTTGTATGATGCATGGATTTTCTCATAAATCTCAAACAATTCATCATAGGTTGGTTTACATATCTCTTCCTCATCGCTTTGCTCAAGATGATCTTCCCCCATTAAGCACAGGTTTGTTTTCTCTTCCTCTGGTTCATTCTTAAAGGAATCCGTACCAGATTCTTCCCAGAATGCCTTTTAGACTCTCTTCTTGTCCTTCCTAAACTTGGGTTTCTCGTCACCCTTTTCTTTCTCTTTGCTCGAGTGATCTTGAAGTGTAGGACAATCGTCTTTCACATGTCCAGGCTTCCTACATTCATAACAAACAACATCAGAAGATCCTTTAGAATTTTTATGATCCTTACCTTCTCTCCAATGATGCTTTTGCTTCTTCCTTATAAAGCTTTTGAATTGCCTTGTGATGAATGCAACTTCATGGCTCTCAGACCTGGAAGAATCGGAGTCAGATTTGTGCGCCTTCAGTGCAACTGTTTTCTCCTTCTTCTTCTCACATACATCAAGGTTTCTTTGATTCACCCCTTGCTCGTAAGCAATGAATGAGCCAAGTAAGTTATTAATAAAATAAGTGTTTAAATCCTTAGATTCAATGATTGCAGTGATTTTAGCATCATATAACGAAGGAAAGCATCTCAAAATCTTGTTCACTTTTTCATAGTTTGAAAGTTATCTTCCTAATGCATGCACTGAAGTGACTATCTGTGTAAACCTAGTTTACATGTTAGAAACAGATTCAGATGGTTTCATACAAAAAAGTTCGTAGTCATGCAAGAGAACATTCAAACGAGATTGTTTAACTTCATTAGTGCCTTCATAAGTGATAAACAATTTATCCCAAATTTCTTTACCAGTTTTGCAAGTAGAAACATGCATGTAATCCTCATATTTTAAAGCACAGAAAACATAGTTCAAACATTTTGCATTTAATTGGACTAAATCTCTTTCATCAAAAGTCCATTCAGTAAAAGCAATTTCAATTTTAACAGCATTAATTTCACGAGAAGGTGGAGAATAACCTTTTTTTATAAGCATCCACATGCGATAATCAGTAGATTGTAAAAATGTTAACATGCGAGTTTTTTAGAAATCAAAAGGTAGGTTATCAAACATGGGAGGTCGGGTAATAGAATACCCTTCCGTAGTGTTACATTTCCCAAAGTTAGCCTTGGATCAAAATTCAAAAAGTTTTCAAACTAATTTTTATGAATCTCGCTCTGATACCACTTGAAAGTTCGTTAGGGATGTTAAGCCCTATAGAACTGTCCCAAGCTAACCAAAAGGGGGGTAAATTGGTATTTTAAAAATTCTTTTCACAAAGAAGAAAAAATCTCATAAACCAAAATCACACCACAAGAAAAATAAGCGTGGAAATTTAAAGTGCGGAAGAAAGAAACAAGAATACAAAAATTTATAATGGTTCGGTCAACTCGACCTACGTCCACTCCCCAGAGGCACCCTCCGAGTATTGCACTACAATCGTGACTCTCCTTTAGCCCCCACAGCTATGCGGAGAAACCTTTACAAAGAACCTCTTTTTGCTACCCTTGCGAGGCAGAGAACCTATCTCCTTTTGCTTCCTCCAAAAGCTGGCAGAGAACCACAATCAGATGCTGAATCCTTACCTCTACCAACCCTTCCACAGACGAGAAACTCTAGACAAAGAAGAAGTAGAACGATCCTTGAAGCAACCCTTGTGAATCCCCTCACAAGCTCCCCCTCACAAGATCCTATCTCTCCCTCTCTCTCTTTATCTACTCAAGGTCTTCTCAGGTCAAGGCAGCAGCAAAAGATTTGCAGAAATGTTTGAACAAGAGCTCTTAAATAGAAGAGCTTCAATGGAGCTCATTAATTGCAAGTTATCGACAATATTGTCCAGGACGATATGGAAATCGTCCTGGCCGATCAGTATAAATCTCAGAAGATCGGCCAGAGCATCACCCTGAATGTAAACTTGATGATTGAAAATTGGCTTGATCGTCCAAGATGATCTCACGATCTTCCAGGCCAATCAGTTCAAATCAGAGGAAAATCGTCCAGAGCATCGCCCTGAATTAAAACTGGCCAATATTTATCGTCCAGAAGTAACTAAGGTTTTTTAATAGATCGGCCCAGCTGATCCTTAGATCGTCCAGGCCGATATGATCGTATCAATCATCCTTAATTACTTCCTTGATTTATCTGATCAATTAAGGTATAATTATAAATATCGTCTGGACTGATCCAAGATCGTCCTGACCGATTACCAAAAATACAGAATACCTTAATTGTTTATGGCGGTAATTTCTTTCTGTTTTGAGCTTATCATCTTGGCCAATACACGTATCGTCTAGGCCGATCTGTTAATGATGGCTGCCTTAATTAAGAATCCCTTATAGAATTTCTTTTTTAAGCAAGATCATCCCGGACGATATAGATATCATCCTGGCCGATTTGAGAAAAATTAGAATTTCTAAGTCTCTCAAGTGTGTGTGTGTGTAGGGTTAATTAGCATCAGTCTCTTTGAACATTACAAATAGACTCAAGAAGAGAAAAAGAAAAGTACAGACGGACTCAATCCTAACCTACACAATCTTGAACTAGCTTTGTTTGTTCGTCTGATCATCGATTCCTGAAAAGTTAGAAGTAATATGCAGTCCAAGAGAATCAATAGTATTTGTAAATCATTAAAACATAAGTCATGAAAATAGATTTGCAACATAGTCATTAGAAATAAATCTAGATTAGTTGCTAAGGGGTATAATTAGATTGAAGAAATTGATTTTGAGGAGACTTTTGCTCCTGTAGCTAGACTTGAAGCAGTTAGGGTTTTGTAAGCCTTTGCCTATTTTAGAGGATTTAAATTGTATCAAATGGATGTAAAAATGCCTTTTTAAATAGAGTAATTCAAGAAGATGTTTTTGTAGAACAACCACCTATTTTTGAAAATTCTAAATACCCAAATCATATTTTTAAATTAAAAAATGCATTATATGGATTGAAACAGGCGCCTAGGTCTTGGTATGAAAGGTTGAGCACCTTCTTACTTGAAAGATCATTTGAAAAAGGAAGTGTGGATACAACTCTCTTTTTGAAGAAAGTTGGAAAGGATATACGCATTATATAAATTTATGTGGATGACATCAACTTTGGATCTTCAAATAAAAATCTTTGTGATGATTTTTTTAAAATAATGAATAGTGAATTTGAGTTGAGTCTAATGTGAGATTTAAGTTACTTTCTAGAATTTAGTATTAAGCAAATTGAAAAAGTTACATTTCTTAGTCAGTCAAAGTATGTTAAGGACATCCTCAAAAAGTATGAAATGGACAATGCTAAACCTGTTAGTACACCTTTGAGTTCCTCAGTTCAGTTGGATAAGGACCCTAAGGGAAAATCTATTGATCAAAAGAAATTTAGAAAGATTATTGGATCTTTTCTTTACTCGACTGCTTGCTGACCCGATATCATGTTTAGTGTTTGTTTGTGCTAGATTTTAATCAGATTTAAAAGAATCACATTTGATAGTAGTAAAAATGATTCTAAGATATTTGTTAGGAACTCAAAACTTAGGAATTTAGTATCCTAAGTTTAACTCTTCATTTGAAATAATTAGTTATTCATAGTCTGACTTTGCCGGTTGAAGGGTGGATAGAAAGAGCACTTATGGAATATGTCAGTTTATTAGAAATTCTTTAGTCTCTTGGTCCAGAAAAAAACAAAATTCAGTAGCCCTATCTACTACAGAAGCTGAATACATTGCATTAGGAAGTTATGTGGCACATATACATTGATTAAAATAACAGTTAATTGATTTAGGATTAATTATAGGCACTATTCCAATTTATTGTGATAACACTAGTGTTATTTATATTTCTAAAAATCATATTCAATATTTAAGAACCAAACATATAGACATCAGGCATCATTTCATAAGGGATCATGTATCCAAAGGAGAAATTGAACTCACTTATGTTTCTACTAAAAATCAACTTGCAGACATTTTTACAAAACCTTTAGCCTTTGATACTTTCAGTGCATTAAGAACAAGGCTTAGAGTAATCGATTTGAATTCTTAATAAAAATATTTTTTCTGTAACATTGATGTGTGTTATTTGTTAGTAATTTTATGTATATCATAGTGTTTTATGATTTTTTTCTATATCTTGAGTTTTTGTTTTCATTTTCATTGTGTTTTTATTGTGCTTGTATTTTAGTTTTGATTGAGTGCTTATTTTAAAAAATTTGAGTGACAATCATCCGATATAAAAATTTTTCATAAGGGACGAATTGTGTCGTGTCAAACTATCAGATTTTGAACCATTTGTGTGTAGTTTTTCAGTTTTTTTATTTTTAATTTTCACTTCGTCTGTACGATCGTCATGATTTTCTAGGATGAACTTATTCAAATGACGGGATAATTGAATGTCAGTTAAATGTATAACGTAGTTTTTAATGCTATATTTCATACGTAAAAACCTTTGGTTCGTCCGGATGAACACATGTCAGTTCAATGCAGGGGACGGTTTCAACTGCGATTAAAACAATAATAAGTTATGATCGACCAGGAAGAACACGTATTTGTCTGTACGATCATTTTTGTCAAAGTCTATACAAAAGGATGCTTCATAAGTTGTGTGATTATGAAAAGCCGTTTTATTTTGGACTCATTCATTCGTCCGTATGAACTTTTTTCATACTGGACGAATCAAAATTTGTACGGGATGAACGTAAATTTTGTCTGTACGAATAGTCATTTTTCAATAAATTGGCGGGCTTTTGTACTCAATAGTCACACTCACACATCACTTTCAAAACCTTTCGTCCTTTAGATCCTTTCCAATGGCAAGTTCAAGCAAGTGTCAAAAGATTCTAGCCAAGGGACCACCTAAAAACTCTTTCGATAACTTTCTTTTCAAAGCCAATGAAGAGTCTTTCCCCAAATTCGTGTCCACTAAGATCACACCCTCTAGAGTTCTTATTGAGGATCAACTGACCTTTCAGGTAATGAACTTGTTTGCTTCAACTCAGTTTGGTTTCATCCTTACACTATTTTATCTCTATAATAAAGAAACCTTTCACTATTTTCTGGCAAACATGTCTTTCAACTCCGACCATTCTGTTATATGTTCCTATGTATTTAAGAAAAAAGTTGAAATCACCAAAGCTGACCTATGAATCTTTTTAAAATTAAGGACTGAGGGAGCTAGATTACATACCTTGACCACCACTTCTGAATATGAATGGTGTAAAATTAATACAGTGATTAGAGGAATCATTTTTAATGAGCATATGCTTAAAGTATCCAGTCTCGTTCATAATTCTCGTATCATCCAGCATGTTCTTTGAACTTCTGTAATTCCTAAATCTGGTGATATAATCAATATTACTCCTCTTCTTTCTATATTAACCTTCTTGATCATGACTAAAGAACTTATAGAAGAAGCCCAACTAATCCTTGACTATCTTTTTGGACTCTCTGAAATTGGTCATGTCAAACATAAAAGAAAGAAGAACATTGCTTTAGGACATCTGGTTGCCTACATTCTGGATAAGAAATACAATTTAGTCCATCCTGATCAAGATTTTGAAGAACCGCTCTACTACAAAGATGGATCATTTAGAGAAATCTTCAATAAAGAAGAACCAAGTAAAATACATGTCATTAGTGATATTGAGAAAGAACATGAAGCTGCACCTGCACCTGCTAATGAACCAAATTATTAGGATTTGGTTCAAAGATTTGACCGTTTAGAGACTCACTTTGATCAAAGGTTTGATCAAATTAAAGCTTATATGCAGCAGAAGGATATATAGTACACTCAAGATATGGGATCTATACGAGAACAGATAAACGATATAAATTCCAATATCTTATGATGAGTAGCTATTTCAACTTCTTCGGTGCTGCACCTCCTCCTCCTCCTCCAAATCAGGGTCCTTTAGAATGATTTCATGTACTTGATTATATGCTTTCTTTAGTTGATGTGTTAATTTTGTGTTTTAGGAAAATGTGATGTATTTTCTTTTCATTAGATGTTTTTGTTTTTGAATCTTATATCATATTCATATCATTTGCTGAGATTGTAATATCCTTTATTTAAATATCAATATGTTATCCTGTTTTGAATTTAATCTTGTTTTTGAAATGTCTGTTAGCCCATATAATAATCCAAATAATTTTTGATCTTAAAAGTGTTATACTTTGAAATGCAAGTTAAAATTAAATTCATTAGAAAACCTAATTTTTTTAAATTTAAGTTTAGCTTATAACTTGATGTAATTAAGATTGTCAATTTCATGTCTCTTTTAGACTACATTAATGTCTAATATTATTATTGCAATTGTGATGTTTTCTTATTTTGTATTTCCCTTATCAATAAATATTTATGCACTTAGAAAAATTTAAAATTTTTTATTATTAATTTTGGAAAGAATACGATTACTCTTCAAAAATGTACAAATGTACAAAAAAATCAAAAGGAATGCACAAAGGTTTGCAATTTGAAAAAGAGGTTCAAAATAAGCCCACAAGTGAAAAGATGCACAAAAATGAGCCACAAATTTGAAAAAGATGCGCAAAGCGCCACATGTAATAGTTAATTCTTTCCATAATCTTTTAATCTCTTAATTCAAATTGATCTTCTGTATATTTCTATTCTATATTGAAATTTGAAATATACAATTTTTCTATTCAACCTTTTTGCAATAATTTTCTTTATCTTAGTGTCTAAATTGACTCATATTTTGGATATATACTTTTTATTATCAATGTTATATCTCTTCTTAAATTCTATGAATTACTATAATTTGTCTAATGTTTTGATTTTATTTGCATGATTTATTTCAATGACTTTCAAGGATCAATTATCAAAGGATTATCATATGACTGCTTACATTTCTGGTCTCTTTCTTCTTCTCTTTTTACTGTTGTCAAAAAGGGGGTGAAAATATTGTTTGTTCGTATCTTTTCGTAACTCGTATCTTTTTGTATCCTTGTTCGTATCGTATTTTTGTTTCATAGTATTGTTTTTGTTGTATTTTAAAATTAAAAATATAAAAAAAGGAGAGATAAAACTGTTGTGCAAAGCCTCCTTATTTTCAAATGTTCATCAATTTAGGGGGAGTTTAGGAGATTCTTAAAATTTGAAAATTGTACAAACAATAATTGTTTTGCCATTATTAAAAAGGGAGAGATTGTTAAGAAAGTTGCTATTTGAATGTTTTACATTCTTGCAACTTGTATAGTTTTGATGATTCCAAATATTATTGTTTTATGTTTTCTTATCTCCTAACATTTTTTGGAAGATTTGTTTTTGCTCTTGTGTGGACTAACATTTCAGGAACTTTGAACTCCAGACTAATGAAGACTTCAAATCAAACTCAACATAAGATAGTTTGTAAATTGAAGCTTGTATTTTTCTTTGCATTGAGTTTAAGAGGGAGTGATTGTAATTGTGTAAACACACACACACACACTTAAGGAGATCTTTAAAAAATTATACTAATCGTACGGGATGAACACAGTTCGTACGGGACGATCAAGTCAGTTATCTCCTCGAAAGAGTAATGGAACGAACACGAAGCGACGAAAATTTTTCTAAGTCCTGATCATGCAAGATGAATTTTTATTCGTCCTAGGATGAAATCTCCTCTGGAAAAGTTTTGTCCAGACAAAATTTATATTCGTGCCAGGACGAAATGCTCTCTGAAAAAATTTTGTCCAGATGAACTCCTATTTGTCCTAGGTCGAAATATCCTCTAGAAAATTTTCATTCAGACAAAATTTATATTTGTTCCAGGATGAAATGCTCTCTGGAAAAAATTCTTCCAGACGAACTCCAATTAGTCCAAGGATGAAATGTCCTATGTAAAAATTTTGTCTGAATGCATGCATATTCGTCCCAGGACGAAGCGAACTGACTCTTAAAAAATTGGCAACTTTCTGCAGATTTTGAAACTGACCTATGGTATAACTGTTTGTACCGGATGAACCTGGCTCATATGTGACGATTAATATGTACAAAGTCAGTTCGTACCAATATACATTGGGTTTGTTTCCAACTGAATTAAGTAACTTCATCCGGGACTATCCACGATCATACGGGATGATCCACTGTTAACATACTTGAATTTTAGTAGTTTTTGGACGATGTTTTGTGTCTTTTCTATATAAAGTCCAACATAAACGTACACTTAATCTTTTTGCCTACTGATCTTCGTGCCAATTTAAAGGAGAGTCAAAGAGAGAGTGTGAGAGAGTGTTTGTGTTAGGAAAGTTGCTATTTGTATGTTTTACATTCTTGCAATTTGTATAGTTTTGATGATTCCAAATATTCTTATTTTATATGTTGTTATCTCCTAACATTTTTTGGAAGATTTATTTTTGCTCTAGGGTGTACTAACATTTCAGGAAAATCAACTCCAAGATATGAAGACTTGTAATCAAATTCAACAAATATTTATAAGTTTTGAAATGAGAGGGAGTGATTGTAATTTAGTGAAAAATCACATAATACACACTTGGGGAACAATTTTTGTAAACTGATTGTACGCGACGAACATAGTTCGTACGGAATGATCATGTCAATTACTCATAAGAAGAGCAATGGATCGAACATGCTGGGAGAAACTTTTTCTAAGTACTAATCGTCTAGGACGAATTTAATATTTGTCTCGGGACGAACTTCTCTGGATTCTCACTTGCACTGTTCGTTCATACGAAAAATAAGGTTCGTACCTGGACGAAACTCTCTGTATGAGATCTTACAAAATGAAATAAATTTTTGTCCCTGGACAAAACTCTTTGTATGGGATCGTACAGGATGAAATAAATTTTTGTCCCTGGACGAAACTCTCTGTATGAGATCGTACATGACAAAATAAATTTTTGTCCCTGTACGAAACTCTCTGTTTAAAATTATCCCAGAACAAAACCCGTTCGTCCCAGGACGAACTGAACCGACTTACGTTAGTTGGTTATGTCCTGAAGAATTTTGGGGAATCGACCTATGAAATAACTGTTTCATACCGGACGAACTTCGTTCGTACGGGACGATTAGGGTGTACGAACATAATTCGTACCAATATACATAAGGTTCGTTTTCCGACAATTTAAGTAAATGTGTCCAGGACGATCCATGATCGTATGGGACGACCCACTGCGTATAGAATTGAAAACTTTTAGTTTTTGGGGAGTTTTTCTTGTCTTTTGTATAAATAGTTCAAATTTGACTGCCACCCAATCTTTTTGCTCATTGAACTTCATGCCTATTGGAAGAAGAGTAAAGGAGAGATTGAGAGAGAGCATTCAAAGAAGGATTTATTCCACCGGAGCGTAAAGGCTTAGCTTGGTGATTCAAAGGTAAGATTTCCAACTTGTGATTTGAGATTACATCACTCTTTTTCTTTCTTCCTTCTAGATTTCTAGTGCGAAGATCTGTCAAGGAGATCCGATTCTCTGCCGACACTAAGAGAGTGTGAACAACCGAAGGGTTCTCTGCCCACACTAGGAGAGTGTGAAAGGACGAAGGGTTCTCTGCCCACACTAGGAGAGTGTGAAAGGATGAAGGGTTCTCTGCCCACACTAGGAGAGTGTGAAAGGACGAAGGGTTCTCTGCCCACACTGGGAGAATATGAAAGGACGAAGGGTTCTCTGCCCACACTAATAGAGTGTGAAAGGACGGACGGTTCTCTGCCAATACTAGGGATTGTATAAAAGGACGACGGTTCTCTGCCGTACTGGGTAGTGGTGAAAAGAGTATTTGTAAAGGCTTCTCCGCCTTGCTGTGGGTGCAAAAGAAGAGACTATTGGTATTAGTGCAATACTCAGAGGGTGCCTCTAGGGAGTGGATGTAGGTCTGGTTTAGACCGAACCACTATAAATCTTGTGTCGTTTACTTTACTGCTTTTTATTTTCCGCATTTTTCTTTTGTTTTAAAAAATTTGTGGTTGAAAAACTTTCCTATAAAAATTTTATTAAAAGTTTAATTTCGGTTCAACTAAAATTTAAAAGAGGGTTAAGTTTTAAAAATACCAATTCACCCCCCCTCTTGGTAGCCTTGGGACATTAACTTAGGTCTAACAACCTATTCACTAGACTCAACAAGTGGTATCAGAGTGCCGCTGCAAAATCATAAGTTTAAACTACTTTTTTATTAACGTAGTTGACTACATTTGGAAACCAAAGTACACATGAGGGTTACTCTATTACTAGACCTCCAATGTTTGACAATATACCTTTTGATTTTTTGAAAACTCACATGTCTACTTTCTTACAGTCACTTGATTATCGTATGTCGATCCTAGTCCAGGAAGGTTATACAAAACCAACTAGATTAGTTGATGGAGTTAGGGTAGAAACACCTTTTGCAGATTGGACTATAGAAGAACGTGACTTAGCTCAACTAAATGCTAAATGTTTAAATAGCTTCTTTTGTGCTTTAAATTCTAAAGACTACATACGGGTTTTCACATGCAAAAGTGGAAAGGACATATGGGATAGACTTTGTATAACTTATGAAGGGACTAATGAGGTTAAGCAATCAAGACTTAATATCTAAATCATCTCCTCGAGCGATAACCCTAGCGCCGTTAGAGCGATTTAGGGTTTCCACCTCCTTCGTTCTCTCGGCCGCTCTCTACTTCTGTTTCGTGGCTTTTCCGTGTGATTTTTCATAAGATCGTTGTCTTTTGGGGTGATTTGTTGGTTTTTGGCCCGTTTTAGGCCTAAGTCTATGGCGGGGGATGCTTCCTTCTCGACTTGGGGGAATGTTTCCTCAAAGACTCAAGTTCAAAACAAAGGGTTTTTCAATATTGATGCTGATACGACCTCTCCGTCTAAATCCAAATCTTTTAAAGATGTGCTTGCCGGTTCTACAGGTGATATCGTTTCATCTCTATCTACCTCGACCTTTAACGGAGTTCCTGCTGTTTTAATTTCTGATGATGAAGTTCTTAAGCTTGCTTCTCCTTTTCGGTATACCCTTGTCGGTAAATTTAGAGTTCGTCGTCCTAACCTTGATGCTATCCGATTGTTTTTGGAAATCTGAAACTTACGGGTTTTTTTTCAGTTGGTTTACTGGATTCTAAGCATGTGGCGATCCAACTTTCAAATGATTTGGATTATAGTCGGGTTTTTGCAAGAAGATCGTATTTCATTTTGAATTGCCAAATGCGTATTTTAAAGTGGACGTCGTTTTTCGATGTCAAGGAGGAATCTTCTATAGTTCCGATCTGGATATCCTTTCCAAATTTAAGATTGCATTTTTTCAACCCTACGGTTTTACACGCTTTAGGATCTATCTTTGGTCGGCCATTGCAAACGGACCAAGCTACTGCTTCTAGAACTAGACCGTCTGTAGCTAGGATTCTGGTGGAAGTGGATATTACCAAAAAACATGCTAAGGAAGTTTGGGTTGGATCGAAGGCTCTAGGGTATTTACAAAAAGTTGAGTTTGAAAAAATTCCTGATTTTTGCACTCATTGTAAGGCTCACGGGCACTCTATAGCTGAATGTTTCAAGCTGCACCCGGAATTGAAGAAAATTCCCAGCAAATCCACTGGAGCGGTGGAAGAAACTGCCCTTGTTATAGAGAATCTGGAAAATGTCCCCACATTGACTAATGAGGAAGTTGAAAATGATGCTGAAAAGAATGGTAATGATTTACCTGTTGACGCTAATATGATGCATAAGGAAAATATGGTAAATCCTACTATTTCAGCTGGTATTACTTTAAATCCTGATGAAAAGTTGAATGATGAAAATAGCGGTTTGCCTGATTTCTTTATCTCTGTCGACTCTATGCTTAATAATTCTTTCTCTCCTCTTTCTCTAGTTAATATTGAAAACATTGCAGTTGACTCTATATCTGAGAACAGGGAAAATAAAGTGAACGAGGATACTGAATATGTTGAGGAGCATGAAGAGGGGGAATATTTGCCTGGACAACCTTTGACTAATCATACCGATAAGTTGGTGAGTAAAGGTAAAAACTCTGTTATTAATTCTGATGGTGTTACGAATAAGGGAAAGCAAAGTGAGGACGATTGGATTTCTAAATCCCAAAAGAAAAAAAAAAGAAAAATAACAAAGTTATACTTCCTGAAACTCCTCGTTCGATGAGGGCTCAAACTTATAACAAATCATCTAATGATTAATACGCTTTTGTGGAATGTTAGAGGTATTGGAAGTTCTGACTCTAAAAACAGGATCAGAAACTTATGTCGTGTTCACAACATTTCTTTTTTGATTCTTCTTGAGCCTTTTATTTCTGCGGATAAAAGAAATTCTATTGCTTCTAGTCTGGGTTTGTCTTGTAGTTTCTCTAATCGCTCTAATAAAATGTGGATAATGTGGAAAAATTACTTTAATGTTGTGGTTATGTCTGATCTGCATCAAGTGGTTAATGTGTCTATCTCGTATAATTGTTTCAATTTGTATGCTTTTTTTGTCTATGCTGCTTTTACTAGAATTGGTCGTTACCCTTTATGGGATTGTTTAAACGATTTTGCTCAAATTGTTGATGGTCCGTGGTGTGTTGGGGGTGATTTTAATATCATTTCTCATGTTAATGAAAGAAGGGGTGGTAATCCTCCTAATATGAATGCCATGGATGACTTTAATAACATGATATCTTCTAACAATTTAACGGATATTGGCTTTTCTGGTAGCTCCTTTACTTGGAGTAGAAATAATTTGTGGCAAAGACTGGATAGGTTTCTTTTCAACAATGATTGGATCGGCAAGTTCAACATGACTCGAGTGCAACATTTAAGTCGTACTCTGTCTGATCATGCTCCCTTACTGTTGACCATTTCTGTCAACAATCTGACGGGTTCCAATGCTTTTAGATTTCAAAATATGTGGATTAAGCATGATAATTTTATTAGTTCTGTGGCTGAAAATTGGAATGCTTTTGTTCACCCTGACAATAACATCTATGGCATGGCTAGACTTTGGGCTAAATTAAGTAGACTTAAACAATTTTTAAGATGGTGGAATAAACATGTTTTTAAGAATATTTTTGAAAATATTAAAGAGGCTGAACATAAAGTTTTAGTTGCTGAAGATTCTTATCTGTCTAACCCTTCGCTGGATAATCAATCTTGTCTTGATAATTGTAAGTTTACCCTTTTTAATTTACAAAATCAGGAAGAAATTTTTTGGAAACAAAAGGCTTCTTCTGCTATTATTTTGGAGGGTGATAGAAACACTGCTATTTTCCATGCTTTAGCTAATAAAAATAGAATTAAAAGCCATATTCATCAACTGGTTGATGAGAATGGCTTGGTTTATGATAAGGCTGAGACTATTGCCAGTTCGGGGGTGAAGTTTTTTAAGAATTTTTTCAATTCTAGCCATTCTAACACCTCTTTCATTACCACTAATGTCATCCCGAATTTGTTGAATGATAATGACAATTTGTACCTTACTCAAATTCCCTCTGAGGAGGAAATTTCTACTACTATTAAAGGCATGAATGAGGATTCTATGGCGGGCCCGGATGGCTTTACTATTAATTTTTTTATTAAAACTTGGGATATCATTAAATCTGATGTTATTAATGCTGTGCATGAGTTTTTTAATGGGCAGCCTTACCTGAAAGCTTTTTCTTGTACGAATATTGTCCTTATTCCCAAGAAAGATAATACTAAATTTTGGAATGATTTTAGACCTATCAGTCTTTGTACTTTCTTTAACAAACTTGTGGCGAAAATTATTGCGTCTAGATTATCTATTATTCTGCCTAGAATTATATCTCCTAATCAAACTGGTTTTGTTAAAGGGAGGAGTATTTTTTATAATATTTTGTTAGCTCAAGAACTTGTGCATGATATAAACATTAGAAGTCGTGGTGGCAACATCCTTTTTAAACTTGATATTATGAAATCTTACGATAATTTGAACTGGGATTTTTTGTATAATGTTTTGAAGCTTTTTGGTTTCAACCAGTCTTTTATTCAGCTTATTAAGCACAGCATTGATAACTGTTTTTTTTTTCTATTATCATTAATGGTAGAAATCATGGTTTTTTTAAATCCAGTAATGGGCTTCGGCAAGGTGATCCTTTATCCCCGCCTCTTTTTATTATTGCTATGGAGTACTTGTCTAGAGGTTTGGATCAACTTTACTGTAGGTTTCCTAATCTTAATTTTCGTACGGCTGGTGGATTTCCTATTTCTCATCTTAGCTTTGCAGATAATTTCATTATCTTTTCTAATGCTTCTATTAGAAATGTGAAAATTTTGGTTAATTTTTTGGATAAATTCCAGGGTGCTAGTGGTCTTGCTATTAACAGAGATAAAAGTAATTTCATAACTGGTAAGTTGATTAGTACTGTTCGCTCTAACAAGATTAAACGGGTTTGTGGCTTTAATCCAGCTACTTTGCCCATCAATTATCTTGGTACACCTCTGTATAAAGGTAGAAAGAGGATTATGCTCTTTGAGAAGATCTTCACTATTTTTCAAAAAAAATTCATGCATTGGTCGTCTAAGTTTCTCTCTTTTGGTGGTAGATTAACTTTAATTAAAAGTGTTTTATGTTCCATACCTATCTTTATTTTTCATACTTTAAATCCTCCTGCTACTGTGTGCAATAGACTAGAGATTCTGATTAACAAGTTCTTCTGGGGTTCCTCTTACAATAATTCTGGCATTAGATGGGCTAAATGGTTTAAGCTTTGTGGTGTTTACGAGGAAGGTGCTCTTGGTTGTAAGTCTATTTCTGATATGGTTAATGGTTTTTCTCATAAGCTCTGGTTTAATTTGCGCTCTAATATTAGTCTTTGGTCTAAATTCCTTTTAGCCAAGTATTGTAAAGATTTGCACCCTTTGAATGCGCAGTACAAGATCAATGATTCTGCGGTGTGGAAAAGGATTTGTAAAATTAAAGAGGTAGCCGAGTTAAACATCCAATGGGGTCTTGGGAATGGGGATGTTGCTTTCTGGCAGGATGACTGGTTGGGTTTTGCTTCCATTGACCGAATTCTGAATACTGTTACTCTGGAGAATGTTAAGGTGTCTTTTACCCATCTTGATTATCTGGTATTTGTGGAAAGCTAGAAATGAGTCCAAGCATGAGGGGATCAAAATGGATGAAAACCAGATTATTGCTAATATTAGGAACAAATTGTTACAGTTAATCTCTGTTAAACTGATTTCTTACAAGAATTTTAAACATTGTAATGAGTTAGCTGATTATTTGGGTGTCAATGCTGCTGCTGCTAATGTTGAGGTGGGGAGAGTTCGTATTGTTTATTGGGTTAAACCCAATTTCCCCTTTGTCAAGTTAAATACTGATGCCTCAGTTGGGTGCAATTCTGTGGGTATTGGGGGGATTATTCGGGATCACCTTGGTAATCCTCTCGATCTGTTTTATGGTCCGTTGGTTGCTTTCTCTGTTAGGTCTGCTGAGCTCCAGAGCTTGAGTTATGGGCTTGAAAGATGCTTAAATTGGGGTTTTATTTCTGTTAATATTGAAGTTGATGCAACCTCTATTATTTATGCTATTTCTGAAGATAAGGATGGTAATCCTCATGATTTCTACACTATTAGAAAGATTAAGTCTTTGATGAATGATCTTTCTTGTGTCATTTCCCATATTTACCGTGAAGGGAACGCTTGTGCTGATTGGTTAGCTAAATATGGGGCACAAAGTACTACTTTTCAAAATCTGTCTGTCATTAATCTGCCTTCTCCTCTTAAAGGCATGATTCAGTTAGATAAAGTTGGATTTCCTTATATTCGACATGGTTAACTTTAATTTTTTATTGCCTGTGGCGTTGTTTAGTATTGCCTGGATGTTTTCTTACTGCTACTGGATGTCCTGCGGCTTTTGGTATCAGGAATTTCACGAGTTGTTTGTTTCTTCTTTTGTATCCTGTAACTGTTTCGATGATGATATGATTTTCTGGGAGTTTTTTATAACCTGTAATGGTAAGCTGGTCATGGTCCTCGCGAAAAACTGGGCTACGGGATATAATTTGGATAATGGTGTTCAGCCTAAGATGGATGTTATGCTGTCCTTGGGGCAATTTCTTATGGAGATTACTGTTTCTTCTTTTAATTTTGCTTCTAAGATCATTTTTGGAGAGCTTTTTGCAGGTGCTATTTTCTCGTGCGGCAAATCGTCCACAACTGCAATCCTCTCTCGGTTAGTAAGTTTTTATGTGCTTTAAATTTTGCTTGTACTTTCTTTTGCAGGAAGTATACGCTGAATGAAAGATCTTTTTACTTCCGGTTTTTGGGTTCTGCTGTCTTGCAGACCAGCATTTTATTTTGTTGTTATTGTAATGGTAGAAAAAGGATCCACTGGCTCGTAGGTTTTATTTCTCTTTTTGATTGTAGCTCGCATGAGCGTAGAGAGCTGGAGGATCCTTCTAAGGATCACGTAACCGATTTTTATATTAACGCGTAGGCCCACTGTGGGTTTTATCTAAAAAAAAAAAAGCAATCAAGACTTAATATCTTGTTACATGATTATGAATTGTTTCGCATGAAACCAAATGAATCTATTTCTAACATGTTTCTAACATGTATATAAGATTCACACAAATTGTAACTTCTTTGCAAGCACTTGGTAGGGAATTAACTAATGCTAAAATGGTTAATAAGATTCTTTCTTGTTTACCTACTGCTTATGATGCTAAAATTACTGCAATTACAAAGTCTAAAGATCTAAACATTTATTCTATTGATAATTTTCTTGGTTCACTCATTGCTTACGAGCAAGAGGTTAGTCAAAGAAAGAATGATGCAGGTAAACCACGAAAGGAGAAGAATATAGCACTAAAAGTGGAAGAGTTTGAGAGTGAACACTCAGAACCTGAGGATGAAGACGATATTACTTTGATGACTAGATAATTTAGAAGCTTTCTGAAAAGGAAGCAGAAGAGACGCCAGCAATGGAATAGAGGTAAAGTCAACAGAAATGGCAACGTTTCTAATGAAGTGATTTATTATGAATGCAGGAAACTAGGTCATATCAAGACTGATTGCCCAAAACTAAAATCCACTCCTAGCAAGGAGAATGTAGAGGAGAAACCAATTGTAAAGAAGGGCAAGAAGAAGTTTCAAAGAGCTTTTTGGGCGGACTCAGCTTCAGATTCATCAGAGACTGAAAAGAAAGAAGAAGTCACCAATCTTTGCTTGATGGAAGATAGCATAGATCAAACAGATCAAGAAGAGGTAAGTGACTTAAGTTACGATGAATTATTTGAAGTTTCTGAACACATGCATGATGCACATAGGAAAATGAAAAAGATGCATGCTAGTGTAAGTCTGGAATTGGAAGAACTTAAGAAAGAACATGAAATCCTTAAGAAAGATCATGCTTTAATAGATTACAACCACATGAAACTACTTGATGAATATGATGATCTGAATAAAAATCATGAGATTTTAAAATTAACCTATGTTGATCTTGAAAAAGAATTTAAAATATTTAAGGATGAATTTGAGAGAAAAATATATCTAATCAATTATACAAATCGAATCTTGGAAGATATGAATTCATTTTATAAGTTGAAAATAAGAGCTCTTGAGGATAATAGGATACCCCCCAAACTTGAAGATTTTATAAATCTTAAATTTTATCCTAAATATATATATAATCCCTTAGAAGACATATAAATAGTAGAAGACTTAGGAATACTTTTCCTAATGTCAGTTGTAATAATTTTGGATTATTTGGACATATAGCTCACACCTGTACTTTAAAGATGAAATCTGATTTGGTGTGGAGACCTAAGATGCATAAACCTAGACATATCATACATGCATCTGATTATAAATTGCTAAAAGCGAACCCAAACTTGTTTGGGTTCCCAGGTCTAACATTTGATAATTTTGCAGGGTTGCTCTCACACAAGACCTCGTGGGAGCATATGGTACCTGGACAGTGGATGTTCAAAGCATATGACTGGAGATACTGCTCAATTCATAACGCTGGAAGCCAGGAGTGGAGGCAAGGTTACACTTGGAGATAACATCACAAAGAAAGTGGTTGGATCTGGTATGATTGGAAATTTGAAAAACGTTTTTATATATAATGTGTTATTGGTTGAAGGCTTAAAGAATAATTTGTTAAGTATAAGTCAGCTATATGATAAGGGCTACAGTGTAACATTCTTACCTAGTAGCTGCATATTAAGCCCAAATGGGAAAGATGTTTTAAATGAAAAAAGGGTAAGCAATGTTTATATGCTAGATTTAAATTATATTCAATCTCCTGCTGCTTTTTGTTTGAAAACTGTTTCTGATGAATCATGGCTTTGGCATAGGAGACTTTGTCATTCTAGTATGAAAAACCTTAGGAGAATTACCCAAAAGAACTTAGTGAGAGGTATACCAAAACTAGACTTTACTAAGGATTGCCTTTGTGATGCATGTCAGTTAGAAAAACAAGTGAAGTCCTCTTTTCAGTCCAATAAGGATCTTTGGACTAGTAAACCATTGAAAATTTTACACATGGATCTTTTTGGACCAGTAGGAACTATAAGTGTAGGAGGGAAGGTATACGAATTTGTTATAGTGGATGATTATTCAAGATTCACTTATGTTAGATTTCTATTTCATAAGAGTGAATCATTTAAGGAATTTAAAAATTTTTCGACTTTGATTCAAAGGTAATTAGGATGTGAAATAATTTCTATACAAAGTGATCATGGAGGAGAATTTGAAAATGAATGATTTGAAAATTTTTGTAAAGAGAAAGAAATTCATCACAATTTTTCTGCACCTAGAACCCCTCAACAAAATGGGGTAGTCGAAAGAAAAATCAGAACATTAATAAAAGCCGCCCGAGCAAAGTTGGCAGAATACTCACTTCCTATATATTTTTGGGCTGAGGCGGTTAACACTACATGTTATGTTCTGAATAGGGTGAATGTGAGATCGAATTTAAATAAAACACCCTATGAGTTGCTAAAAGTTAAAACACCTAATTTGTTTCATTTGCATGTTTTTGGTTGCAAGGTGTTCATTCATAATAATGGAAAATCTGCCTTAGGAAAATTTGATCCGAAATCAGATGAAGGAATTTTTGTTGGATATTCAAGTGTTGGAAAATTTTATAGGGTATTCAACAAAAGAACTTTGGTCATTGAAGAAATCACACATGTTGTATTTGATGAATCTGGAAATTTAGAAGAGCCAAATGTTGTTGAAGATGAGATTGAGGATAACTCCCAAAAAATTGATAGAATAAATTTGGAAGAAAATGTAGAAGAGAATTTGGAAATAGAAAACCCTTTGCCTAGAGATTTGAGATTTTCTAAAAACCACCCAAGGGAATTAATTATAGGTGAACCTAGTGAGGGTGTTAGAACTAGGCGTGGATTAAACAAAGAAGTCAATCATTTAGCCTTTATTTTAACTATAGAACCCACTAATATTGATCAAGCACTTTCTGATGAATTTTGGATATTGGCCATGCAAGAAGAGTTGAATCAATTTGTAAGAAATAAAGTTTGGGAATTAACTTCAAGGCCAAAAGATCAAAGTGTTGTTGGAACCAAATGGGTGTTCAAAAATAAAATGAATGACTCAGGAGTAGTCATTAGAAATAAGGCTAGATTAGTTGCTAAGGGGTATAATCAAATTGAAGGAATTGATTTTGAGAAGACTTTTTCCCCTGTAGCTATACTTGAAGAAATTAGGATTTTACTGGCCTTTGCCTGTTTTAAAGTATTTAAATTATTTCAAATGGATGTGAAAAGTGCATTTTTAAATGGGGAAATTGAAGAAGATGTTTTTATAGAACAACCTTCAGGTTTTAAAAATTCTAAATACCCAAATCATATTTTCAAGTTAAAAAAGGCATTATATGGATTGAAACAGGCACCTAGGGCTTGGTATGAGAGGTTGAGCACCTTCCTACTTGAAAGATCTTTTGAAAAAAGAAGTGTGGATACAACTCTCTTTTTAAAGAAATTTAGAAAGAATATACTCATTGTTCAAATTTATGTGGATGATATCATTTTTGGATCTTCAAATAAAAATATTTGGGATGATTTTTCTAAAACAATGAGTAGTGAATTTGAGATGAGTCTAATGGGAGATTTAAATTACTTTCTAGGTTTTAGCATTAAGTAACTTGAGGAAGGTACATTTCTTAGTCAAACTAAATATGTTAAGGACATCCTCAAAAAATTTGAAATGGACAATGCTAAACCTGTTAGTACACCAATGAGTTCCTCAGTTCAGTTGGATAAGGATCATAAGGGAAAATCTGTTGATCAAAAGAAATTTAGAGTGATTATTGGATCTTTACTTTACTTGACTGCTAGCCGACCAGATATTATGTTAAGTGTTTGATTATGTGCTAGATTTCAATCAGATCCAAAAGAATCACATTTGACAGCAGTGAAAAAGATTTTAAGATATTTACTAGGAACTCAGAACTTAGGAATTTGGTATCTAAGTTTAGTTCTTCATTTAAAATTATTGGTTATTCAGATTCTGACGTTGCAGGATATAGGGTGGATAGGAAAAGTACTTCTAGAACATGTCAATTCATTAGAAATTCATTAGTTTCATGGTCTAGTAAAAAACAAAATTCAGTGACCCTATTGCATAAGCAGAATACATTGCATTAGGAAGTTCTGTGGCACAAATTCTTTGGTTAAAACAACAGTTGATTGATTTAGGATAAACTATAGGCACTATTCCAATTTATTATGATAATACTAGTGCTATTTGCATTTCCAAAAATCCTATTCAACATTCAAGAATCAAACACATTGATATAAGGCTTCATTTCATAAGGGATCATGTATCCAAGGGAGAAATTGAACTTACCCATGTTTCAACTGAAAATCATCCTGCATATATTTTTAGAAAACCATTAGCCTTTGATACTTTCAGTGCATTAAGAAAAAGGCTTGGTGTAATTGATTTAAATGCTTAAATAAAAATATTTTTGCAACATTGATGTTTTATTTTCGTAGTTTATGTTTTTTATGATTTTGTTTTTGTGATTTTTGTTTGTTTTTGAGTGATTTTTATTTAGAGTCTATACATTTGTCGTTGTTTATTATGTTTTGTGTGTTTATTTTGGTTTTCTTTTGATAAAAATACAAAAAATTAAAAAATTTTGTGTTAATCGTCTATGACGAAAATTTTTTAGTATGGGACGATGTGTGTAAAATGTCAATCTGCGTGATTTCAAACCTTCTTAAGAGCAGTTTTTAATGTAGTTCGTCTGTACGATCCTCACGATCGTCCGGGACGAAATATTTTTTTCTCAAACGTCGGGACGATTGATTGCAGTAGTTGAACGGATAAGATAGTTTTTATTATAAACTTCATCCATACGAACCTTTGGTTCGTCCAGACGAACAGATGTCGGTTCATAGCGGGGGATAGTTTTCAACTGCTATTAAAATGAATTAATTTTTTTTGATCATCTGTACGAACACGTGTTCGTCTGTACAATCATCTTGGTCAAAAGTCTGTACGAAAGGATGCTTCGAAAATTATGTGTTTACGAAAAGTCATTATTTTTTAAACTCATTAATTCGTCCATACGAAATATTTTCGTACGGGATGAATTTTTTTAATACGGGACGAACAAAAATTTTGTCTGGTACGAACAGTCGTTCTTCTTTAAAATTAACGACAATTTTTACTGAACAGTCACTCTCACACATCTCTTTCAAAGCTTTCATGTTTTTAATTCCTTCAATGGCAAGTTCTAGCAAGCACCAAAAGACTTTGGCTAAGGGTCCTCCTTGGAATACTTCCGAAAACTTCCTGTCTAGAGCTAATGAAGAATCTTTTCCTAGGTTTTCCTCTGCAAAAATCACCCCATCTAGAGTTCTCCTACAGGTTCAACTAACATTTAAGGTAATGCACTTATTTGCCTCTACCCAATTTAGTTTAATCCTCACTCTAGTAGTCCATTTCTACAATAAAGAAACCTTTCACTACTTCTTGGTAAACATGTAATTCAATTCTGACCATTCTGTCATCAGTTCTTTTATTTTCAAAAAGAAAGTTGAAATCACCAAGGATAACTTTGGTATTTTTCTAAACTTAATGACTGAAGGCTTAAGAGCACACACTTTAACCAACTCAAGTTTTGATTGGACAGAAGTTAATCGTGTGATTAGAGATACGAGAATTAAGGATCATATGCCTAAAGTTTCAACCTTAGTGCGTGATGCCCGTATCATCCAGCATGTGTTAAGAACATCCATTATACCTAAAGCTGGTGATAGAGTCAACATCACTCCTCTTCTTTCTACTGTTACCTACTTGATTATGACTAGACAACCTATAGATGAGGCCCAACTCCTAATTGACTACATTTATGGTCTCTCAAAAATTGGTCATGTTGATCATAAAAGGAAGAAGAACATAGCCTTAGGATATCTGATTGCTTATATTTTAGAAAAGAAGTATGATTTAACTCATCCTGAAGAAGACTTTGAAGAACCACTCTACTACAATGATGCATCCTTTAGAGCTATCTTCAATAAGGACGAGCCCAGCAGAACTCATGTAGTTCTAAGTGAAACAGAAGAAGAAGCAGGACCTTCACATGCTGCTGGACCAAATTATGAGGATTTGGTTCAAAGATTTGAAAATTTAGAGGCTCATTTTGATCAAAGATTTGATCAAATTGAAACTCATCTGCAGCAGCAAGATTTTCAACACAATCAGGATATGGGATATATGCGTGAACAAATAAATGCCATTAATACCAACATGTTCACGATAAGTAGTTACTTCAACTTTTTTGGTGTAGCACCACCTCCTCCCGATCAGGGTCCATCTGAGTGATTTGTTCAGTGTTTGCTCTATGTTTGTTCTGTACTTCAGTATTGTTCTTGTGTTAGTGATTTCCTTTTGTGTGTTATTTTTCCATGTTTTAGTTGTGATAATATTGATATCAAAGAGTTTAAATTATAATAGTTTTATCCGATATCAATATAAGTTTCAATGTTTTAGTTGTTTAATGTTTTAGAAATATGTCTTAGACTTTATGACATTCATTTTATTTTAATCTTAATATTGCTTTATTTAACTTGTAAATTTAAATTAATTTCATTAGAAAATATGATTTTCCTAAATTTAAGACATGCTTATAACTTGATATACTTAGAATTTTGAATTCCATGTCTCTTATTTAGACTGCATTATCTTGGTATTATTATTGCAATTTAGTTATTTTCTTATTTTGTATTTCTCTTTTCAATTAGTATTTATGCACTTAGAAAATTTGAAATTTTAGATTATTAATTTTGGAAAGAATTCAAATACTCTTGAAAATTGTACAAATGTACAAAAATCAAAAAGAAATGTGAAAAAAAAATTACAATGACAAAAAGTGGAACAAAATAAGCCCAAAGTAAAAAGATGCACAAAAATGTTCTGGTATAAAAAATTGAAAATGATGCGCAAAACGCCACATGTGGTAATTACTTCTTTCCAAACTCTTTTAATCTCTTAATTCAAATGGATCTAACGTTCATTTATAATTTAAATTGAAATTTGAAATATAAAATTTTTATTCATCCTTAGTGCAATAATTTTGTTTATCTTCACGTCTAAATTAGCACATGCCTTTGACAAATTCTTATTTTTCTCTAAGTTATATCACTTCTTAAATTATATAAAATTTTATGCTATTTCTAATATTTTTTATTTTATTTACAAATTTTATCTCAATCACTTTCAAACTTAAAATATAAAATGAATTTCATAATTCTGCTTACATTTCTAACATTCTTTTCTTCTTCACTTTTTGATGTTGTCAAAAAGGGGGAGAAATTGTTTGTTGTCTCTTGTGTATTTTTTTTTATTATTTGTTTTATTGTATGTTTTTGTATGTGTGTTTGTTTGTTTTGTTTTTGTTTTGTGTTGTATAAAAAATTTTGAAAAACAAATTTTTTTTTTTATATGCCTCCTTATTTTCATGAGTTCATCATTTCAGAGGGAGTTTAGGAGATTCTTAGAATTTCAAGTAATACAAACAATAATTGTTTTGCCATCATCAAAACGGGGAGATTGTTAGGAAAGTTGCTATTTGCATGTTTTACATTCTTGCAACTTGTATAGTTTTGATGATTCCAAATATTATTGTTTTATATGTTGTTATAACCTAACATTTTTTTGAAGATTTATTTTTTCTCTAGTGTGTACTAATATTTCAGGAAAATCAACTCCAAGATATGAAGAATTGTAATCAAATTCAACAAATATTCATAAGTTTTGAAATGAGAGGGAGTGATTGTAATTTAGTGAAAAATCATATAATACACACTTGGGGAACAATTTTTGTAAACTGATCGTACGGGACAAACATAGTTGTACGGGACGATCATGTCAATTACCCCTAAGAAGAGCAATGGATCGAACAGGCAGGGAGAAAATTTTTCTAAGTACTAATCGACCAGGACGAATTTAATATTTGTCCCGGGATGAACTTCTCGAGATTCTCACTTGCACTGTTCATCCAGATGAAAGATAAGGTTCATACCTGGACAAAACTCTCTATATGAGATCGTATAGGACGAAAAAAATTTTCATCCCTGGACGAAACTCTCTGTATGAGATCGTACAGGACAAAATAAATTTTCATCCCTAGATGAAACTCTCTATTTAAAATCGTCCCAGGACGAAATCCGTTCGTCCCAGGACGAAACCCGTTCGTCTCAGGATGAAACCCGATTGTCCCAGGACGAAACCCGTTCGTCCCAGGACAAACTGAACCGACTTACGTCAGTTGGTTACGTCCTGAAGAATTTTGGGAAACCAACCTATGAAATAACAGTTTCCTACCGGACGAACTTTGTTCGTACGGGATGATTAGGGTGTACGAACATAATTCATACCAATATACATAAGGTTCGTTTTCTAACAATTTAAGTAAAATCGTCCAGGACAATCCATCATCGTATGGGACGATCCACTGCGTACACAATTGAAAACTTGCTGTTTTTTGGTAGTTTTTATTGTCTTTTGTATAAATAGTTCAAATTTGACTGCCAGTGCCTATTGGAAGAAGAGTAAAGGAGAGAGTGAGAGAGAGCATTCAAAGAAGGATTTCTACCACTAGAGCGTAAAGGCTTCGCTTGGTGATTCAAAGGTAAGATTTCGAACTTATGATTTGAGATTACATCTCTCTTTTTCTTTCTTCCTTCTAGATTTCTAGTGAGAAGATCTGTCAAGGAGATCCGCTTCTCCGCCGACACTAGGAGAGTGTGAACAGCTGAAGGGTTCTCTTCCCACACTAGGAGAGTGTGAAACGATGAAGGGTTCTATGCCTATACTGGGAGAATGTGAAAGGATGAATAGTTCTCTGCCAACACTGGGAAGAGTGTAAAAGGACGACGGTTCTCTACCAACACTGGGAAGAGGGTAAAAGGATGACGGTTCTCTGTCGCACTGAATAATGCTGTAAGAGAGTTTTGTAAAGGCTTCTCCGCATTGCTGTGGGTGCAAAAGGAGAGTCACTAGTGGTATTAGTGCAATACTCAAAGGGTGCCTCCAGGGAGGGGATGTAGGTCGTGTTTGACCGAACCACTATAAATCTCGTGTCTTTTATTTTTCCGCTGCTTTTTTTTTGTTTTACTATTTCTAACTTGTGGTTGAAAAACTTTTTCTATAAAATTCACTAAAGTTATATTCTCGGTTTTAAATTTTAAAAGAGGGTAAAATTGTTTTAATACCAATTCACCCCCCCCCCCCTCTTAGTTAGCCGCTGGGACTTAAGTTTAGGTTTAACAATCTAATTCATAGTGAACAAGTTTCAACAACTGCATCTATATGAGTAGATAGATGCTGAATTCAAAAACCAAAAACATGACAAAAACTTAAATCTTCTATATGTGAGCTGCTCATTCTATTTTATTTGGTAAGAAAGAAATAGTAGATAGTTTGGCAATATTTTCAATAGTAGTATCATTACTTATACTAATACCAAAAGTGTAGTTTTTAATAAAGTCATCAAATGGAAATCTTTATCTCAAATACTATGCAGTCTATGAAGGGTCTTATGAAGTTGGCTACTAATTTCCTATATTGTATTATGCCACTCTCGTTGATGTATTGGAATGGAAATTATTCATTTGCCATTGGGTGTATGCGGTGCTTTTTCATGGTTGCCTGCTATACTAATATATTTTTAAGCCATTGCTTGGACAATGATGATGCTCCCATGCAGGTCCCTCTAGGATGGCCTTTGGGAAATAAGGGGACAGAGTTATTCATGATGAATTTGTGGTGATCAAGTGGTTTTATATCATGAGTACAGGCATTCTTTGGCTTAGGGAGCTTTTTGGTTATTTTTTGGTTCATTTCTTCTATGTTTTTGCTATTTTTTGAGCATATTTTTTTATGCTCTTGTCGACATGCTCCTCTATTTGGAGCTTCGCTGGTTCTTAGTTTTCTTTTAAGTTTTTTCATTACTTGTAATTGCTTATTTCCTTATCATTTAATATACGGACCAAGCACAAATTTTCCCAAAAAAAAAAACTTAACTCACTTTATCCCATACTAATGCCAAGCCCTTAAAATTGAACTACAAAAACCCAAATTAATAAGTGGATTGATTTGAATTGTCCATGAACCTTAGTTAACCATGTTGACTATGTTTGACTTATCACATCCTAAAATACAATTATGTCTTAAGGTCATGTCACTTAAATTCCTTGGTTAACTAGCCATCATAAGCATATAAATTAGATCCTAGTTTTCATAAACTAAACCCTAGGTTCCTTACATGACTAACCAAAGCCATGGTAAATCTCTTTAACAATAGAAAAACCAAAATAGCTAAAAGTCCTTAAGTTGCAAAATTGGTTTTTATAGGTTAGACCCAATCCTAAATCCTAGGGTTATGACTTAAGATTTCCTAACTCATCAATGATATTACATAAATTAATTAGAACCCATGGGTGCCCATGGTTAACCATAGTTATCCCTCATGACCCATATGACCCTAACTTTAAATTAAAGCTAAACTACCCAACAACATGGAAAAAAATCCTACAATTAGCTTCCTAGGATCCTAGGCCACGCTTATTGACCGACCGAAACCTTGGTATAACTTAGGATACCTAAATTTGTTAGCGAACATCATGCCTAAGAGATTTAAATCCCAAATTAGGTTATTCTATATCAATCTAATGTAGTCCAAATCTATCAAATCTCATTCAAAATAGCATGATCCAAACCCAGTCCAGGAGGACAACTAGCCTGCCATAGGTGGAAAAAAATGAGCAAACATCATCTGCTTCTCATTTAAAATTTCTAATTCCCCTCATCCCACTCACCTTCATACTTCCCATCACTTCAACCATTTGTTGTGATCATATTGGACACTCTCTTATTAGTTTAATGGACTATTATAGCTAGGAGTGTCAAAAAATAACCTGACCCGACAATACAACACAAACCCGACCAAAAAATTTTTGATTAAGGCTGAACCCATTAATAATTGAGTCAAGATTAGGTGAGAAAATTCAACTAGTTTGTTAAATTGATCATGTTTATTTTAACTTCAAAAAATTTGATAGGGAGAACTTGTGCGTGTAAGTAAGTAGGGCTTTATTATAGACTGTGTAATAATAGCTTATTTTGTCAATGTTGAGTAACTCTAAGGATTTCTTTGATATATTAATACTGGAAGCTCACTAAAATGTATGCAAATATATGCACCAAATCAAGTAATAAAGTGATGAAGTAGAGTGTCAAACCCACAAGGAAGTGTTATGCTTACTTACAATAAAAACTTTTACTATTTACTCTAAATTCACAAGTTATCCTACTGAAATAAAAATGATGTTTATGGAGTTTCACAATGTATAAAACTAATAGAATAGTTGATATAATGTTTAATCAAATATTTTAGATTGATGAATGCAAAATATTATATTTTTCCTAATGAGACTCTTAATTATAAAAATGATTTAGAGTATGCCTAGATCTCTGTCAAGCTTCCAGGGGTAAAATGATATTCGTTGAGCTCCTACAATTATAAAATCCCCTTTAGAACCTTAAATATTAAAAAATCTTATGTTTAGACATGTAGCATTCTATCTAAATATTCTTAATTGTTCTTGCATTCCTCCATCATGGCTATACACACACTAGGTTTTAACTATACACATGGAAACTAAATGCATCAAAATGAAGAATGGGAGATAAAATATTAGCCAAGTGAATAATTAAACAAACATGTCTTTTCACTTTAGCTATGTGTCTCTTAGAAGTTATAACTTGAATGCTGTGGCACTGCGGAATTAAGCCACTATGGTACCTTAATGGACAAAATGGTGCTAAGGTGATGAAATGTGTGAATTTGTGGCACCACAACATTTGTTTTCTTGAAAGCCTATGTAACATTTCATTATCTAAGTGGAAGAACATATTTTCTATTCTCTATTTTTTTCATTTATTTATCAACCTGATCAATACATATATCCAGAGTTGATTCGTTGCATTAAATAAAAGACAAGAAACATAATTCATATTACTACAATTATTAGTTATAATCCATAACTAGAGTCCAAAAGAATATATACAATAGCCACACTAGCTAAAAATTTTATGAACCAAAAGCTGACATGAAAACTATACTAGCATTAGTATAAAACCTCAAGCAGATGGCTCTTTACCTTAAATCATTTAAAACCACATATAATGAGAAAAAACCTAAAAAGTCACCAAAACCTATAATTGAATTTAAAGCACGATAAAAAAATAATATGTATGTTAAAGATCAAATAATTATATTAGTAGTTATATGATTATTAAATAAATGCAAGAATAGTAAAAAAATATAGTAGTAATAGAATCTTTAAACAGTAAAGCACTTCGGTACAATAGATAGAAAATTATTAACCCAACATGAATGCCAAATCTATAAATCAATCATCTCTCGTAATTGGATAAAACATAAAATCAAAACATCAGTAAGGACTGTCAAAATCAAATCAATGAAATAAAATCATATAAGAATGTACACATGCTATCTAGGCCTCCTATATTTCATGCATAGAATATTAGATGCTTAGTACAAGTATATTAAATCAATATTATCAAATAGTATCAGTATCCAGATTGATAAAAATAATAATCTAGTGGTAGAAGTAGTAGAAAAATACAATAAGAGTAAATCCATGAAATAATTATAAATTCGTATAATAAATTTGAAAATGCTTCAATAATATGTATTTCGCTAGACACACCAAATAAGTAAGAAGTCTTGGTTATCATAATGTTTTTTAATGTTAGTATAAGTATTAATAAATAATTATCTCGATAAATATAGTCGTCACTCTTTGTCCACTGGCATAGTAATAATCTCCTTATAACTCCTAACTAGTGTATCACGTAAATTAATAGATGATAATACCAAACCACTTTATTTAAAGGAAAGCTCATCGGCACACCATCCTATACAAGTAGCTCAGTCTCCAACCAATGGGTCAACTTATCTGTTTCACAACACGTGTATTATTATCATAATATTATAGTAGTAATAGCAATCAGCTATTACTCAAGCACATATTCACATTCATTTATAAAAAAATAAACTATAATTAAGCATAATTTAGAAAATGCTAATGTATTAACTTTAGACAACAAAAATTATAATGAACAAAAATTAACATTTTTAGAATTTGATAAAATTACCAAATATTGCCTAAAATAACATTATAAAGCTTTAGTTGAACTAAATCACTATTTTTAGATGTCAAAATAATTTTTTGATTACACAAAATTTGTTATATTTTTAAAATCACATAGTAAAAAATCTTAAATAAATACTCAAAATTTTTTATAATCTCGATCTATATAACATACAAAAAGTTACGCGGTGAAAATCTTGTCAATACAAAGTTATTCAATTTTTCTGATAATGGAAAAACAAATTTGATCAAAAGAATATCCAGAATAAAAAATTTTTAAAATAATAAATACGATAAGTGTTTCTTGCAGTGAGATGAGAAATTTTCTTTACAGAGTCGACGGACGAAAATCAATGTGGCCTCCAAATCCTATGTTTTATTTTCTCTTTCTTCAATTTCTCTTTTAAAATTCACATTCCACTGTGTTAGCTGAAATTACTTAAGGGGAAATGGATTTAATTAGCTATGATAGTGCATTAATATATTTTATAATAAAATAATATATAATATTAATTTAATCATTTAATTTATTAAATTTTAAATATAAAATTAATTTAATCATTTTGGGCTTTAAAATTATTTAAAAATGTGTATAAAATAAATCATTTTATTCAAAAAATAGTAGTAAAATCAATTTGCAAAATGGATACCTAACCATCTCAAAATCCTCACTTGTATCGATAAGTGCAAAAATTTACAAACAATTCATGTAAATATAATATTACAATCAAAATATTATCACTACAGGAAAAACGTCATTTTCCGGTGGCCATTTTCGTCAGAAAATGACCAAAAATCCGTCAGAAAAATTGTATTTCCGGCGAAAATATTTTCGCCGGTTTCACGCGACTCGTAAAAGGACTTCCAGCGCAAAATAATGCGCCGGGAATATTTCCGGTGCATTTCCGACAAAATTTTCGCTGGAAAAATATTTCCGTCAAAATTTTTATGCGTCGGAAATTTTATGAAAAAAAAAATTATCATTTACACACAACAGCTGCTCCTCAATTCCCGCTCCACCAGCCCGCCAGCATGCGCAACCCGACCCTACCGACCTGACCGACTGAAAGCAGGTCCAACCCGCCGCGACCAGCCTCCCCGCGTGGATTGCCTAGGGCTCAGTGGGATTCGAACCCCGCCCCCCTCTACAATACTTCAAGGCTTCTACCAACTACTCATAAAACCAAAATCTGTTAAGTAAGTTACTTTTTTTTTATTTAACCAATTGCCTCTTAATTATTAAAATTTGTTAATTGAATTTAACAAAAAAAATAAAAATTAATTAACTTAAAATAGAAAATATTTAATTTTAAAATAATTAACTTAATTAATTAACTTAAAATTGTTACCGGCTTAAATAAAAAATATTAACTTAATTAATTCAATAATTCAATAATTAACTTAAAATTAAAAATTTAAAATTTAAAAATTTAAAAATAAAAATTAAAAAGTAAAAATTTAAATTAAAAATTCAATAAGTCTATTCCTTTGAATTTCAAATATAATAGAAGAAACACATTTTCATTAAGTTTTACTTATATAAAATTAACTAAAATAAGATAATTTCATTGAAATTCAAATATAATAAATAGTATATAACTTATACTTATCAACCGTAAACTTTATTTTGACCTAAAATGATTCATTTAAATTATTCTTTTAAAATTTTTTATTAGTTAATTTATAATTTATTATTAAAATTTTATAAAGAAAATTTTTAATCAAAATGGGTTATTGAGTCAGGTTTGGATCATTCAGGTTGCTAGTGGGTCTATTTCATGACTGTATTTTTGACAAGCATATTAAAAGGGTTAGTTTTTGGTTGAACATATTCAGGTCAGGTCAATTTGAGTGAGACATGGCTAAAATTCCATCCACATTCATATCCAATCATTTATAAATACTTTTGTTCCAAGTGAGCTCTGGAATTATATTTGGTTCCTTAAGCCTCCTTATAGTAAGAGAAAGTGAGTGCGATCAATTCCTACTCTACCTATACACTATGAATGTGAGTTTGAGTGAGCTTTGATGAGGTTTGATAGGTGAAAACTCAACTTCTCATCCATCCCATTCCAGTTCTCGAGCTTTAAAGGAGAATCATATTTTGGATCAATGTGAACTCATCCCAATTAAGATCCCTCTCCAATTTACACTGCATAAAGGTATGGTTCAAATTAGAGCTAGTTTTTTTAGGGGTTCAGGAAATCAGGAAGAAAACTTCCAATCCATAGAAATTTGATACTTGGATTAGTAATTTTCCTCGCATAGATCCTAATAGATCATTTTGAAAGGAATCCGCCTAGTGGAATTCATGAATTATACCTATTCTTATGGATGACTATTATTTGCACTAAAGGTTAAAGATAAAATTATAACTATTCATTCCATCCATATTCATATGGATGGTGTTGATTCAATCGGATTAAAAACCCTACTCCTCTCTATGGCTTCAAGGAGTATAATGGTGACAATTAAATCTTAGATTGATTTTTTTTTTTTAATATTAGATTGAATTGTGATGATTAACCCTAAACATGGACTAAGAACTTATTGCTATTTAAGAAGCCATTCCCTATCCATAATGTGTAATGTGGTGCACACCATTACATCTCTGGGTGCAGTCATCTGCATTCAAATAATTATCCTTTTATTATGAATTTTACTGCTTTATGTGTCTGCTTAGGCGTTAGTGGGCATGTGCTCCACTTTGCTCGTTTCTTTAGTTAGTTATTTTACTTTTTCAGCACTTTCCACGTGTAGGGCTTATAATAGCAAAGCCAAGAAGGTAGAAGTAGCATGGTTACCGGGAAGAAGGATCATTAAGAAGAATATCATAGAAAGTTTACTGTTCCATTGCCTCTTGCATTGCATATTTTCCTCTGTTTTCAATCTCTTGCAGGTATCCGGTGATCGACGGAGCAGCTTCGACATCATAGTGGTATCAGAGCAAGGATGGCAGAAGGGAGTAATCGGGTGGCTACCGATGACGAAAACAGCCTGAAAGATCTGTGGACCGAACACCGCCAATTGGCGAGACGAACGGAAGAAATGGCAGGGGATATGCACCGTTTCTTCGGGGAGATGCGCCACGAGTTAAGGTTGATTAATGCTCGTCTTTACAGGAATCACGCCGCTCGAACAGCAGGTCCGGTTAGGGGACAAGCAGTGAGGCGTGGGTTCGTGGGAGATGGGGAACGTCAACGAAACGATCTGGCGCCGGAGATGACCGATTCAGATGAGGAATTTGAACGCGGTCGGTTGGTGGAACAATCTGATTCAGAAGACGAACTGATCCCGAATCGTAGGAGGTATGCCGGAAGAGACAGAACGCAGGGAGAATTTAGAATCAAATTGGACATACCATTTTTTCGATGGAAGGTTGCATATCGAGGACTACCTCGATTGGGAGAGATCTGTTGAATCTTTTTTGAGTATATGGATATTAACCCGGAACGGCAAGTAAAATACGTTGCCTACAGATTGAAGGGGGGCGCCAGCGCTTGGTGGCAGCAAGTGCTTCAATCCCGACGGCGAGATGGCAAGGGAGCAGTTCGGAGCTGGTTTCGAATGAAATAGTTACACCGGGGACACTTTTACCAACCGATTACGAACAGATGTTGTACGTACAGTATCAACATTGATAGCAGGGGAACAAGACGGTGAACGAGTATACCGAAGAATTTTATCGGTTAAGTGCCCGGAACAATCTCAACGAATCTGAAAACCAGTTGGTGGCAAGGTATGTTAGTGGGTTGAAGGAACCAATTCAAGACAAATTAGAGCTCAACTCAGTTTGGTCATTGTCCCAAGCTGTAAATTTTGTTCTTAAAGTTGAGTTACAGTCAAAGAGACACTATCTCAACAGGCAGAGCAGGAGAAATTGGGAACCAGCCGCAGAAGGAAATAAGAATTCTGCTACTTCACAATCAGTTAGTTTTACAAAGCCAACTACAGTATCTACGGCTACTGGGCCACCTCCGACACCGAGGCTAAAGGAATTGGAACCAAGAGGTATTCTAAAAGGCAAAAATCCAGTGAAGGAAAATCCGTACGCTAAGCCAGCTACATTCAAATGTTTCCATTGTTTTCAGCCGGGTCACAAGTCCAATGAGTGCCCCACACGGGCACAACTTTAATTACTAGAAGGGGAAGACGAAGAAGGAGAAGAAGATGATTTTGAAACCGTAGAAGAACGGCCCGAAGATGTGGTTGGTGATGAGGGAGAACCTATTCTGTGTGTGCTGCAGCGCTTACTTCTGGCACCTTGGTGACCCGCCAAGACTCAAAGGAATGCTTTATTCAAAACAAAATGCACTATTATGGGCAAAGTTTGTGAAGTACTAATTGATACTGGGTGCACGGAAAATGTCATTTCTCGTGCAGTTGTACAATCGTTGCAGCTGAAGACATCTAAAAGTCCTAACCCATATAAAATTAGTTGGGTTAAAAAAGGAATTGATATGGTGGTAACAGACATGTGGAAGGTAAATTTCTCCATAGGCAAACACTATGCAAGCGAAGTTCTTTGCGATGTGGTGGATATGGATGTATGTCACTTAATTTTGGGAAGGCCATGGAAATACAATGTGGGCGCAATTTTTGATGGTAGAGCAAATACGTATTCCTTTGATTGGAAAGGTAGACGTTTAAGACTTCTTCCCCGAAGTCCTGAACTGGATGTCAAAAATGACAATTCTAAGATGTCTCTGGTAGCTGTCTCAGGAAAGGCCTTGATTAATGCATGGAAGGAGGCATCACAGTTGTTGTCTTTGGTTGTCAAAGAACAGAACAGTGACACAAGTGACACAGAGGAGAATTCAATCCCTGAGGAAGTCCGATCTTTACTTGAGCAATTTTCTGAAATTGCTCCACCAGAGCTGCCCAGTGGACTGCCACCTATGAGAAACATTCAGCATCAGATAGACCTAATCCCTGGAGCAAATCTGCCAAATTTGCCTCACTACAAAATGAGTCCGAATGAACATAGGATACTGCAGTAGATAGTGGATGAAATGCTAGATAAGCAACTGATTCAGCTAAGTCTTAGCCCATGTGCAGTGCCTGTATTGTTGGTGCCTAAGAAGGATGGTAGTTGGAGGATGTGTATGGATAGTCGATCCATAAACAAAATTACAACTAAATTTTGGTTCCCAATGCCGAGATTGGAAGATATGATCGACAAGTTGTCGGGAGCTCAAATATTTTCTAAGCTTGATCTTCGGAGCGGATACCACCAGATTCGAATTCGTCTGGGTGACGAGTGGAAAACCGCATTTAAGACGCGACAAGGCTTGTACGAGTGGAAGGTAATGCCGTTTGGTTTGTGCAACGCGCCTGCCACATTCATGCGTCTAATGAACGACGTATTGAGGCCAGTTTTAAATTGCTGCTGTGTGGTGTACTTCGACGACATACTAGTATTCAGTTCATCGGTGGAGGAACATATCAAACACTTAACTGCTGTCTTTGAAATTCTGAAGCAGAACAAGTTATATTTAAATCTTATCAAATGTGAGTTTGCTTTTTCACAAGTATCCTTTTTAGGATTTCTCATTTCAGCTGAAGGAATTATGGTGGATCCCCGCAAGGTGACTGCTATCGTGGAATGGCCAACACCGCGTACTCTAGATGACATTCACAGTTTTCATGGACTGGCAAACTTTTACCGCCATTTTATTCACGGGTTCAGTGTTGTGATGGCGCCGATCACAGACGTCTTGAAGCAATCCCAGTTCTCGTGGTCTGAAGAGCAACAGAGGAGCTTTAACGCTATTAAATCAGCGTTATCCACTGCCCCAGTATTGGCACTGCCGGACAAGCCTTTCATGGTCGACACTGATGCTTCGATAGTGGGCATTGGCGCGGTTTTGTCCCAAAACAACAAACCGGTGGAATTTTTTAGTGAAAAACTAAGTCCGTCTCATCAACGATGGACAGTTTACGAGCAGGAATTATATGCTATGGTCCGCGCGTTGAAGCAGTGGGAACACTATTTGTTGCATCAAGACTTCGTTTTGAGCAGCGATCATAAAGCACTTCAGTACATAAATTCTCAAAAAAACATCAACATAATGCACGCTCGATGGATCATATTTTTGCAGAAATTTACTTTTGTGTTGAAGCACAAAAACGGTACTCAAAACCATATGGTCGATGCATTGAGCCGAAGGTTGGCTACGTTAACTAAATTGGAAACAGAATTTACTGGTTTATCGGGGCTGCAAGAGTTATATCCTAGTGATGAGTTTTTCCAACAATGGTGGAATAAGTGCATAAGCCAAGAACCTGTGCCTGACTACTCCATACAGCACGGATTCCTTTTTAAAGATAATTTGCTGTGTGTTCCGCAGTCCTCTTGGCGGCAAAGGTTGATCCAGGAAGCGCACGCGGGAGGAATGTCCGCACATATCGGACGGGATAATACTATTGCCCAGCTTCAACGGCGATTTTTTTGGCCTCACCTAAGAAGAGATGTAACTAAATTCATACAGCGTTGTGCGATTTGTCAAGGTTATAAAGGCGGCGGACAAAACACTGGATTGTATTTACCCCTACCGGTTCCGGAGACGATTTGGGAAGATTTAAGCCTGGATTTCATCTTGGGTCTTCCAAGAACCAAGCGCGGCAATGATTCCATCATGGTTGTAGTGGATCGCTTCTCCAAAATGGCCCATTTCGTCGCCTGCAAGAAGACGTTTGATGCCCTCAATATTGCCAAATTATTCTTCAAGGAGATTGTGCGCCTCCATGGCATTCCGCGGAGCCTTACGTCGGACAGGGATGTGAAGTTTATTAGTCATTTTTGGCGGGAATTGTGGAAGAAATTGAATACAAAAATTCAGCTAAGTTCTTCATATCACCCTCAAACCGACGGACAAACTGAAGTAGTCAATCGCACACTCGGCAATTTACTTCGCTGTTTAGTACAAGAACACCCAACTCTTTGGGATGAAGTTTTAGCCCACGCTGAGTTTGCCTTTAATTCAATGACAAACCGATCAACCGGTATGTGTCCTTTCAATATCGTATATACTAAGATGCCCAACACTGTTCTTGACATTGCAGTATTACCGAAGATCAACAACAAAGCTGGAAATGCTTTGGCGGACCAATTTACTCAACTATTGGCTGATGTCAAAAAAAATCTTTAAGAGACCAATCAAGAGTATAAAGCAGCTGCAGATTCTCACCGAAGGGAGAAATTATTTCAGCCAGGAGATTTAGTTCTTGTTCGCTTGCGTCGCGAGCGTCTACCTCCAGGAAATCACTCTAAGCTTACCAAAAAAAATGGGGTCCTTTTCCTATCAGTAGAAAAATCAACGACAATGCCTATGTCGTAGATTTACCAAGTGAATTCAGCACCTCGCACACGTTCAATGTTGCGGATATTTACTCTTACACTCCCACTGATGACGGAAATGCAGACTTCGAATCTGTTAACACAGATTCTATTGAAAGTGGGGGCGAATGATGCGGTGCACACCATTACATATCTGGGTGCATTCATTAGCATTCAGATAATTATCCTTTTATTATGAATTTTACTGCTTTATGTGTCTGCTTAAGTGTTAGTGGGCATGTGCTCCACTTTGCTCGTTTCTTTAGTTAGTTATTTTACTTTTTCAGCACTTTCCACGTGTAGGGCTGATAATAGCAAAGCCAAGAAGGTAGAAGTAGCCTGGTTACCAGGAAGAAGGATCATTAAGAAGAATATCATAGAAAATTTATTGTTCCATTGCCTCTTGCATTGCATATTTTCCTCTGTTTTCAATCTCTTGCAGGTATCCGGTGATCGACGGAGCAGCTTCGGCATCAATGTTGAAATCATGTACTCGGTTAGCATGTCGACTATATGATTAGTTTAATTCGTGAATTATAATATATTTCAAGGCATAGAACTTAAGAAAATCTTAACAAATGGTTGAGCATACAAAATAATACGATTATGGGCTCAATGGATTCATATTTGAATACACTGTTTAATGAAGCCATTTTTTGCACATAATGATTCATAGATTTCAGCAAATAGTTTAATTACTAAATTCTAATAATTACATAAAAATTATCTAAACTCATTTTATAAGCCTTAAATTTGTCTTGGGGACTCTTGGGGATGTGATTAGCTTCCTCAATTTTATTAAGGGTTTGAGAAACCCTTTGTCCTCCATGGAATTTTCAAAGGCTTGGGTCAATTTTTGGCCTAAAATCTTAAAAATTCATAACTATATTGTTGATATCAATCTTCACATGTATGCCGTCAATCATATTAAATCTACTAGATTGAGCCCTATCAAACCTAACTTGAGTCAAATTGGCATAGATTTGGCTTTAATTCCATCCAATTCATGAAAGCGAACCAAATTAAACCCAAATTGACTCAAATTAATCAAGTTTGATTCATACTCAATTTATGTCCAATCAACTTGATCGAATCAAGATTAAATTAAATAACACTAATCTGAACTCAATTTTGTCAAATCGGCATGATTGGACCAAATTGAGCTTGCAACTCGAATCAACTCAAAATTGAGTACAATTCAGACTCAATTTGAACCAGATCAACTTAATTAATTTATATGACTTTCCAAATGACTCAAATTTGTCTCCAAATCAAAGAGCCCGATTATCTGGCCAAAATTTGATAAAATTCCCGTGCCTACCATTATCCCCAAGCCTTATCACATAACACCCCAAAATGGTTTAGGCTTAGACGACATTAGGGATGAAAATTCGTTGAGTCGAGCTCAAGTTAGGGGAATTTAAGCTTTACTCACGAGTAAAATATCAAGCTTGAACACGAGTTTGAACTCGAGTCGAGCTCAAAAGTGGAGCTCAAGCTTCACTCACGACACTATATCGATCTCATCGAGCTTCTTGAACCCGCTTGCGCAGTTTCCCACCCAAATTTTTTTCCCACTCAATTTTCACATTGGTGGAGAGCCAATGGGGAACTCGAGCAAAGAAGGATGTCGCTTTTGCAATGGCAAATGGTGAGAGCTCAAGTGCCTACAACATTTATTAGCATGTCACATCTTTTAAAGTATATATATATATATATATATAACCATACATATAAATATATATATTTTAAATTAAAATAATTAATTTTTAAAAAATTTAAACACTAGTCCAACCTGGCTCGTGAACTCACGAGCCGAGCCTCATCAAATTCAAACTCAACTTGTGAGCTCAATAACCTTGACTCACGAGCCCATAAAGGATTCAAGCTGGAGCCTTACACCCCTAGATGGAATTGACGAGAGTGAGAGCTGTAGAGTTGTTTTACTGGAGGATTTAAAATCGGTACACTATAGTATCTCTTCCAGTATTCTTTTATCTAGGGCCAGCCATATCCCGATCCCATGTTTCTTTAATGAATCCACCAGATCCTATCTGATTCCCCGCTTTCCACTTGATCTCTCTAGTTCAAGCTACCATAAACTCGCTCCAGCTCTCTCAAATTCTCCCATTCCCATGTTTTCACTCCGCGAGCCCCCTCCTCCTCATTTCTCTGGTTGGAATGAGCAGGCCACCGTATGAGGATCCCCTGATTTGACCTCCAGCCTCTAAGCCGGCCTTCGGCCTCACATCACTGAGCCATCTCTCACTTTCCGTCTCTCCGTTTTCTTCGTCTTCATTTCCTCTACCCCTCCTTCATACTCTCTTATATTTTTATTCTTCTCTTTTTTTCCTCCTTTTTTTTCCCTTTTTGAATTATGTTCTTTTTGGATTTTTTATGCTACATAATGTGTAATGTAGTAGGCTAATATTCTCTGATTATCTATTTGATGGATTCCACTATCATTTAATCCTTTCCATATGGTTTTGTATTGAGCATCATATACTTTGAAGTTCCATATGCTTATATTAAGATTAATGTCATACATAACATGAAGAACCAGGTTGATGATAGATGTCAACCATTACTATACCTGATTGGAAAACTTAGAGACAACTTGGAGCTTCAAAATAATAGTAATTGCTACTATGTTAAGTATTTAAACATAATAATCCTTAGAATCAAAGGTTATCTTTTACTCTCGAGAAGTCAAGCTCTCAACTATTTTTTTAAATGGTATTGTGTTAGTGTATGTGGAAGCCTTTCATCTCAAGTCATGATCGTATAAATTCAGACATGGAGATTTTTTAAGGATATGATGAATGATAAAATATTATTGAATGCCTTTAGATATTGCTAGTTGTGTTTTCCCTTTCCCTACACATGTCATGCCTGATTAAAAAAAATATAGTTTTGAAAATATATTAATTTTCTTTGGGAATATTTTTTTTTTGAATTTTAAAATTGAACGCGTCATTATGAACAGTAAATCACCTTGGGAGATGATCATATTGTTCCCTAATGGGTTCAAATTTTAGAACATCAAATTTATCTGGATTATCATAGTCAAACTCAAAGGGAGAATCACATTTGACCCCGGAGGATCAAAATGGAATTTAATCAATTATTTGACTACGCTAGAATGGATAAAATATCATTAATTTCATAATCAAAATCACGATAGTAATTGATATATCAATCTGAGGAAAGAAATTATCAATCACTATTGATCATTTGAAAATGATGAAAATGATCGTTGAATTTAAATTTACCAAAGTGAATTAATTAGAGTTTTTGAAAAATTGGTTTTAAAAATCAATTCTTGGTTTCTAAATCTCCTACGAGCGTAAGCCCTCGTAGTTAATTACATCGTAGGAAATAGAAGTTTGCTACGAAAACTCTCGATTAAAATAGCGGTAAAAATTTTATTTAGATTTTCAAAGATCGATATCAAAGGAGGTTAAGAGTTGGAATTTTCAATCTGGATTAGTTCAAAATTGATGACTTATTTCTAGAGTAAAATGGAAGAAAGTTAGGAGGTGTTTTAGGATTATGAATTACTTCAGAAATGCCTCAACCTGTCATACGTGTTGGGCTTGAATTTGATTGAAAGAGATTTTTAAGTTAAATGATCAATTTTATTAGAAAATTGGGACTCAATTACCAGAGGTTGAGGTCTTATAACTCGAGCTTGCCTCGGAACCTAAGTCTAAATTGGGTACTAAAAAGTGACCCGAACCTAGCTAACGCAGTACAAATCTGGTCTTACCCCGGCCTGGATTGGGGAGCCAGCTAAACCACCTAAATGATTTAAAAATATGTATTCGGTCTATAAATGTTGAGTGGTAGGGACATTATTTAGAAAAGTTTAAAGGAATGGGGTCGACATCTAGAGCAGATCCTTAATTGACCCCTTAACTTATGTTGGGTATTTGATGTCAAAATAAATGCAAATAAAGTTTTAGAGATTTTTAAATTTGTTGCTAATGCGATGCAAGCTGATTGACTTGATTAAATGGTTTAAATTTGAAATAAATAAGTTATGAAAAGAGAACTCCCGGCGGTCCCGGGCTTACTTCTTAAAACATTAGAGTTTCTATATGAGCTTAAATATTTTAATTTGATTTAAGTAGAAAAAGTTTTAATGAGTTCTTAAGAGCCTACGATCAGGTTCCAGGCTAAATCAAAATGCGACATACAAGAGCGCCAAAAAACTAGAAAAAGCAGGCAGATCCTAATCACAGTCAACACATCAATTAATAAATAAATCAATTAAATTAATAGCTCAAATTGAATGTCCATGTGGCGAGTGCCACTTATTATTACAAACCAGAATTTACAGAAAAGTAAAGTGGCCGGGTACCTCTGACGACAACCCGAATTCTACTCCTAAGACTTAAGTGTCTTTGAGAATGGGTCTTCTCGTTATCCACTTCTTCGTCCCTCTACTGCTTCTTGGATTGTTGGGTCTGGATATCCAAATGAAAAGTAACTCCTTCTTGAACGGGGTGTTATCTTTCCTCTTTGGATATTTTAATGTTATCCTAATTTAGATCTCCAAATGGAGAGAGACTCTCCCCTAAGGGATTCCCTTCCTCTGTGGATTCCAAATTGGATATCTAATCCCATTCTCAAAGCACTTTAAACATTACAACCATGATATAATCAAATTACATTTGAAAAATAGAATTCTAGACTCAATCCTGCAGGGTTATCCTAATAATCAGCAGTTATATAAATAATCACAAGCAGTTATAATTGATCTCAAGCAGTTGATATATTTGAAATTTAAATGCTCAACAGAGTGCGGTAAATAAATAAACAAACAGTCAATCAATTCTAAGCTAACAACTAGCATGCAGTGAAAGCTCGAAAGCCCAGCACACTGCGGAAAAGTAAACACTGTCCTAGCCTAAAACTAGAGTTGGTTGTCCTAGCAAATCATTTAATGTGTGTGAGGTAGGCCGTGTGGTTTGGATATGTCCTATGTAGGGAAAATTGTTAAAGTTGTTTGAAGTTTCGGTTGGTTGAAAGGCTTAGGGGAAGATTTAAATTTAAGTTTAAGTATTAATGATTTGATATTGATTTTAAGGTAGCTTTTAACTGTTGGTTGATTGTAAATTTTAAGGTTGAATAAACATTTCTGTAGTTTTAGAGTGCTTTTGGGTTTTATGAATTTTTTTAATTATTTTAATCATTTAATTAAAGGGTTAGAAATTTACCTTTTAATTAATAGAGTTTTCTATAAAGTTTTTATTTTATTAAAATACTAGACTTTAATACAATCAGTTAGACTGTAACTATGCTGAAATTGGATTTTTCTATAATTAGTTATGAAGGTTCGAAGATTTAACTTGATTTTGATTTAGGTTTGACCAAAAAGTTGACTTTTTGACTTTGACTGATTTTTGAAGGTTTGAAATTTTTGATAAATACTAGACTTGATTTTAAGTTGAATGATTTTGATTTTGGTCAATTTGGAGTTTTCTTGACTTAGTTATTATTTTTCAAAGTTTTGTATTTTTTAATGATTTTGCTCTAAATGAACTCCAAACTCCTTGAAATCAACTCCAAAGGTCAAGAATGATCTAAGAAAAGATTCCCAAGTGTTTGGAAATTTTCTAGAATTTTAAATATTTTTTAATTAATTAAATTAATTAAATATTCAAATTCACTTGAAATTAAATTAAGTCCATATTTTCTGTTAACTCAACTTGGTTATATTTTTCATTAGTTAAGGGTTTGATTCTGGTCAGTTTGAGGGGTTGTTTGTATTTTTTTGATTTAAACTTGATTTAATTAAAATTTTGGAAATTTTAATGCTTAATTAAGGGGTTAACTTTGACTTGTTTAATTTTTTAACTTAATGAACTCCAAATTGGGTGAAATTTGAACCTAAGGTTTAAAATGCCACTAAGTTTAACGTTCTCAAGTTTCACCCCTATTGGGTGTGTGTAGAATTTCCTAGGATTTTTCTAAATTAACTAGACCTTGTCCTTAATTCTTGTTCCTAGGTGGCACTAGTATTCAATTGGGTCTAAATCTCTGTTCATCTAACCCTTAGACATACACAAACACACCATAGAAATTAGGAAGCCTAATTCTACTAGTTTGGAGAGTAATTAATTTTCAAAGTTTTGGGTCCAAAATGGACCCATTACTTTGTAAATTCATCCTATAGTAATCCACTGGACATCTGGACCTAAGTAAATTACAGATAATACCTAAGATGTCCAAAATTATTTCACCAAAAGTTGAGCTCCATTTGAGCAAATCTAGCAGTCGGATGTTTGACTTCTTGGGCTTGTTGGAAAGCTGCTAAAAGCCTCTCCAACTTTGTAGAAGACCTCAAGACCTGGATCTCGACTGATTTGAAGTTATTTGAGAAACCCCTCGTTCTCTCTCTAGATTCCTCTCTCTTCACCAATGAGGCTTTGGAAGCCAAAATCTGATGGGGAAAGGCTTGGAAGGGCTAGGAAAATGTCTGGAGAAGTCTTTTGGAGGATTTTGGGGGCTGGGTTTGGGAGAGTTTGAGTGGAGGGAGAGGCTAGAGTTTTTGAATTAGGGCTCAATTCCTTCCTTTACCCTATTCAAACGTCCCCAAGCCAAATGGATGGCTGGGATCAGTTGGAGACTCCCTTAGATGGTTTCCACCTGCCCCTGGAGTGGTTGGGATGGCAGGGAATCAAGAGGACAGAAGGACATGAGGTGTAAAGCCTCTTTTTTCCTTTGGAGCACATGGCTTAATAGAAGCTGTTTGATTAAGATTAAAGGGTTGAGATGAGCTCCAGGAAGCTTCTAGAGCTGTTTTAAATAGCTTGAATGATTTATATTAAAATGGGATTAAGTTTAAAAGGGTTTTTGATCGAATTTGACCACTCCAAAGTATAGTTTGACTCTTTGACTGGTCCCCATGCCAAGTGGCAGCTGAGGTGGCATGGGAAGGGGTTTGGGAATTAAATGGAATTGCTGGAATGGATTGAGGAGGGAATGGGTTAGCTTGGGTCAAGCCAAATGGGCATTTAAGCCTCTTAAAGGGGTTTGTTGACCATGTTGACCAGTCAATTGGTCAACAATAGGTCAGGTTGCAGCCAAGTCATATGAGGAATTAATTAAAAGAGCTTGGATAGGGTTTGACAAAAATTTTAATGCATTTGGAATTTAATTCAAAGTGAAGGGATGAAGGGTTGATTTTGGTCAACCTAGGTTGACTGGGGTCTACTGGGTTGACCTAAGGAGTAGGTCTAGACAGGATAGGTTTGAAATTGTATTTGGAGTCTGGTAGAGGTGGTTTCAGGAATTAAATAGGCTATTTAGGTCAAATGAGCCTATTGGGCCCTTAATGGGTCATTGAGTTAATCTTGGTTGACTTGATCAACTAGGTGGGTCCAGGGTCTGGAAATGGGTTCAATCATTTTGGTTTGACATTCAGAGTCTATTGGGTGTGCTCCCAAGGTCTGGAGAGTTTGATTTGGCTAAATGGGCTTATTAGGCCCATTAAGGGTCGACCTTAATTGATCTGATCAACCAGGTTGACTCAAGGTCTGGGGTTAGGCTCAACAGGTTTGAAATGACATTTTTAGGTCAATAGAAGTGGTTTCATGGCTCAAAGAGGTCATTTGGGTCAAAACACCTGTTTGGACCCTTAAAGGGCCTTTTAGGTCAACTCAGTTGACTTGGTCGACCATGTTGACCCAGGGTCTGGGAATGGGTCCAACAGGTTTGGTTTGATATATAAAACTTGCTGGATGTGGTCGCATTCAATTTGGAATTCGTTTGGTTTGAAATCAATGTTTGAGCCCCTAAGGGGTATTTTGGTCATTTTGACCCTTGGTCAGCTGGGGTCATAGTGGGTAATCCAAAATATAGTTTAATGTTTAATAGGTCTGAATTAATGGTTTGGAAGTGACTAGAGGCTTTGGTGAAGGCTCTAAGGTCAGGATCCACTGGATGACAGGTCCAGTGGCATAGACCGTAAATATTTGAAGGTTTTACAGCCTTTGAATTTCAATTCCATTTCTGTGGTTAGAGACCTCAGAATGGGCTCAAATTTGGAGGGTGACCTCCAGGGACATGTATTATCACTTTGAAAGTGGTAGACTCTGAATTAGAGGTCACTTGATGTGGTTTTGAAGTGTTTGAAAAATCCCTGAAAAAGGCTTTTAGGACAAAGCCTTTGAACTTAGGATTTGAGTCTGAATTTCTGGATTTGAAATGAGTTTTGAGTTTGAATGATTGGATTTGAATTATCCAAATCATTTATAATCATTTAGTATGATCATAAGTGAATAGATAGGATTGAAGTTGGATCAAGATTTGAACTAGAGTTTAGATGTCGAACTGGACTAAAGTCTGGATTTTGATTGAGGCTTAACTTGAATTTAGATTTGGATTGGCTTGAGGTCAGGATTGATTTAAAGTTTGAATTGATCTGAGATCTAAAGTAATCTCAAGGTCTGGATTGATCTAACGTCTAGGCAGCTCCTTAGGCCTGAGAAGATTATAGGGTCTGGATCTAGTAGAGTCTTAAGGTCTAGAATAGATTCTAAGATCTAAAGTCTAGAAAAGTCTTAGGGTCTAGAGTAGATCCTAAGGTCTGGAGTCTAGAAGAATCTTAGGACCTAGAGTAGATCCTACGTTCCGGAGTCTAGAAGGATCCTAGGATCTAGATTGATCTGGAAGAATCCTAGGGTCTATTGTCAAGATTGATGTAGGGTTAGGATTGATATGGAGTTTGGATGGGTCCTTATTGACCACATACAAAAATGAGGTCGACAAATGGACCCGCAATATGTGTAATAGAATGAAATTCTATTGCACATATTGGCGTTGACCGAAAAAGGTCAAGTCTGGAGTTTTGATCCTATGGGTAGGAAAAAATCTATCCTTAGGAAATTAAGGTTTGAATTGATACTAGGGTAGTGCCACAGAGGGCATACTCTACCACTAGTGGGTCTGGTCCTAAGGGAAGGAATGTCTATCCCTAGAGGAAAAGGAAGTCTGGGTGATTGTATCGGAAGGAAGAATTCCTAACTACAGAAGATCAGATTTGAGTTTTGATTCTAAAGGAAAGGAAGCCTAACCTTATAAGTTTGAGTTTGAATTTGAATTCTAAGGGAATGGAAGTCCTAACCCTAGATGATTGAATTTGGATTTGGTTATAAGGGAAGGGAAGACCTAACCCTAGAGTATTGAGAAGGCTAGATTGATCGTATATGAAGGAAAAACTCCTAACTATAGAGGATAGAATTTGTATTTGATACTAGGGTAGTGCCACGAGGGGCGTACTCTACCACCAGTAGATCTAATCCTAAGGTAAGGAGGAAACCTAACCTTAAAGAGAAGAAAACTGGATGATCTTGTGGGAAGGAAGCATTGCTTCCCATAAAAAATCAGAACTAGAGTTTGAAACTAGGATGCTCCCAATGAGGGCGTACTCCACCACTAGAAGATCTAATCCTAAGGAGAGAAAGCACGATTACTCACGTCTGTCCTTAAGGAAGAGAAAACTGGATGATCTTGTGGGAAGGAAGTATTGCTTCCACGAAAGATTGGATATAGATTTGAAATTTAGGATGGTGCCACAAAGGGCGTACTCCATCACTAAAGGACGGTCTTGTGAAGAGGAAACTTTCTCTACACAAAGAACCACATCTGGATGATCATATGTGGAGGAAACTTGCTCCACATAGAGGATCGAGTCTGGAATGATCTTATATGGAGGAAACTTGCTCCATATAGAGGATCGAGTCCGGAATGATCACTGATAGAGGAAAATTGCTCTACACAGAGGATCGAGTTTGAAATGATCTTTTATATGGAGGAAACTTGCTCCATATAGAGGATCAGGTCTGGATGATCGTATGTAGAGGAAACTTGCTCTACATAGAAAATTGGGACTAGCTGATCATATGTGTAGAAAACTTACTCCACATAGAGGATTGAGTCTGGATGATCGTATGTAGAGGAAACTTGCTCTACATAGAGGATTGAGTTTGAACTTTGAAATTTGAGTTGATCTGGTTTTGAGTTTAAGGATGTTTAAATTTGAAATTTGATTTAACGAATTTGAATTTGAAACTTGATTTGATTTTGAAGGATCTTTAAACTTGAGGTTTGATTTTGAATTTGGAGATTTGATTTGATTTTTGAATTTTGAAATTCAAATTTGATTCTGAATTTAAAGGATTTTGAACTTGATTTTAAATTTGACACTCATCTAGTAAGGTACTTCCTGAAGAGCCGCCCCGATGTTTGAAAATATCGGGTGGCATCCTTCAGGGTTGATCAGTTAATGATTGAAAATTTCTCAAAGATCGTCTCATGGCAAGAGGAAAGTCTTGAGTTGGTTCAAGCTCCTCCATCGATCTTTCGGTAGGCTAAGATATGCATCCAAAGAACCTATACCATGTCTCATACTTGGAAAGTTCTAAGTTGCTCTATCTTATCACGAGCTTAAATTAGTCAGGCTTCGTATGATTCTGAATTTTATTGAGCCTTAAAGACAAAGCTCTACAAGGCCTCAAGCTCTTCAAATTGGAGTTGGGCACTCTACTCAATCGTGGTTTTATTTTAAACGGCGATTCCCAGCAATGTAAAATACTCCTCTAATGGGTATGATCTTGGACCCTGCTTAGAGTGTAATTTTCTTGAAAAGGACTTAAAGGAAAAGATGCCCATGCGCAAAGACTTATACCCATTTCTCAAGGACAGGATTTGAATTTTTATCAAAAATTGAAGATTCATTCTTTATATTAGGAAATTTCCTTTAGCCATTTGGACCCTGTCGGAATGACAAGTGGGAACAAATTTGTAAGTGTAGTGAGAAGTAGAGTCGACTCCAACTAAATTAAAAGGATTTAAGTTTTGTTTACCTAGACCAAGTTTCACATAAACTAAACTGGGGTCTCCCTTGAATATTTTGAATTAAAATCAATTTTGAAAGGATTTAAGTTGGAGATAGAAATTTGATCTTTTCAATTCTCTTGCATGATATTCTTCTAGCTGATAAATAATTTATGCATGTTGAAGAATCTAGATTCAAGATTTTCAAAGTCAAGTCTTTAAAGTTGATCGGGTTTTTTGAGATCTAAGGATTTAAAGGAAGGAAGTCATCTTACTTTTTTCTCATTTTTTTGTGACGCAGTTTGCGTATCTTTTTACTTTTGGTGCACATTGTGCTCTTCTTGATTTTTGGCGCATTCGTGCATCTTTTGATTTTTAGCGCATTCGTGCATTGATTTCAATTGAATTTGAGAAGATGCTTCACTTTCTTCAAAAACCTTTTAAATTGATTGATCTTTTTATTTTGAATGTTGGGATTATATCTCAAGTATTAAGAAGTGGATTCATTCTCTTATACAAGGAAGAATAATCCTCAAAGCACACCTAATCATTTTGAAAAGAATATTGGCCTGACTTTTGAAAAACATTGAAAGGATTTTAGATAGGCGAGAATCGCGTATAAAGATAGAAAATTGCTAGAAGATTGTTAAAATTTTCATTTCTGAATTCAACTTAAGTTTGAGGTAGATTTTAATTCAGAAATTAAATCAACCCACGAAAGAGGTGGGAGGGAGGGGTATTCAAACATTTGATGGAGTCAACTACAACTCTCTCATGCTTAAGACTTAAGGTAGAGGTCAATTTTCATTAAAAAGTTGAATAAACTATCTTGAAAATTCGGACCCAGTGCACTTGAGAAACTGGAAGCTTTCCTTAAAGGATGCAAGTCAAGGTGTCAAGACCCTTGTCAACATGGAATTGAATTCCTACAATCTCTTTGAAGGGAGAGACTTTTATAGGGTCGGCAACGTCCCTAGAAAGCACGGCATTATTGTAATCAAAAGATTTATCACGATAGGACCCCGTTGAAAGTTAGATTTCAACGGTATCACTATTTGACACTATCTTAGATTATTTCCTCCCTCAAATTACTACTAGGCTAGCAGTTAAGAGAGTGGCACCCCGAGTGGTTTCTACTCCTCCTCCTCTATAGATGATGTAGTGGGACACGTGTAGTAATGTGCCTTAACATCTTCCAGTAGAGTGGATGGATCATAACCCTCAGTTGGTGGCCTATGGCCTATTATTGGTGATTGCTCAATTCTGGCTTGTTTGAGTCTTTCTGTGTAGTAGTCAAGAAGGTGTATTTAGGATTCTGCTCTTGTTCTTACGACCTCCCTCCTTTGTGCAAGGAGATGATACGTAGAAGGAGCAACGAATTCTCGATTAACCTCAAATTTGACTAGCTCTAAGGTTTTCGACTCAATAGTCATTCTAGCCTTAACAGCCTTCTTTCTAACTCTTTGAAGGTAGTTCTTCCTCCAATTCATGTCGAAGAAAGGAGTGCTATAACTTGACCCAATCTCAAATTGAGATGGTATCTCTTCTGTCATTATTGACTTCTGATTTTGATCCTCCTGAGTAGAGAGTACAGTGGGTACAGGGGCGACAACGAGCTCCATCTTAGAGATGGGGGAGTCAGCTCCGGACCCTAAAGTAACTTCTACTAAGGGGAAATTCCCTTGAGTACAAGCGGATAGATTTAAGATTTTTTCTCCATTAACTGAAATCTCATGTTCTTTAAATTCCATCTCATAATGAATTAAATTGCCATTAAGAATTTCTTCTACATGCACATCTCTATTCAGTGAGAAGACGAATTTCCCAGCCATTTGAGTCTTTGATTTCCTGGAATTAAGAAAGTTTCTTGAGTTAGTGATTTGAAATGGCATTTGAGTTTTGAGTTTGATTGATTTTATTCAAAATTTTATAACTCAATCGTATTTAGTTTACACTGAATACAGTGGTTCATAAAATTAACGAGTTGAACTTAACTCTTTCGCTACACCAACTGACATGGGGCAAAATGACAAAGTTTAGACTCGCATTTGAAATAAAAATTGAACTTAAGTTTGAGATGGAAAACAAGTTTAAACTTACGATTGAAATTTTATTTGAAATCAAAATTTGACTTGAATTTTAACTTAAGATTGTATTTGAATGGATCTCCTTTAAATTTTGAAACTTTAGACATTGAATTTCAATCAAATGTAAAGGTTTACAAAATTATAGGAAGATCCTAAGAAATTAGGCCTCACTCTTTCATCTCACTATGTAATTTAAGGGTGAAATGTCAAAGCCCAGAATTGACTGGAAAGTTTGGGATTTCTATTGCTTGTGTTAACCTACAATAGAACGTCGTAGAAGACACATGGAAACAACAATTAGAATTGACTTGAAAGATTTTCCTTTACTTTGAAGCTCAAAATGTTGAATTCTATTTTCAACATAATGGTTAACAATAATTAAGAGAAAATCTAGAGACCTTGAGTTGACTCTTTCACTACACTGATAAGCTAAGAGTGAAATGTCAAAATCCAGGTTTTACTTAAGAGTTGCGTTTTCGTTGCATGTGTTCAATTACAACAGAATATTATAAGAGACACATGACAATGACAATTGAAATTGATTTAAAAGAGATATTGAATTTTTTGAAAATTCGGTAGAATCTCTCTTATTTTGAAACTCAATGTGTTGAATTCATATTCAACATAAAGGTTTACAAATTTGTGGGGAAGATTCTTGAAAGTCGACTTGACTCTTTCATCCCATCAAATTATTTGGGAATGAAATGTCAAAGATAAACTTTACTGAAAGATTCGATCGATTTTAAGGGTGTGTATATTCTATCACTTGTACTGAATTATAAGAGCTACAATTATGCATCTAGTGATAGGATATAGAGATCAAAAATATTTGAGAAGAAGTGAACTTTGCTAAATGGATGAAACTATGATTTTGTAATTGAAGAGTCTTCTATAAATTGTAAAACTTAGCATGCTAGATTTATTCGCACGCTAGTTTGCAACATATACAGGGGAATTTTGGCTTGACTCTTTTTCTCTACCAATCAAGTTGGAGGCAAAATGTCAAAGCCCGAGTTAGAGTGAGGTATCCTACACTCACCTCTCTTTTAACATGTCTTAATTGAGTTGGCCACACTCACCCAAGGAGGAAATGGGAGAGAGACCAATGGAAGGAAAGGTAGTCAAAACTACCGATGCAATAAAATTTAAACCGCTATTTAAGATGGAGAGAGAGATTGATTCCCCAGTGGAAACACCATTTTGATTAAAAAAATATAGTTTTGAAAATATATTAATTTTCTTTGGGAATATTTTTAATTATGAATTTTAAAATTGAACGCGTCATTATGAACAGTATATCATCTCGGGAGATGATCATATCATTCCCTAATGGGTTCAAATTTCAGAATATCAAATTTATCTGGATTATCATTGTCAAACTCAAAGGGATAATCACATTTGACCCCGGAGGATCAAAATGAAATTTAATCAATTATTTGACTACGCTAATTTGGATAAATGATCATTAATTTCAAAATCAAAATCATGATAGTAATTGATATATCAATCCGAGGAAATAAATTATCAATCACTATTCATCATTTGAAAATGATGAAAATGATCGTTGAATTTAAATTTCCCAAAGAGAATTAATTAGAGTTTTTGAAAAATTGGTTTTGAAAATCAATTCTGGGTTTCTAAATCTCCTACGAGCGTAAGCCCTCGTAGTTAATTACATCATAGGAAATAGAAGTTTCCTACAAAAACTCTCGATTAAAATAGCGGAAGAAATTTTATTTAGATTTTCAAAGATCGATATCAAAGGAGGTTAAGAGTTGGAATTTTCAATCTGGATTGGTTCAAAATTGAAGACTTATTTCTGTAGTAAAACGGAAGAAAAGTAGGAGGTGTTTTAGGATTTTGAATTACTTCAGAAACGCCTCAGCCTATCATACGTGTTGGGCTTGAATTTGATTGAAAGAGATTTTTAAGTTAAATTGTCAATTTTATTAGAAAATTGGGACTCAATTCCGGAGGTTGAGGTCTTATAGCCCGAGCTTGCCTCGGAACCTAAGTCTAAATTGGGTACTGAAAAGTGACCTGAACCTAGCTAATGTAGTGCAAATCTGGTCTTACCCCAGCTTGGATTGGGGAGCCAGCTAAACCACCTAAACAATTTAAAAATATGTATCCGGTCTTTTAATGTTGAGTGGTAGGGACATTATTTAGAAAAGTTTAAAGGAATGGGGTCGACATCTAGAGCAGATCCTTAATTGACCCCTTAAGTTATGTTAGGTATTTGATGTCTAAATTAATGCAATTAAAGTTTTAGAGATTTTTAAATTTGTTGCTAATGCGACGCATGATGATTGACTCGATTAAATGGTTTAAATTTGAAATAAATAAGTTATGAAAAGAGAACTCCAGCCGGTCCCGGGCTTACTTCTTAAAACGTTAGAGTTTCTATATGAGCTTAAATATTTTAATTTGATTTAAGTAGAAAAAGTTTTAATGAGTCCTTAAGAGCCTACGACCAGGTTCCAGGCTAAATCAAAATGCGTTATACAAGAGCGCCAAAAAACTAGAAAAAGCAGGCAGATCCTAATCACAGTCAACACATCAATTAATAAATAAATCAATTAAATTAATAGCTCAAATTGAATGTCCATGTGGCAAGTGCCACTTATTATTACAAACCAGAATTTGCAGAAAAGTAAAGTGGCCAGGTACCACTGACGACAACCCGAATTCTACTCCTAAGACTTAAGTGACATTGAGAATGGGTCTTCTCATTGTCCACTTCTTCATCCCTCTCTGCTTCTTGGATTATTTGGTTCGGATATCCAAATGAAAAGTAACTCCCCCTTGAACTGGTGTTATCTTTCCTCTTTGGATATTTTAAAGTTATCCTAATTTATATCTCCAAATGGAGAGAGACTCTCCCCTAAGGGATGCCCTTCCTCTGTGGATTCCAAATTGGATATCTAATCCTATTCTCAAAGCACTTTAAACATTACAACCATGATATAATCAAATTACATTTGAAAAATAGAATTCTAGACTCGATCCTACAGGGTTATCCTAATAATCACCAGTTATATAAATAATCACAAGCAGTTATAATTGATCTCAAGCAGTTGATATATTTGAAATTTAAATGTTCAACAGAGTGCGGTAAATAAATAAACAAATAGTCAATCAATTCTAAGCTAACAACTAGCATGCAGTGAAAGCTCGAAAACCCGGCACACAGTGGAAAAGTAAACACCGGCCTAGCCTAAAACTAGAGTTGGTTGTCCTAGCAAACTATCTAAAGTGTGTGAGGTAGGCCGTGTGGTTTGGATATGTCCTATGTAGGGCAAATTGTTAAGGTTGTTTGAAGTTTCGGTTGGTTGAAAGGCATAGGGGAAGATTTAAATTTGAGTTTAAGTATTAATGATTTGATATTGACTTTAAGGTAGCTTTTAACTGTTGGTTGATTGCAAATTTTAAGGTTGAATAAACATTTCTAGAGTTTTAGAGTGCTTTTGGGTTTTACGATTTTTTTATTATTATTTTAATCATTTAATTAAGGGGTTAGAAATTGACTTTTAAATTAAGATAGTTTTCTATAACATTAGTATTTTATTAAAATACTAGACCTTAATACAATCAGTTAGACTATAAGTACGCTGAAATTGGATTTTTCTACAATTAGTTATGAAGGTTCGAAGATTTGACTTGATTTTGATTTAGGTTTGACTAAAAAGTTGACTTTTTGACTTTGTTTGATTTTTGAATGATTGAAATTTTTGATAAATACTAGACTTTATTTTGAGTTGAATGCTTTTGATTTTGGTCAATTTGGAGTTTTCTTGACTTAGTTATAATTTTTCAAAGTTTTGTATTTTTTAGAATTATTAAAATTATTTAATTAAAGGGGTTTTAATGATTTTTCTCCAAATGAACTCCAAACTCCTTGAAATAAACTCCAAAGGTCAATAATGATCTAAGAAGAGATTCCCAAGTGTATGGAAATTTTTTGGTAATTTAAATATTTTTTAATTAATTAAATTAATTAAATATTCAAATTCACTTGAAATTAAATTAAGTCCATATTTTCTATTAACTCAACTTGGTTTTATTTTTCTTTGGTTAAGGATTTTATTCTTGTCATTTTGAGGGGTTGTTTATATTTTTTTGATTTAAACTTGATTTATTGTAATTTTTGGAATTTTAAATGCTTAATTAAGGGGTTAACTTTGACATGTTTAATTTTTTAACTTAATGAACTCCAAATTGGGTGAAATTTGATCCTAAGGTTTAAGATATCACTAAGTTTAATGTTCTTAAATTTTACCCCTATTGGGTGTGTATAGAATTTTCTAGGATTTTTCTAAATTAACTAGACCTTGTCCTTAATTCTTGTTCCTAGGTGCCACTAGTATTCAATTGGGTCTAAATCTCTGTTCATCTAACCCTTAGACATACACAAACACACCACTGAAATTAGGAAGCATAATTATACTAGTTTGGAGAGTTATTAATTTTCAAAGTTTTGGGTCCAAAATGGACCCATTACTTTGTAAATTCATCCCATAGTAATCCACTGGACATCTGGACCTAAGTAAATTACATATAATATCTAAGATGTCCAAAATTATGTCACCAAAAGTTGAGCTCCATTTGAGCAAATCTAGCAGTCGGATGTTTGACTTCTTGGGCTTGTTGGAAAGCTGCTAAGAGCCTCTCCAACTTTGTAGAAGACCTCAAGACCTGGATCTCGACTGATTTGAAGTTATTCGAGAAACCCCTCGTTCTCTCTCTAGATTCCTCTCTCTTCACCAATGAGGCTTTGGAAGCTAAAATCTGATGGGGAAAGGCCTGGAAGGGCTAGGAAAATGTCTGGAGAAGTCTTTTGGAGGATTTTGGGGGCTGGGTTTGAGAGAGCTTGAGTGGAGAGAGAGGCTAGAGTTTTTTGAATTAGGGCACAATTCCTTCCTTTACCATATTCAAACATCCCCAAGCCAAATGGATGGCTGGGAACAGTTGGAGACACCCTTAGATTGTTGTTACATGCCCCTGGAGTGGTTGGAATGGCAGGGAATCAAGAGGACAAAAGGACATGAGGTGTAAAGCCTCTTTTGTCCTTTGGAGCACATGGCTTAATAGGAGCTGTTTGATTAAGATCAAAGGGTTGACATCAGCTCTAAGAAGCTTCTAGAGCTGTTTAAAATAGCTTGAATGATTTATATTAAAATGGGATTAAGTTTAAAAGGGTTTTTGATCTAATTTGACCACTCCAAAGTATGGTTTGACTCTTTGACTTGTCCCCATGCCAAGTGGAAACTAAGGTGGCATGGGAAGGGATTTGGGAATTAAATGGAATTGCTGGAATGGATTAAGGAGGGAATGGGTTAGCTTGGGTCAAGCCAAATGGGCATTTAAGCCTCTTAAAGGGGTTTATTGACCATGTTGACTAGTTAATTGGTCAACAATAGGTGAGGTGGCAGCCAAAGTCATTTAAGGAATTAATTAAAAGAGCTTGGATAGGGTTTGACAAAAACTTTAATGCATTTGGAATTTAATTCAAAGTGAAAGGGCTGAAGGGTTGATTTTGGTCAACCTAGGTTGACTGGGTCAACCAGGTTGACCTAAGGAGTAGGTCTGGACTGGATAGGTTTGAAATTGTATTTGGTGTCTCGTAGAGGTGGTTTCAGGAATTAAATAGGCTATTTAGGTCAAATGAGCCTATTGGGCCCTTAATGGGTCATTGAGTCAATCCTGGTTGACATGGTCAACCAGGTGGGTCCAGGGTCTTGAAATGGGTTCAATCAATTTGGTTTGACATTCAGAGTCTATTGGGTGTGGTCCCAAGGTCTGGAGAGTTTGATTTGGCTAAATGGGCTTATTAGGCCCATTAAGGGTCGACCTTAATTGATTTCATCAACCAGGTTGACCCAAGGTCTGGGGTTAGGCTCAATAGGTTTGAGATGACATTTGGAGGTCAATAGAAGTGGTTCCATGGCTCAAAGAGGTCGTTTGGGTCAAAACACCTGTTTGGACCCTTAAAGGGCCTTTGGTCAACCATGTTGACCCAGGGTCTGGGAATGGGTCCAACAGGTTTGGTTTGATATATGAAACTTGCTGGAGGTGGTCGCATTCAATTTGGAATTCATTTGGTTTGAAATCAATGTTTGAGCCCCTAAGGGGTATTTTGGTCATTTTGACCCCTAGTCAACTGGGGGTCAAAGTGGGTAACCCAAAATACAGTTTAATGTTCAGTAGGCTTGGATTAATGGTTTGGAAGTGACTAGAGGCTTTGGTGAATGCTCTAAGATCAGGATCTACTGGATGACCGGTCTAGTGGCATAAACCGTAAATATTTGAAGGTTTTACAGCCTTTGAATTTCAATTCCATTTATGTAGTTAGAGACCTCAGAATGGACTCACATTTGGAGGGTGACCTCCAGAGACATGTATTATCACTTTGAAAGTGGTAGACTCTAAATTAGAGGTCGCTTGATGTGGTTTTGAAGTGTTTGAAAAATCCCTGAAAAAGGCTTTCAGGACAAAGCCTTTGAACTTAGGATTTGAGTCTGAATTTTCGGATTTGAAATGAGTTTTTAGTTTGAATGATTGGATTTGAATTATCCAAATCATTTATGACCATTTAGGATGATCATAAGTGAATAGATAGGATTGAAGTTGGATCAAGATTTGAACTAGAGTTTAGATTTCGAACTAGACTAAAGTCTGGATTTTGATTGAGGATTAAATTGAATTTAGAATTGGATTGGCTTGAGGTCAGGATTGATTTGAAGTTTGAATTGATCTGAGATCTAAAGTAATCTCAAGGTCTGGATTGATCTAAGGTCTAGGCAGCTCCTTAGGCCTGAGAAGAACATAGTGTTTGGATCTAGGAGAGTCTTAGGGTCTAGAATAGTTCCTAAGTTCTGAAGTCTAGAAAAGTCTTAGGGTCTAGAGTAGATACTAAGGTCTTGAGTCTTGAAGAATCTTAGGACCTAGAGTAGATCCTAGGGTCTGGAGTCTAGAAGGATCCTAGGATCAAGATTGATATGGAAGAATCCTAGGGTCTATAGTCTAGATTGATGTAGGGTTAGGATTGATCTGGAGTCTGGATGGGTCCTTAGTGATCTCATACAAAAATGAGGTCAACAATGCCAAAATTGATAAGAGTGTTGTTATGCAATATCACATTAGCATTTATTTCTTGAAAGCATGATTGATCGTTGAAAATATATGCAGAGATTTAAGCCTTTGTCCTCCAATAAGTCTTGCATGTGTCCACTTGAGGGATTTCATTAGATTGGAGAGGTTTTCTAAACATCTTTGTATTGTAATAGCATATGATGTTTACAAATAACATTTATGTTGGCTCTTCTTGTTATTATTTTCTTTTAAAATTTGTAATAGGAAGTTGAGTTGTCATATTTTATCTAAAGGTTTCTTAAGAATGTTTAATGAAGTTTAATGTATAAAAAATGTTTACATTCAAGGTTGTGTTCCAACATCATGTATTGAGCTAGATTTGTAAGTTTGGTTGAAAATCTTTTCATACATGTTTATTATTGTGATGTAAGGGTTATAACCATGTTGGGAAAATGTTCTCAGGCTTTATGTACCAATAATGAATGCAAAGTTGCTTAACTATGGTGGAGAAGTTTTTGAGTGAGTGCATGTTTAAAATCATTTTGTCAATGGGCTTTATGAAGCTTTTACATGTGTATTTGTGCTCAAACAGCTTGTGTATACGCAAACAAATTTTGATTAGGTTAGAAAATCTAATATACAGTTTTATGTTTGAATGTTAGATATGGATGCAATCAAATAACCTACTCAATTCAAAGTTTTGTAGCTTTGTAAAACATACATATGCACATTACCCTATTCTTTCCATATCATGTATATTCATTCAATAGAGGATTTGCATGCTAATTAAGGTAGAAAACACCTCATGTGAATATCCTGCAAATGATAATTGTTTTATGTTTAACCTAATCATGTCATTGATAGGTATTGATTGCGTTAATATTAGGCACCACCTAGGACATCATTTTGGTTTTTTAAATTATAATACATGTGAAGTGTTTACATTTGTAAGATTGAACATCAGTTTTATGTGAATATTTATCATCAAATGAAACCGATAAAGTGATTTGAAAGCTACTCATATATGTATGGGATTGGATTGTATTAAGGATTGATGCATATGTTAGTAAGCCTTCATATGTATCATGTATAGGTGTATGTTCCATGCTAAGAAATTGTCATGTTCTTCACATATAGTCTTTTTTGCCTAAGTTAGCAAAATTTTATATATATCAACCTGGACGTTTGTATGCTATTATTACTTGTTTGCATCATTCACTTACATACACTCTTTTTTTGTTGCTTGTGAGATATTTATGTCTTATGTGTGTCAATGATTAGTGGGTCGTCTTACTTGGGCCTTATGGAAAGGCTCTTGTATTTTATTGAGGTGTATGAATACATCTTGGTATGCTACAGTCAGATATAATTTCTGCAACATGTAAAGACCCACTCATTGTATGGTGTATAGTAACACTTGCACACACATAGGACTGCTATTTTACTTTTCACTCAATGAATCATGGTAGTATGTATTAGAAATTGGCCATAGGTTAGTACACTTACGAATCCTTGGGCTTGCTGGCTAAGGTTTGCCCCTATCTGTGAATCTTAGAGACCTTCATTGCCACCTAGACATGTGTTGTAGGCCACCTATTTGTAACATGTGCATTTTTATTTTTCTCACATGAAGTTGGCTTCGCTAAGATATTTTCTCTGGTTTTTAAAATACTTCAAGCGATAACAAAACTACCTCATTAATGATTTTGATCTTTCAAACTTGGTTTTCATAAACATGTTAAAGAAAATATAAAAAAATGAAATAAAATTTGAACTTTAGCATGTTAGGTTGATCATTATATTAATGTTTTGTTGTTTTTCTTCTTGTAGGTAATATTCTTAGTTTTGTTATTTGAACCTAGATAGAACATATACTTGAAATTCATTTGCTGCAAACCATTATAAAGAAAACTATTAAAGCAAAATTAACCAAGCCAATTGGTGTGATATAACTAACAAACTCATAATCAATCTTAAAATTTATAACGAATCAATTAAAAATAGTAATCATGAAATAAATGATCAATTAGATAACAAACAAAATGAACTAAATAGCAAGATGATTGTTGGGTTGCCCAAGCTTACGAGATTATTACGTTAGTCCGAAGGAGGATGAAATAATGCTCATGATCATAGTTTAACAAAGACAATCATTATTCAACTTAAATATTAAGTAATAAGTTATTAGTAAATTAAATGAAAGCTTTCATAACCTTTATTATATTTAACTTGTAGAATAAATGCACATCAAGATTATCAAACTTTAAAGATTGAGATGACTAACAAAATTTAATGTATATGTATATCTTCTACACAATCCATCCCATCAATGAAGTTTATAGGCTTGACTACCTCGAGCTATAGGGCTACGTATCTTAAAAAGGTATTGGTCCTCATGCCCATTTTGACAACACCATGAACTTATTGATTGGAAAATTCATTAAAAAATCAGGAATATTCTAAATAAATTTTTATAAACCCATAAAATCATCATTAATCATAAACTAAATGAAAATTTTGATTAATAACCTATCTTTAACACCAAATTAATCAAACCCCCTTAATTTAACTAGATCCTTAAAAATTCATTTAAACATCAAGTAAAAATAAAAAATATATATGAAATAAATTCCTATAAGCTCCTAACATGATCATGAGCAAAAATGTCAAAATTAATTAAGATAAAACCAAATTAAATAATAAAATCTTCTCTTATAAACTCTCAAATGCTTAAGTAATATGCTAAAACGCTAAAATCTAAACTCAAATTAAATATTTTTGACTTTAAACAAATAGAATGAAGCTGTTGGATGAGCAAATGAACTTTGAATCAAACCTTAGTGTTGTGACCTATGTTGGGTTTATGTTCATCTTGGAACATTCTCCCTTATTATATGCAAGCTATATATGATAGACTATCTCGAGTTGTAGGCTTAGGTGTCCTAACGAGGACTTATTTCTCATGCCTACTATAACAATGACATGCACCTCATAAATTATGAGAGATGAGTCTAAAGATCTATATAAATTATCTACTTTTTAAAAATCTAAAGCCACCTTTAGGTGCATAATCCAATTCCATAATCACCTGTGTTAAACCTTAAGTTAGGTATAGCCCTTATATATATATATATATATATATATATATATAATGAGTTTTCCATTTATATGTTAATATTTAAATTTTTTCATCCATAGATATAGGAAGCCAATTTTATGGTGGGCAATAGACCTGCTTAGTGTACCGCCCATTAGCCTTACCTGGATTCCTAAAAAATCAAGAGGAGACTAACTAATCTTCCAATCTCATATATATTTATTTCAACCTTGATTATGCGTTGGATTAAAGATGTGTCATTTGTCCCTCAATTCTTTACAACACTAGTATGGGTTATTTGGGCTCTTCATAACTTAATAATAACAACTATTACTTTAAACATAAGTGTTAATTAATTCAGACTAAAGAAATAATCATTTAAAGATAAGTTCCAAGGTAAATAAATTGAATAATATGAACTTGAACTTGCATCTCTAATCCTTCACCTAATCTTGGGTTGTCAGATTACACTAATTTTTCACTCACTTAAGTGCTGCATAGGATACATTTTTGTAGGCATTCTAGGATAAATATAGTTAAGATATCATTTTTATTTTCATTATTTTTCAGTTTTTATTTGTGATGATGTAAAGATGTGTTTTTTAATTTGGATTGTTTATGGTTATTTTCTTATTTTATTTTGTGGATTGATGAGTGAGCTTTTGTATTTAAGTGGTGATATATTCATAAATTTATTTTCTATAGGTGACCACATTCTTAAGGGGCTAATGAAAATGCTCAAATAATTATTAAAAATGTGCTCTTTAACAGGTACAAAAGGTATTGCTAGCCCTTGGGAATATGTTCCTAAGGAATAGGTCCTTATGTATATATTATATATTTTATTATAATTATGTTAATATATTTTTCATAGAAAATCTATATAATTTTTCATTTTTAAGATGTTAATTTAGTTAAAAAAGTCATGTAGGTGTGTGGATATTTGATGCAATAAAAACACAAGTATTGCAAACTCAACTCTTCCGTATTATAAACATAACAATGATATATAAATAATGACACACCTAACAACTTTAAATAAAGGGATAACAACAACAATCAAATTAAATAGAACACAACGTGACAACACCTTACAACTTATAAAAAATTTTAGAAGAAATATACAAATGGTATGAAAACCGTGGATAGACGAGGTAAATAGAAGACCAAGACAAAATAGAAGAAGGTATAGACGATAGCTCGCAAGCTAAAAACTCACAGGTTTTACATTCTAACAATTCATCATCAATCTTTCTTTTCCATTCATAAATAAATCAGCCACCTTATTCATAAAAGAAGGGGAAAGGATATTAAATGCTCAGTTAAATTTGTCACCCAAATAGCCAAGAGAAGTCTTCTAAATCAGCCATAAAACTCTTCCAAATTAGTCCAATTAATTGTTGACCTCATTTTTGTATGAGGTCACTAGGGACCCATCCAGACTCCAGATCAATCCTGACCCCAGATAAATTTAATCTCCAGACCAATCTAGAGTTTAGGATCCTCCTAGAATCTAGACCTTATGATCTATTCTAGATCCTAGGATCCTTCTAGACTCCAGACCCTAGGAATCTTCCAGACCAATCTAAACCTTAGGATCCATCTAGGTCCTAAGATTCTTCTAGACTCCAAACCTTAGGATCTATTCTAGACCCTAAGACTCTCCTAGATCAAGACCCTATAATCTTCTTAGGCCTTAGGAGCTACCTAGACCACAGATCAATCCAGACTTATGATCAATTTAGATCTTAAATAAATCTAGACTTCAAATCAAACCTGACCTCAAGTCAATTTAGAGCTAAATTCAATTCAAACCTCAATCAAAATCCATACCCCAGTCCAGTTCAAGATCTTAATCTCCAGTTTAAACCTTGATCTTATTTCCGATCTTACTTCAACCTTATCCAATCAATTATGATCGTCCAAATGATCATAAATGATTTAGATAACTCAAAATTAATTAATCTAACTCAAATTCCAGCTCAAATCCAAAGATTCAAACCCAAATCCTAAGTCCAAGGGCTCTGTCCTAAAGACCGTAGTTGACTCAGTAAACTAATTTTGGCTTAAGGGCCCATTAAGGGCCCAATAAGCATATTTGACCCAAATGACCCATTTAACCCCTGAAATCACTTCTGGCAGACTTCAAATATTATATCAAACCTGTCCAGACTAGACCCACACCCTGGGTCAACCTGGTTGACCCAGTCAACCTAGGTTGACCAAATCCACCCTTAAGCCCTTTTATTTTAAATCAAACTTCAAATGAAAGCAAATTATTTTCAAACCCTTTCAAGCTATTCTAATTAATTCCTCAATTGTCCTTGGCTGCCACCTCAGTATGGTTGACCATGTTGACTTGTCAAACTAGTCAACACAAGCATTCAAGCTATGTGGAATGGTCAAAGTGGTCAAATCTTTATGTTTAGACTAATCCCCTCTAATCCAATCCACTCCAGAAGCTCTAATCCAACTCTAGAAGCTTCTTAAGACCTATTACAACCATTAAAACTTGATCAAAAGGCCCCCATTACTCCACATGTCCAAATGGGGACCAAAACCCACTTTACACTTGGCATGTCCTTCATGTCCTTTGATCCCCTGCTCCTAACCACTCTAGGGACAGGTGTCTTGATCTTAGCAACCCTCTAAGTCAATCAGGGCCATTCAAACCAGCTGGGATCATTAGAATAGGGCAAAAACTTTAAGGTGAGCCCTCATTCTCATCTCAACACCCTCTCACTCAAATATTTTTTTCTCGCAAAGCTCCTACAGCATTCAAACACTCTCTAAAATCTTCTCCAGACCTTCCTCCAGCCCTTCCAAGCCTTTTCCCAGCAGATCCCAACTCCCAAACATCAATGGGAGAAGAGAGAGGTTTTTAGAAAGAGAATCAGTTATTGCAATCGTAACTTCCAATCCATGCAGATCTAGCTCTTGGAGCTTTCACCAAAGTTTAAGAGGACATCTCCAGCTTTCCAACGAGACTAAGAAATCAAAAATCCATCACCTAGATTGTAAGTTATTCTAGTTTTAAGTTTAAACTTCATTTTGAAACTGTAGGAAAAATCTAATGTATGGAGCCTCCAAACTTCAGACATTGTAAGATTAGGCTACCATCAATCTATGTTTCAAATTTCATGAAGTTTGGTTGAGTATTTGTTGAGTTATGGGCATTTTAATTTTTAGTTCATTTTTGAACTAAAAGCTCTAGAGCTGTCTGGACCGTCCGATTGCGATAAACGCGCGATCAGACGGTCTATAGATCGTCGGACGGCGAAGTGGTTTAACGGGTTTCGAACACAAGTCTTCTGGCCAGACCGCACAGGCGACGTGGCACCATCTGGGCGGTCGGATCAGACTCCGTTTGATTCGATCGGACGGCTGCCATTCACGCCTACGTGGTTAAGTGATCACACATGTCAAGGCCGCGGCGCGGCGCTGCCGTCCAGCCAATCATTGCCAATGATTGGTTTGGCGGCGCCGGCGGCTGATTTGACTCAAAATTAATTTAAAAAATTAAATTAAATGCCGAGAACTTCTAAAAATCATAGTAAATCCATTTTTTCACCAAAATTAGTTTTCTTGGGCTTGTTGGAAAGCTCATGAGCTCTAGTGTTTATTAAAAGCAAATTAAATTTATTTTGATCACTAGTTTTTGAGAAATTCAGGTTTATTTGAAATCCAATTTTCTCAATTTTCTTTCAATCCAGTGTCCAAATGGTGATCAACTTTTGGTGAAACAATTTTGGACATCTTAGGCATTACCTGTAATTTTCTTAGCTCAAGATGTCCACTAGATTGCTATGGGGTGAATTTACAAAGTATTGGGTCGATTTTGGACCTAAAACTTTAAAAATTCATAACTCTCCAAATTGGAAGAATTAGGCTTCCTCATATCTGTGATATGTTTGTATATGTCTAAGGGTTAGATGAACAGGGATTTAGACCCAATTGAATACTAGTTCCACCCAGGAACAATAATCAAGGACAAGGTCTAGACAATTTAGAAAAATCCTAGGAAATTATACACACACCCAATAGGGGTGAAACTTGAGAACCTTAAAATTAGTGACATTTTACACCCTAGGTTAAAATTTCACTCAATTTAGAGTTTATTAGGTCAGAAATTTAAGCATATCAACATTAACCCTTAATTAAGCCTTTAAAACTTCCGGAAATTACAATAAATCAAGATTAGACCCAAAAAATATGCACAACACCTCAAATTGACTAGAATTCAAACCTTAATCAAAGAAAATTAAAACCCCTTGAATTGACATCAAATTAAACTTTAATTCAGTTTTAATTAAAAATTTAGATTTAATTAATTTAATTAATAAATAAAAATTAAAAATTCCAAAAATTTCCCAAACACTTGGGAATCTCTTCTTCGGACACTTCTGACCTTTGGAGTTGATTTCAAGGAGTTTGGGCTTCATTTGAAGAAAAATTACAAAAAGGCCCTCTAATTAAGTAATTTCAAAAAATTCAATAATTACCCAAACTTCAAAGCTTCATAACTAATTCAAGAAAAATCCAAATTGACTAAACTCACTTGAATTCAAATCATAATAGTGTCTAGTATTTTTTAAAAATGTCAAAATCCCAGAAAAACATCAAATTCAAAATGTCAACAAACCAGTCAACTATAAGTCTAAATCAGTTCAAAACTTCAAATCTTCATAATAAAATGTAGAAAAATCCAATTTCAGTGTACTTACTGTCTAACTGATCGTACTAAGGTCTAGTATTTTAATAAAATGCTAATTTTCAAGAAAACACCCTTAATAAAAAAGTCAATTTTCAACCCCTTAATTAAATGTTTAAAATAATCCGAAAAATTCTAGAATTTGGTTTTTAATTCTAAACTCCAGAAAGTGTTAGTTTAATTTTTAAAACACTCAAAAAATCTTTTAAAACACAACAACCATCCTAAAGATGAAGTTTATTGGCTGGACTACTCCGGGCAGCGGGGCTTAGTGTCCTAAGGAAGCTGGTTCCTCGAGCCTGGTGTTACAACACCACGAATGGATTCTAAGGGGTGTTAAACCTTAAAACAAATTAATCATTAATTATTTAACCTTTTAAAATCTCTAATTCAATTACATTAATTTGGTTTATCGGCTGGACTACTCTGGGCTGCGGGGCTAAGTGTCCTAAGGAGGCTGGTTCCTCAAGCCTGGTGGCACAACGCCACGAATCAATTAATGGAAAACTTAAATTAATCTACTTTAAAAATCAGCAATCAAACCTTTTTTTAATAAAATATATTAACTTTCAAACCTTAATCGAATCAAATCACTTAATTATACTGGGTACCACTGGGTAACCTAAGCCTACGAGGCTATTAGCTTAGCCCCATGGAAGGTGAAATAAACTTCATGGCCTCGGTGTGTAACAAAGGTGGTTTCCAACAAATAATTAATAATTAATTTTAAAAGTCATTCAAAGCATTAATATTTAAATTCTAACTAAATTACCTTAAGCCCATCAACCAACTGAACCTTAATCAACTTTAATTAATGATCCTATTTAGGACATATCAAAACCACACAGCCTACCTCACACACTTTAGATGGTTTGCTTGGACAACCGACTCTAGTTTTAGGATAGGCCGGTGTTTACTTTCTCGTTGTGTGCTGGATTTTTGAGTTTTCACTGTATGATGTTTGCTAGTTTAGAATTGATTGATTGTTTATTTATTTACTGCAATCTGTTGAGCACTTTAAATTTCAAATATATTAACTGCTTGAGATCAAATATTAACTGCTTGGGATTGAATATATAACTGTTGATTATTAGGATAACCTTGCAGGATCGAGTCTAGATTTTTCTATTTTAAGTTAATGTAAATTTGATTGAATAAGGTTGTAAATTTTTGAGATGATTTGAGTTTGGGTTATTTGATCCAATTTGAATTCCAAAGAGGTGAAGACATCCCTAAAGGGGAGAGTCTTCTTCCATTTGGAAGTCAAATTAGGATCCCTTTCAAATATCCAAAGAGGAAAGACAACACCCCGTTCAAGGGAGAGTTTCTTTCCATTTAAATATCCGGACCCGACGATACAAGAAGCAGCAGAAGGACGAAGAAGTGGATAGCGAGAAGACCCATTCTCAAAGTCACTTGAGTCTTAGGATTAGAAATCCGGGTTGTTGTCAGTGGTACCCGGCCACTTTCCTTTTCTTTAATTCTATGATGTAATAATAAGTGGCACTTTCCATATGGACTTTCAATTTGAGCATTTAATTTGATTGATTTATTTAATTGATTGTACTGTAGAACTACCTATTTTTCTAGTCTTTTTATCTGCATGTCAATTTTGATTTGATCTGGAATTTGATCGTAGGCTCTTAAGGACTTAATAAAATTTTTCTACTTAAATCAAATTAAAAAATTTAAGCACACATAGAAACTCTAACAAATTTAAAAAGTAAGCCCGGGATCGCCGGAAGTTTTCATTTCATAACATTCATTCAAATTCAAACTTTTAATTGAGTCGATTAGCAAGTATCATATTAGCAACTAATTTAAAAATTCTTTAAATCTTTAATTACATTAGCTTAAGCATCAAACCCAACATAAGTCAAAGGGTCCCATTAGGATCCGCTCTAGATGTCGGCCCCGTTCTCAAAAACTTTTCTTAAACAACGTCCCTACCTATTCTAACATTAAATGACTTGATACATGTTTTTAAAGCACCTAGGTGGTTTAGCTGGCTCCCCAATCCAGGCCGGGGTAAGACCAGATCTGCATTGTACTAGTTAGGTTCAGTGCACTTTTTAGTACCCAATTTAGACTTAGGTTCCGAGGCAAGCTCGGGCTATAAGACCTCACCCTCCGGGAATCGAATCCCAAATTTCTAATAAAATTGACCATTCAAACTTAAATCACTTTCAATCAAATTTAAGCCCAACACTTAGTATAGACTGGGGTGTTTCTGAAGTAATTCATAATCTCAAAACACCTCCTACCCTTCTTCCTTTGACTCTAGAAATAACTGTTCAACATTGATCCAATCCCACTTGAAATTCTAAACCTTAACTTCCTTTGATATCTAACTTTGAAAATCTTAAATAAAATTTCTACCGCTATTTTAATCAAGAGTTTTTATAGGAAATTCTGATTTCCTACGATGTAATTAACTACGAGGGCTTGCGCTCGTAGGAGATTTAGAAACCCAGAACTTATTTTCAAAATTAACTTTTTCAAAACCTTTAATTAATTATCTTTGGGATAATTCAAAACTCAACGATCATTAATGTCATTTTCAATTGATCGATAATGATTGATATCTTCTTTCTTCGGAGAGATATATCAATTATTATCGTGGTTTTGATTATGAAATTAATGATCTTTTATCCAAATTAGAATAGTCAAATAATTGATTAAATTCCATTTTGATCCTCCGGGATCAAATGTGATTCTCCCTTTGAGTTTGACTAAGATAATCTGGATAAATTTGAAATTATGAAATTTGAACTCATTAGGGAATGATATGATCACCTCCTAAGGCGATATACTGTTCATAATGACGCGTTCGATTTTAAAATTTTAAAAATTAAATAATCCCAATGATAATTAAATATTTTTTAAAACTATATATATATAAATGTATTTTTCAATCAAAACATTAATTACGAAATAAAATATCCAAATAACTTTCAACAAATGGGGAAATTGAGAAGCCACAAGAGGGAAAATGAGTAGCCATTAGAAAAGGCAGCAAGGAAATCGAAGAGGTAAAGGGGAAAATGAAGAGCTAGGAGGGAAAACTAAAGTCTAGCATGGGGAAGACCAACAGCCAATATGGGAAGATCAAATAACCACATTGTGAAAACCAAATAGTAGAAAGAATACAAAAAGACAAAAGGAATTTTCATAAAATAATAAGAATTTTCAGCAAATAGTAAGGAAATTCAGTAAAAAGAATGGAAAATGAGAAGGTACACAAGAAAAATATAAATTTGGATATCTTGACTACATTAATTCTCTTCTGGTGGAGAAATCTTATCCCCTGATTGTGGGTCTTTGAAATGATTTTACTCTTGGGGTCAAAATATAAAGAATTTGATCATACTGTCCCGTAAGATAAAATGGTCATAGACCTTTACACTCTACACAAGCAAGCCAATGAAAGAGCCGATGAGATCATACATGTTGAAACTCGTTCACTATGAATTAGGGTGTTAAGCCTAAGTTTATGTCCCACGGCTAACCAAGAGGGGGGCAGGGGGTAAATTAGTATTTTAAAAATTAATCTTCCTTTTGAGTATTTTAAACTGAAATTAAATTTTAATGAATTTTTATAGAAATAGTTTTTTAACCACAGTTTTAAAACAGTAAATCACAAAAATAAAAGGTAGCGAAAAAATAAAGACACCAGATTTATAGTGGTTCGGTCAAAACCAGACCTACATCTACTCCTCGGAGGCACCCTCCGAGTATTGCACTAATATCACTAGTGACTCTCCTTTTGCACCCACAGCAAAGCGAAGAAGCCTTTACAAAACTCTTTTCACCATTAACCGGTGCGAGAGAGAACTGTCATCCTTTTACACTATCCCCTGTGATGGCAGAGAACCGTCTGTCCTTTCACACTCCTTCGATGTCGGCTGAGAACTGTTCTTCCTTTCACACTCTCCTAGTGTGGGCAGAGAACCCTTCGTCCTTTCACTCTCCTAGTGTAGGCAGATAACCCACTATCCTTTCACACTCCTCCGATGTTGGTAGAGAACCGTTCATCCATTCACACTCTCCTTGTGTGGGCAGAGAACCCACGGCTGTTCACACACTTCAAGTGTCGACAGAGAACTATTCGTTCTTTCACACTCTCCTTGTGTAGGCAAAGAACCCGCAGCTGTTCACACTCTCCAAGTGTCGGTAGAGAACGGGATCTCCTTGACAGATCTTCTCACAAGAATTCTAGAAGGAAGAAAGAAAAGAGTGAAGTAATCCAAAATCACAAGTAGAGAATCTTATATTTAAAAAGAATGTGAAGCCTTCACGCTCCAATAGTAAGAATTCTTCTTTGAATGCTCTCTCACACTCTCTCCTTGACTCTTCTTTCAATAGGCTCTAAGATCAATGAGTAAAAAGATTGGGTGGCAGTAAAAATTGGACTTTATATAAGAGAAGAAAAATTGTCAAAAAACTGCAAATATTGAAGTCAACACAAAATGGATCGTCCCATACGATCGTGGATCATCCTGGATGATTTTACTTAAAGTGTCGGAAATGATCCTAATGAATATTGGTACGAACTATGTTCGTACACGATCATCGTCTCGTATGAACTAGTTTTATCCGGATGAATAGTTATTTCATAGGTCGGTTCCCAAATTACCACAGGATTTAACCAACTTACTTAAGTCGGTTCGCATCGTCCTGGGACGAATAGGACTTCGTCCGGACTAATTTTTTACAAAGGGCAGCTGGTCCTGGCAAGATTATGAATTTCGTCTGAACAAAATTTTTATAGAGAAGAATTCATCCAATGACGATTTCGATTTCATCTGGACAAAATTTTTACAGAGCCCAAGTCGTCCTGGCACGATTATAGATTTTGTCTGAATGAAATTTTTACAGAGCCTAACTTGTCCTGGGATGAAAATAATTTCATCCTAGATGATCAGGAGTTAGAAAAATTTCCTCCAACTCCTGTTCGCATTGCTCTTACTAGGAGATAAATGACCTGATCGTTCCGTACGATCAGTACTAATTTTGTAAGATCTCCTTAAGTGTGTGTGTATTTTTATTTACTCAATTACAATTACTCCCTCTCAATTTAAAGAACAATTAAAAACTTCAATTTACAAAGGATTGTATGATGAATTTGATTTGAAGTCCTCATAGTTTGGAGTTCAATTTTCCTCAAATGTTCGTACACAAGAGCAAAAAAAAAAAACATTCAAAAAGTGTTAGGAGATAACTACACATAAAATAAAAATATTTGAAATCATCAAAACTATACAAGTTGCAAGAATGTAAAACATGCAAATTCCAACTCTCTTAACATTCTCCCCCTTTTTGATGATGGCAAAATAATTATTATTTGTAGGATTTCAAATTTTAAATCTCCTAAACTCCCCATGAATTCATGAATACATGAAAATAAGGAGGCATTGATTCAAAATTTTTATTTTTTCAAAGATTTTATACAAAATCAAAATAATATCCCACAAAACAAAAATAAAAAGCACACAACGACAACATACGATAAAATAAATAAAAAAATACAAAAATACACTTGACACAAATACACAAGACAAAACAAATAATTTCTCCCCCTTTTTGACAACATCAAAAAGTAAAGAAGAAAAATACTTGAAATATAAGTAGAAATATGAAAATCATTTGACAATTTAATCTTGAAAATGATTGAAATAATGTATGAAAATAAAATTAAAACATTAGACAAATGAATTTAAGAAGTGATATAACATAGATAATAAAAAGAATTTATTAAAGGCATGAGTCAATTTAGATACTAAGAGAAAACCATTGTACTAAGGATGAATAAAAAATTGTATATTTCAAATTTCAATATCAATTATAAATGAACATAAGATCAATTTGAATCAAGAAATTAAAAGAGTTTGGAAAGAAATAAATACCACATGTGACGTTTTGCGCATCTTTTTCACATTTGTTGCACATTTTTGTGCATTATTTTTACTTTGGTCTTATTTTGTGTCTCTTTTTTTTTCACATTGCGAACCTTTGCACATTCCTTTTAATGTTTTATACTTTTATACAATTTGCAAGAGTAATTTTATTCTTTCCATAAAAAATAATCTAAAATTTCAAATCTTTCTAAGTGAATAAATAATGATTGATAAGTGAAATATAAAATAAAAAATCATCACAATTGCAATAATAATATTAATAATAAGGCAGTCTAAATGAGAGAAATGAAATTGAAAATTCTAATAATATCAAGTTATAACCAAAACTTAAACTTAGAATAATTAGATTTTCTAATGAATTTAATTTTAACTTATAATTCAGGTTATAGCACAATTAAGATTAAAAAATCTGATGATTTTCATAAAGACTAATAAACATTTCATGAATAAGTTCAAATCAAAACACAAGAATTAATATTGATATCACTTTGAAGATATTACAATGATACATCAGGATATCAATACAAAATAAAACATCTGAAATAAAAGGGAAATACATCAAACTACTAAAATCAAACGATAACTAACACATAAAGTAAAAACAATAATAACACAAACACATAACATCAAGTGCATCTATCACTCAGATGGTCCTTAATCTGGAGGAGGAGGAGCACCACTAAAGAGGTTAAAGTATGTACTCATCATAAGTACATTGGTACTAATATCATTCATTTGCTCCCTCATATAGCCCATGTCATGTTGATATTGAGCAGCCTGCTGCTGTAAATGAGTCTCAATTTGATCAAAGCGTTGATCAAAATGAGTCTCTAACTGATCAAATCGTTGAATCAAATCCTGATAATTTGGTTCATTAACGGGAGCAGGTGCACCTTCTGGATCTTCCTTTGAATCACTTATGACATGTGCTTTACCTGATTCCTCCTTGAAGATTGCTCTAAATGATCCGTAATTGTAGTAGAGCGGTTTTTCATATTCTTGATATGGATGAACCAAGTTGTATTTCTTCTCCATAACATAGGTAACTAAGAATCCTAAGGCAATATTCCTTTTTCTTTTCTGTTCTACATGGCCAATTTCAGAAAGCCCGTAAAGATAGTCAAGGATAAGTTGGGCTTCATCTATAGGCTCATTTGACATGATTAGAAAGGTCACAATAGAGAGAAGAGGGGTAATATTGACTCTATCACCAGCTTTTGGAACGATTGAAGTTCTAAGAACGTGCTGGATGATGCGTGCCTTCCGGACAAGACCGGATACCTTAGCCACATGCTCAGTTAAACCATTTCCTCTAATCACCCTATTGATTTCAAACCATTTATATTGATCATTGGTGATTAAGGTCTGGGATCTTTCTCCCTCAGTCCTTAAATTTAGAAATGCTCTTAAGTCATGCTTGGTGATTTCAACTTTTAGTTAGAAGACATAGGAGTGAATCACAGAGTGGTCAGAGTTGAAGGACATATTGGCTAGAAAGTAGTGAAATGTTTCTTTATTATAGAGGTGGACGAGGGTAAGGATAAAGAAAAACTGAGTTAAAGCAAATTAATGCATTACTTGAAAGGTAATATCTTCTTGGATTAGGATCTAGGAAGGGGTGATTTTAGCTGAAGCAAACCTGGAAAAAGAATCCTTATTTGCTTTGGACAAAAAATTTTTGGATGAATTCCAATATGGTTTCTTGGCTAAGACCTTTTGACACTTGCTTGAACTGGCCATTTGAAAATGATCTAGAGTAAGAAAGGATTTGAAAGTGATGTTTAGAGAGTGACAATTGAGTTGAAAAGACTGCCTATTTTTTGAAAAAATGATTCGTTCGTACCAGACAAAAATAATTCATCCCGTACGAAATTTTCGTACGGATTTTTTGTTCGTTCTGTACGAAAATATTTCGTACAGACGATTCAATACGACCAGAATGAAACGGCTTTTCATAATCAATGCGACTTACAAAGTATTCTTTCGTACAGACTTTTGACCAGTCTGATCGTACAGACGAACACGTGTTCGTCCCGGGACGATCAAAACTTATATCATTTTAATGGCAGTTGAAACCGTCCCCTACATCAAACCGACATGTGTTCGTCCAGATGAACTGAAGGTTCGTACGTACGAAGATCGTATTAAAAACTACCTTATCCATTTAACCGCTTCATTCATTCGTCCCGTCGATTGAAAAACAAATCGTCCCATACGATCATAACGATTGACCATTAAACATTGCGAACTGCATGCAAACGGTTTAAAATCTGACACTTTGACACATTACAAAAATCGTCCAGTACGAAAAGTTTTCATCCCGAACGATTGTCACTTAAAAAAAATTTTGATTTTGCACACAAATAAAACTAAAATTTAAAAAATACATCAAATACACCATGTACAACAATACAACATAGACCTAAAAAAAATCACATAAAGACAAGATCAAAAACTCATAACGAACACAAAAACATTAACTAGAAAACAAACATCAATGTTGCAGAAAACATTTTATTTAAGCATTTAAATCAATCACACAAAGCATTGTTCTTAATGAACTGAAAGTATCAAAGGCTAAAGGTTTTGTAAAAATGTCTGCAAGTTGATTTTTAGTTATATCATGAATGAGTTCAATTTCTCCCTTGGAAATATGATCCCTTATGAAATGATGCCTTATATCTATGTGTTTGGTTCTTGAATGTTTAATAGGATTTTTAGAAATACAAATAGCACTAGTGTTATCACAATAAATTGGAATAGTGTCTATAGTCAATCATAAATCAATCAACTGTTGTTTCAACCAAAGTACTTGTGTCACACAACTTCCTAATGCAATGTATTCAGCTTCAGCAATAGATAGAGCTACTGAATTTTGTTTTCTATTGGACCAAGAGACTAAAAATTTTTTAATGAATTGACATGTTCCAGAAGTGCTTTTTCTATCCACCCTATAGCCTGTAAAGTCAGAATCTGAATAACCAATTATTTGAAATGAAGAGCTAAACTTAGGATACCAAATTCCTAAGTTTTGAGTTCCTAACATTTATCTTAAAATCCTTTTCACTACTGTCAAATGTGATTCTTTTGGATCTGATTGAAATCTAGCACACAAGCAAACACTAAACATGATATCAGGTCATCTAGCAGTCAAGTAAAGTAAAGATCCAATTATCCCTCTAAATTTCTTTTGATTAACAGATTTTCCCTTAGGGTCCTTATCCAATTGAACTGAGAAACTCATTGTTATACTAACAAGTTTAGCATTGTCCTTTTCATACTTTTTGAGGTTATCCTTAACATACTTTGATTGACTAAGAAATGTACCTTCCTCAATTTGCTTAATGCTAAATCCTAGAAAGTAACTCAAATCTCCCATTAGACTCATCTCAAATTCACTACTAATTGTTTTAGAAAAATCATCACAAAGATTTTCAATTGAAGATCCAAAAATGATATCATCCACATAAATTTGAATAATGAGTATATCCTTTTCACTTCTCTTCATTAAGAGAGTTGTATCCACACTTCCTTTTTTAAAAGATCTTTCAAGTAAGAAGGTGCTCAACCTCTCATACCAAGTCCTAGGTGCCTGTTTCAATCCATATAATACCTTTTTTAACTTGAAAATATGATTTGGGTATTTAAAATTTTCAAAATATGGAGGTTGTTCAACAAAAACATCCTCTTGAATTACCCCATTTAAAAAGGCACTTTTGACATCCATTTGATACAATCTAAATTCTCTAAAACAGGAAAATGCTAACAAAACCCCAATTGCTTCAAGTCTAGCTATAGGGGCAAAAGTCTCCTCAAAATCAATCCCTTTAATCTGATTACACCCCTTAACTACTAATTTAGCCTTATTTCTAATGACCACTCCTGAGTCATTCATTTTATTTTTGAATATTCACTTAGTTCCAACTACACTTTCATATTTTGACATTGTAGTTAATTCTCAAATTTTATTTCTTATAAATTGATTCAACTCTTCTTGTATGACCAAAATCTAAAATTCATCCGATAGTGCTTGATCAATATTTGTGGGTTCTATAGTTGAAATGAAAGTTGAATGATTTACTTTCTTGTTTAATCCACACATAGTCCTTATACCCTCACTAGGTTCACCTATAATCAATTCGCTTGGGTGGTTTTTAGAAAATCTCAAATCTCTAGGCAAAGGGTTTTCTATCTCCAAATTTTCTTTCACATTTTCTTCCAAATTCATCTTATCAATCATTTGGGAGTTAATCTCAATTTCATCTTCTTTAACATTTGGCTCTTTCATATTTTCAGTTTCATCAAATACAACATGTGTGATCTCCTCAATTACCAAAGTTCTTTTATTAAATACCCTATAAGATTTTTCAACATTTGAGTATCCAACAAAAATTCTTTCATCTGATTTTGGATCAAATTTTCCTAAGGCAGATTTTTCATTGTTATGAATGAACTCCTTGCAACCAAAAATATGCAAATAAGATAAATTAGGTTTTCTTCTTTTTGGTAATTCATAGGATACTTTATTTAATTTTGATCTCACATTCACCCTGTTCAGAACATAACATGCAGTGCTAACCGCCTCAGCCCAGAAATATTTTTGAAGTGAGTATTCTGCCAACATCGCTCGGGCGGCTTCTATTAATGTTTTATTTTTTCTTTCAACTACCCCATTCTTCTGAGGCGTTCTAGGTGAAAAAAAGTTGTAATCAATTCTTTTCTCCTTTCAAAATTCTTCAAATTTATCATTCTCAAATTCTCCTCCATGATCAATTTATATAGAGATAATTTCACATCCTAGTTTTATTTGAATCCAAGTTGAAAAATTTCTAAATTTCTCAAATGATTCACTCTTATGAAATAGATATCTAACCCATGTGAATCTTGAGTAATCATTCACAATCTCAAATCCGTATACCTTCCCTCCTAGACTCATAGTTTCAACTGGTCCAAAAAGATCCATATGCAAAATCTCTAATGGTTTACTAATTCTAAGATCCTTATTAGACTGAAAAGAGGACTTCACTTGCTTTCCTAGTTGGCATGCATCACAAAGGTGGTCTTTAGTAAAGTCTAGTTTAGGTATACCTCTCACTAAGTTCTTTTGGGTAATTCTCCTAAGATTTTTCATACTAGAATGACAAAGTCTCCTATGCCATAACCATGACTCATCAGATACAGTTTTCAAACAAAAAATAGTAGGAGAATTAATGCAATTTAAATCTAACATGTAAACATTGTTTACCCTTTTACCATTCAAAACATCTTTATCATTTAGGCTTAATATGCAGCTAGTAGGTAAAAATTTACACAATAACCCTTATCACATAGCTGGCTTATGCTTAACAAATTATGCTTTAAGTCTTCTATCAGTAGCACATTGTCTATGAAAAAATTCTTAAAATTTCCAATCATACTTGTTCCAACCACCTTCCTTGTGGTGTTATCTCCAAGTGTAACCTTGCCTCCACTCCTAGCTTCCAGCATTATGAATTGAGCAGTATCTCCAATCATATGCTTTGAACATCTACTGTCCAGGTACCATATGCTCTCACGAGATCTTATGTGAGAGCATCCCTGCAAAATTATCAAACGTTAGACCTGGAAACCCAAATAAGTTTGGGTTCACCTTTTAGCAATTTATTATCAGATGCATGTATGATATGTCTAGGTTTATGCATCTTAAGTCTCCACACCAAATTAGTTTTCATCCTCAAAGTACAGGTATGAGCTATATGTCCAAACAATCCACAATTATTACATTTTACTTTTGGAAATTGTTTTATAACTTTCCTAACAGTCATCTATCTTTTCAGGGATAACATAAATTTAGGATATAGAATATGATTAGTAAAATATTCAAGTTTAGGAGGTATCCTATTATCCTCGAGAGCTTTTATCGTTAATTTGTAAAATGAATTCATATTTTACAAAATTCGATTTAAATAATTGATTTTATATAATTTGCTCTCTGATTCATCCTTAAAGCTCTTAAAATCTTTCTCGAGTTCTGCATAGGATGATTTTAAATTCTCATGATTTTTATTCAAGTCATCAAACTCATCAAGAAATTTCATGTGGTTGTTATCAATCAAAGCATGATCTTTCCTGAGGATTTCATGTTCCTTTTTAAGCTCTTCCAATTCTAAACTAAGGCTAGCATGTATTTTTTTTTATTTTCTTATATGATTCATGCATGTGTTCAGAAACTTTAAAAAGTTTGTCATAAGTTAAGTCACATACCTCTTCTTGATCTGACTGATTAAGATTGTCGGCCATTGAGCATAGATTAGTGACTTCCTCTTCCTTTTCTGTTTCTAACAAGTCCAAAGTTGAGTCCGTCCAAAAAGCTCGTTGGAACTTCTTCTTGCCCTTCTTTACAAATGGTTTCTCCTCTACCTTCTCTTTGCTAGGATTGGCTTTGAGTTTTGAGCAATCCGTCTTTATATGTCTAGGTTTTCTGCACTCATAACAAATAATTTCATTTGAAACCTTGGCATTTCTATTGAATTTACCTCTATTCCACTATTAGCATCTCTTCTGCTTCCTCTGCAGAAAGCTTCTGAATTGTCTAGTCATCAATGCAATGTCATCTTCATCCTCAGGTTGTGAGTGTTCAATCTCAGACTCTTCCACATTAAGTGCTATATTTTTCTCCCTTCGTGGTTCACTTGCATCAACATTTCTTTAGCTAACTCTTTGCTCGTGAGCAATAATCAAACCAAGAAGATTGTCAATAGAATAAATGTTTAAATCGTTAGACTCTTTAGTTGCAGTAATTTTATCATCATATGCAGTAGGTAAGCAACGAATAATCTTATTAACCATTTTAACATTATTTAACTCCCTACTCAATGCATGTAAAGAGGTGACTATTTGTGTGAATCTTGTGTACATATCAGAAATAGATTCATTTGGTTTCATGCGAAACAGTTCATAATCATGTAACAAGATATTAAGTCTAAATTGCTTAACCTCATTAGTCCCCTCATATGTTATACAAAGTCTATCTCATATCTCCTTTCCACTTTTGCAAGTGGAAACCCACATGTTATCTTCTGATTTTAAAACACAAAAGAAATTATTCAAGCATTTGGCGTTATGTTGTGCTAAGTCACGTTCTTCTATTATCCACTCTGCAAAAGGTGTTTCAACTCTGACTCCGTCAACTAATCTAGTTGGTTTTGTATATCCTTCCTGGACTAAGATCCACATACGATAATTAAGTGACTGTAAGAAAGTAGACATGCGAGTTTTCTAAAAATCAAAAGGTATATTGTCAAACAATGGAGGCCTAGTTATAGAGTAACCCTCAGGTGTATTTTGGTTTTCAAATGTAGCCATCTACGTTAAATAAAAAGTAGTCTAAACTTATGATTTTGAAACAAAGCTCTAATAACACTTGTTGAAACTCGTTCACTATGAATTAGGTTATTAAGCCTAAGTTTATGTCCCACGGCTAACCAAGAGGGGGGTGAATTGGTATTTTAAAAATTAATCTCTCTTTTGAGTATTTTAAACTGAAATTAAACTTTAATGAATTTTTATAGAAATAGTTTTTCAACCACAGTTTTAAAATAGTAAATCACAAAAATAAAAAGGTTGCGAAAAAATAAAGACACCAGATTTATAGTGGTTCGGTCAAAACCAGACCTACATCCACTCCCAGGAGACACCCTTCGAGTATTGCATTAATACCACTAGTGACTCGTTTTGCACCCACAACAAGGCGGAGAAGCCTTTACAAAACTCTTTTCACCACTACCCGGTGCGGAAGAGAACTGTCATCCTCTTACACTATCCCCAGTGCTGGCAGAGAACCGTCTGTCCTTTCACACTCCTCCGATGTCAGCAGAGAACCGTTCATCCTTTCACACTCTCCTAATATGGGCAGAGAACCCTTCCCTTCATCCTCTCACACTCTCCTAGTGTGGGCAGAGAACCCTCTGTCCTTTCACACTCCTCTGATATTGATAGAGAACCGTTCATCCTTTCACACTCTCCTAGTGTGGGCAGAGAACCCACGAAGTATCGGCAGAGAACCGTTCGTCCTTTCATACTCTCCTAGTGTGGGCATAGAACTCGCGGCTGTTTAAACTCTCCAAGTGTAGGTAGAGAACCGGATCTCCTTGACATATCTTCTCACAAGAATTCTAGAAGGAAGAAAGAAAAGAGTGAAATAATCCAAAATCACAAGTATAAAATCTTACCTTTAAAAAGAAGGTGAAGCCTTCATGCTCTAGTAGTAAGAATTCTTCTTTGAGTGCTCTCTCACAGTCTCTCCTTGGCTCTTCTTTCAATAGGCATGAAGATCAAGGAGCAAAAATATTGGATGGCAATAAAAATTGGACCTTATATATGAGAGACAAGAAAAATCGTCTAAAAACTGCAAATATTCAAGTCATCATGAAATGAATCGTCCCGTACGATCGTGGATCATCCTGGTCGATTTTACTTAAAGTGTTGAAAATGATCCTAATGAATATTGGTATAAACTATGTTCGTACACGATCATCGTCTCGTATGAATTAGGTTCGTCCGGACGAACAGTTAATTCATAGGTTGGTTCCCAAATTACCACAGGATGTAACCAACTTACTTAAGTCGGTTCCCATCATTCTGGGACTAAGAGGACTTCGTCCGGATAAAATTTTTACAGAGGGCAACTCGTTCTGGCATGATTATGAATTTCATCTGAACGAAATTTTTATAGAGAAGAATTCGTCCGAGGACGATTTGGATTTCGCCTGGACGAAATTTTTACGGAGTCAAGTTGTCCTGGCACGATTATAGATTTCATCTGAATTAAATTTTTACATAGCCTAACTCATCCTGTGATGAAAATAATTTCATCCTAGACGATCAGGACTTAGAAAAATTTCCTCCAACTCCTGTTCGCATTGCTCTTACTAGGAGATAACTGACCTTATCGTCCCGTACGATCAATACTAATTTTGTAAGATCTCCTTAAGTGTGTGTGTGCGTGTTTATTCACTCAATAATAATTACTCCCTCTCAATTTTAAGAATAATTTAAAGCTTCAATTTACAAAGGATTGTATGCTGGATTTGATTTGAAGCCTTCATAGTTTGGAGTTCGATTTTCCTAAAATGTTAGTACATATAAGAGCAAAAAAAAAAAAAGCCTTCCAAAAGGGGTTAGGAGATAACTACACATAAAATAATAATATTTGGAATCATCAAAACTATACAAATTGCAAGAATGTAAAACATGCAAATTCCAACTCTCTTAACAATACATTCGATTACTCATGGAGGATAGTGGCTCTTACCTATACACCTCGATAGGAAATAATATATATGACATAAAAATAAGAAGATTTTCCTCATATAATATATTAAATCAAATGGGGTTTATGTGATGTGAGTATCAATTTTCCATAGGGCACAAACCCTCAGGGTTAATTACATCTTAGGCATCAGCCTAAGAAAACTCTTGATTATGGACACTATATTATTGTCTCAAAGTGTTTAACACATAAGGAAATTTCTAAGCTCTCTTAATTTAAAGGAAGATAGGCTCAACTAGGCTAATCAATATGTGTAGATCATATCTTCACTTTGCCGGTCTAAAGAAATAAATTTGAAGAAAAATTCATTGCACTTCAAGCATGCACAAGAGAAGGATGGAGCTGGTGTCATCCGTGTGATGTGGATGGGTGGGATTTGTAGCCCCTGAAAAATAGAATGCTCACCCACTAATAATACATGCAACGATAAACAAATATCACTAGCCTTTGATCCTAAATCTATAAGGAATGTAGTGTTGTACACACAATACTAATACCAGAACTTAAAGTTATCTAAACTTCTAATCGCAACAGCTTTCATCTCTACAGAAGATCGTTGTCTCACCACCACTTATGTAGTGGTCTTGTATTACTTAGTATTGTTCAAATCTTACCACCTTTTCTCTTATGAATTTACACATTTCTTTGTGATACAAGCTATTCTATTTTTCTTTCAATGCTGAACTTTTTTTATGATATTAGTAGGATAGTCATGCTAGGTTAGGATTCTATTAGGTAGTGCTTTTGGAAATTGATCAAGTTTTTTTATTTGTAGTTGCCAGCAAAGAAAAAAAAACATAAAAGAAGATGGCTATTAAATTATGTGATAAAATAAAAAATTTGGGTGTTAAAATTTTTTTAATTTATTCACCGTATCTTGTGATTTGTAATGAAGTATGTAGAAATAGGACACTGAAAGTTTTGATGAAAGTTTTTGTGGACATGCATTGTTCAGGTTAATCAAACGTAATTTTTGGTGTCACTCATAACTTGGTGGCAGTATTTTTTACTTATTTCACTTTTTAAACTTCTAATGTGTACTAATCTTCATTTTTTTTTAATTCCTGTAGAAAATGTGTTCTCATCTTTGATAGGCTTACGATTTTCATGGAAGCTAATTCCCAAGTCTCTGGAGGTTGAGTGTATGCATCGTCTTTCACATTTCAAATTGTCTTTTCAAATGTAGGCTGGAGTGGATGCCACTGAAGTTTGGAAATAGAGATTCCAATACTTTATTGATATTGTGTAAGGAAATTGCCCTCATGATAAGGGCTTTTTTTTTTTCATGTATTATTTTGTGAAGGTATTTATTATAATAGATTGATTATGTATATATGTGAAGATTGTAGTAGAACTTCTGTTATATTTAAGGTGGAAAATTCTTGTAATTTTAAAATTTTATAATTTGAAGAAAAATATCTTATGTAAGCTTTCATATGTACTTGAAAGTTTTAGAAATTCGATTGGAGATTTAATTATTTTTATTTGAATTATTATAAGTCAACATAAGTATTTGATAATTGAATGTAATTTATATTGGATATAACTTATATTGATGCACATAATAATGTCATTTTATTAAAATTATTTAATTAAATTTAAGTGTTGGAAAATTATATATCTTAAGGCAACTTAAATGTGCCTTATTATAAAACATATTTGTGTTAGGAAAGTAAGCCTATTATGACATATAATATTTGTCATATGTATTAATAAATTCCATCATATGAAGGTGTTAGAAAAGCTTATCTATTAGGACACCATATAGGTTGTCGTTAAGTAGATTATGCCATCAAAATTATGTCTTAAAAGCTTAGTTTTTAAGACATGTAAAAATGCCTTTAGCCCTATGACAACGGCCACCTAAGTGACACCATTGTTTGATGCCCTAATATATAATGTGCCCTAATAGATACATTTTATGGCACTTGAAGGTGCCCTAATAGCCATTATTTTTTGTAGTGCGTATTAGATGATTTCTAGATCATATTATACGATATGTTGAAAAATTGTAAACTATTCATTCTACTTCGTACTGGACAGGACTAGTTTTGAACAAATCATATTATATGAGTAATGATGGTTAACTTGAATTTTTAGGGTTTCTTGAAGCCTATTATAAAAGCAATTATTTAACTTATTTTTACATAGTTGTGAAGAAAGGAATGTGGCTAAAGAAGGAACTCTTAGAGGGAGCTTTTGAATAAAATCAGGGTTTGTGAGAGGAAGGAGAATGTGAGCTTGAGCGTAAGGGAGGAGTGTCAGGGGAATTACACGGCTGCTCCAGGCTAGCTGCACGCTTACTCCTCTGTGGCCTTGGTGAGTCTTGTGGGAGCTCTCTATGATGAGACGCTTCTTAGACGGCCTTCGAAGTTCTTTGCCTTATCTTGGAGAGAGAAAAAGGAGTAAAGGTCCTCTACCAATAAAAGGAGTTTTGGTTTTCTATCGCACAGGCTCAGTGAAAGAGAGGTTTGTAAGGGCTTCTATGCCTTATTTAGGGAGCAAAAGGAGAGTCACTTTTTGTTAATGTAATACGCAGAGTGGAGGACTCTGAGGAGTGGACATAGTTCAAGGTTTGACCGAAGCACTATAAATTTTGGGGTGTTCGTTTTGATTTTACTTTATGTATTTTACCTTTTTGCACTTCATCTCATCTATAATTGTTTGATAAATTTCTTAGATCTATGTTCTTTTGTGATAATTAAAATTGCATTATCACTCTTTTTCATTACATTTTTAATTTGTTAGCTTCTACATACAAAAATTAACATAGCTTATTTCTAATTATTTTGAAAAATCAAAAAAAATTAATACTAGTACTTAGGATTATTTTTAAAAGTAACAATTCATCCTCCTTTTGGCACATCTTGTTCTTTTAAATGGAATCAAAGCGGGTCTCGAAAATAGTGTTTTATAAAATCTTGAAATAAATGATTAATGTCATATTTTGATAATCATAATATTGTGGAGGGTTATTCAATAACCCGTCCACCTTTATTTGAAATCATTCCATTTGATTTCTAAAAAATTTGCATATCCACGTTTCTACAATCCATTGACTATAGAATTTGGCATATGATTCAAATCGGTTACTCATTTTGATTGCATAATATTAATGGTGTTCAAAGTGATATTCCCTTTAATGAATGGAGCAATGAGGATAGGGAATTTGCACAGTTAAATGCTAAGTATTTGAATTATTTCTTTTATGCTTTAAAATCCAAAGACTATATATAAGTTTGTACATGCACTATCATAAAAGAGATTTTTTATAGGTTTTGTAACACCTACGAGAGAACCAGTTAAGTGAAACAGTCTACGATAAACATTCTTTTTCAAGACTATAAATTTTTTCGCATGAAACCTAGCGAGATTGTCTAAAATTTACACTAGGTTCACCTAAGTAGTATCATCCTTGCATGCACTAGGTACATAATTATCTAATTCTAAAATGGATAATAAGATTATATATTATTTTTTTAGCTCTTATGATGAAAAAATAATTGTAATTACTAAATCAAAATATTTACATATTTACTCTATTACAATTTGCATGGATCACTCATTGCCTATGAGGAAGGGGTGAATCAAAGGCAAAATGATGCTAGAAAAATGAGTGAACTATGACATAAGCAATTGTTTATGACAATAACAACTCTACAATAAATGAGGATGATGAAATATTCTTAATTATGCGCCATAGGAGCTTAAAAAAAAAAACAAAAATGTTATCAAAATAATTGGAGCAAAGGTAACGGTAACAAATCTACCAAAGTTTTGTATGATAAAATTTACTTTGAGTGCAAGAAATCAGAACACCTTTGAGTTGACTCCACCAATCTAAAGACTCACTCGATCAAGGAACAAGGTGAAGAGAAACCAAAGTACAAAAGGGGCATGCAAAAGACACAGAAAACCTTCTAGGTTGACTCTACCTCATAATCATCAGAAGAAGAAACATACGAGGAAACAAATTTGTGTGTAATGGTCAATCATAATTTTGATCAATCTGATCAAGATGAGGTATGTCAACTCTCATATGATGAATTACTTATTACTTCTAAAAATATTCATGATTCATATAGGAACCTTAAGAAAATGCATGTTAGTCTTAATACTGAATTTTCTACTTTGAAAAAAAGCAAGCTAGTTTAATTATCGAGTACTCTACTTTTGATAATAATCATATGAATTTATTAGATGAGTTTGATACATTAAATAAAAATCATATTGAGTTATCTGATGCATATAATTCCTTAAAAATATTACATGATGAGCTAGAAAAAATATTTAAGGATTTAGATGAACTTCCAAGTCAATTAGATAGTAGTGAGCATGCATTAAAAGTGGAAGTGGAAAGCTACGAACATGCAAATGAATATTTACAAGCAAAAATTACTACATTAGAAAGAAATAAACAACCACCTTCAATGGTTCAATGGTGCAACTCCTTAACACAACAAGTATCACATAAATCTAGAAAGAGGCACCATCACACATAGAGGTTAGTGAACCCATTTCCTAGAGTTAGATGTCACTCTTATGGCATGTTAGGACACAGCTCGCACTTGAACCATCCACCGTATGACACATGTTAGGACACATTTATCATAGCATAACATGCATGCATCTCATTTATTCAAGTATAAGATGGAACCAAAACTTATTTGAGTTCCCAAAACTAACCTTTGGTGACATTATAGGGGTTTGAAAGTTCATTAGGGATGTTAGGCCCTATGAACTATGCCCGAGGCTAACCAAGAGGGGGGGGTGAATTGGTATTTTAAAAAATTCTTTAAAACCAAAAGAACGATTATCACAAACCAAAATCACCACAGAAAAACAAGTGCGAAAAATTAATGTGCGGAAGTAGTAAAAAAGAACACAAGGATTTATAGTGGTTCGGTCAACTTGACCTATGTCCACTCCTCGGAGGTGCCCTCCGAGTATTTCACTACATATGTGACTCTCCTTTAGCCCCCACAGCTAGGCGGATAAGCCATTACAAAACACCTCCTTTTTGCCACACCCGGCAAGGCAGAGAACCCAACTCCTTTTGCTTCCTCCTAAAGAAGGCAGAGAACCACGATCACTTGCTGAAAATTACCTCTCCCAACCCTTCCAAGGATAAGAAACTCTAGTGACGAAGAAGTGGAACAATGCTCGGAGCAACCCTTGTGAACCCCCTCACAAGCTCCCCCTCATAAGATCCTCTCTCTTTCTCTCCCTCTCTCTCTCTATCTCTCCTTTAGGTTTTCTCAGGTCAAGACAGCAACCAAGGATATTCAAAAACATTGAACAAGATCTCTTAAATAGAAGAGCTTCAAAGGAGCTCATTAATTGCAAGTTGCCGACTTTATCGTTCAGGATGATATTGAAATCGTCATGGCCGATCAGTACAAATCTCATAAGATCGGCCAGAGCATCGCCTTGAATGCAAACTAGACGATTGAAAATTTGCTTGATCGTCTCAGACGATCTCACGATCGTCCTGGATGATTAGTTCAAATCAGAGGAAAATCATCTAGGGCATCGCCCTGAATTTGAGCTGTCCGATCCAAATTGGCCAGAGCATCGCCTTAATTTATACTGGCCGATATTTATCATCCAGGAGATTCCAAGGGATTTTTAATGGATCGTCCAGGCCAATCTTGAAATCGTCTAAGAAGATGTGATTGTATCAATCATCCTTAATTACTCCCATGATTGTCGGATCGATTTAGGCATAATTAAACAATATCGTCCAGGCCGATCAAAGAATCATCCTGGCTGATTTTCAAAAATACAGATTACCTAAATTGTTCATGGCGGCAATTTCTTTCTGTATTGAGCATATCGTTCTGGCCGATACAGGTATCATCCAGGCCGATCAGTTAATTACGGTTGCCTTAACTAAGAAATCCTGATTAGATCTTCTATTTTGAACTCGATCGTCCAGGACAATATAAATATCATCTGGGACGATGTGAGTAAAAACACAAGTTCTAAATCTCTCAAGTGTGTGTGTGTAGGTTACTTAACATCAGTCACTTCAAATAATTACAATTGACATACGAAAGAGAATAGAAAATTACAGACTGACTCAACCCTAATCTACCCAGTCTTGAGCTGATTCCAATTTCCGTCCGATCTTTGAATCCTGAAAATGTCAGTAGTAAAGGCAGTCGTAGTGAAACAAGATTTGTTTGCTATCATCAAATCATAATCCAAAAAATAGGTTTGTAATAGGGTTCTCTCACAAATAGCCTAGTGAGAGCACGTGGTACTTAGATAGTGGCTGCTTGAGGCATTTGATTGGTGATATGAAGTAGTTCATCATACTAGAGGTCAGGTCAAGAGGCAATGTGACATTAGGAGATAAAACCACTAAAAAAGTGGTGTGATCATGTACAATTGGAAACTTTAATCACCTTATGATTGAAAATGTTCTATTAGTTGATGACTTATAGCATAATTTATTAAGCATTAATCAACTGTGTGATAAAGGCTTTTATATAAAATTTCTTTCTAACAAATGCATAATTAGCCTAGATGATAAATTTGTGTTAGAAGAAAAATGAATGAATAATATTTACATGTTAGTCTTGAATTATATTGAATATTCAAATTCCTTATGTTTAAAAATAATAAAAGATGATTCTTGGCAATAGCATAGGAGACTATGCCATGCGAGCATAAAAACACTTAGGAATATCACTTAAAAAATCTAATTAGAGGTATTACTAAGTTAGACTTCACTAAGGACCAACTATGTGATTCCTGCCAACTAAAAAAATAAGTAAAATCATCATTTCATTCAATCAAAAATATTAATATCTCTAAGCCAATAGAAATTCTTCACATGGACCTATTTGGACCAGTTAACATAGTTATCCCATGAGGGAAGACTTATGAATTTGTGATAGTAGATGAATTCTCTAGACTAACTTAAGTAAGATTCTTAGTACATAAGAGAGTAATTTGAGGAATTTAGAACCTTATTCACTTGGATTCAAAGAAAATTAGGATATGAAATCTCAAAACATCATAGTAGTTATGGTGAATAATTTAAAAATGATAGGTTTGAATCCTTTTGTCAAGACATAAGAATAGAACACACATTATGGTTCAGCTAATATTTTCCTTTTGTCAAGACATAAGATGAATTCTTGATCCTAATAATACAAAAAGAGTTAAACCAATTTGTTATGAATGATCTGTGGGAATTAATCAACAGACCTAAGGTGTAAAGTGTGGCTGGAACAAAGTGGATCTTCAAAAATAAGATGAATGACTCTAGATTCATAGTTCAAAATAAGGCCAGACTAGTAGCTAAGGGGTATAACCAAATTGAGAGAATAGACGTTGAGGAAACCTTTATCCTAGTAGCTAGACTAGAAACCATAAGAGTGTTGTTATCATTTGCTTGCTTCAAGGGTTTTAAATTATATCAAATAGACATTAAGAGTGCCTTCCAAAATGGGATAATCAAAGATGATGTTTATTTTGAGCAACCTCTTAGATTTGAGAATTCATAATTTTTAAATCATGTTTTCAAATTGAAAAAAGGAATTATATGGGTTAAAGTAAGCACCTAGAGCTTAATTTGAAAGGTTGATCACCTTTTTGTTAAATAGATATTTTATTAAGGGTAGCATAGACACCATCCTCTTCCTAAAAATATTAGTAGATGAGATTTTCATTATCCAGATTTATGTAGATAATATCTTTTTTGAATCTTCAGATAAATATTTATGTGATGAATTCTCAAAATAAAATGTGTAATGATTTTAAAATAAATATGATGGTGGAATTTAATTATTTCTTTGTATTTAGTGTGAAATAGATAGATGATGAAATATTCCTTAGCCAATTTAAATACATCAAAGATATTTTGAAAAAAATATGAAATAGACAATGATAAGGCTTTGAACACTCTTATGAGCTCCACTATTCAATTAGATAAATATTCAAATGAAAAATCAGTATATCAAAAAAATATAGGGGAATAATTAGATCTCTTCTCTATTTGACTGCAGTAGACCAGAAATAATTTTATTGTATATCTTTATGCCAAATTTAAGGTTTACGTAAAAGAATTTCACATAACTCCTATTAAGAGAATCCTTATATACTTACTAGAAACTCCAAACTTAGGAATATGGTATCTTATACACAACACATCTTTTAAAATTATAGGATATTCAGATTTTGATTTTGGAGAATCTATGGTAGATAGGAAAAACACTTCTGGAACTTGTCAGTTTATAGGGCAATCCTTAGTTTCCTGTTCTAGGAGAAAATAAAATTTAGTAGCCCTTTCAACAGCTGAAGTAGAACATATAGCAAGAGGGAGTTGTATTGCTCAAGTTTTATGGTTAAAATAACAACTCTTAGATATTAGACTATATGTAGGAACCATCCCAATTATGTGTGACAACACTAGTGCAATCTGTATATCTGAAAATTCAAGTCAACACTCCCACACAAAGCATATAGATATTAGACATCACTTCATAAGAGATCATGCAGCTAAGGAAGATATAGAGTTACATCATATAGCTATGACACATTTAGAACCTTGAGGATAAAATTGGATGTTATAGATATTCATGCTCAATCTAAAATAAAATATATTTTATTTATAAATACTATGTTATATATGTTTTGAACTTGATATTTGTTCGTGTACTCGTTTTAGTTTATTTATTGTTGTTTGTTAAATTAAATAAAAAATAAATAAATACTATTTATATATGTTGTTTGTCGTTTATGTTAAAAATTCAAAAGAATATGTAATTTTTCTTTAGTTTAAGATGTTTCCTGATCATTAGACACATATATCACTTAAGCATTAAAATTCTCAACTTTTTGTTCCTATCATATTGTATGATTCAAAGTCGTATTGTATGATCTTCACAAAGGCACTTATCACAGCCCTTTATTTTTTCAATAGTGGTAATTAGCTCACTGCTATACACATCTTACTGTACAAACCACTACTCATACTGTACGATCCACGTGTTTCTAATCATTGAGGAGTTAAATCCATTTTGTATGAAATTATTGACATTCGTATTGTACGATTGGGAAAAAACTCTATAAATTGGATGGTTTGTTTGAGTCAAATCAATCAACATCCTACAAACTCACATCCTCTCAAACATTCTGTCTAATGGCTGGTGGAAGCAAATACGACAGACTTATCTAGGGGAGTTCCTTGTCCTCCCGTCGTTGCGATGATTTGTTTCTCTCCATCGTAGATGAAGATGCATACCATAAGTTCAAAGAGGCAAAGATTTCCCCATCTCTCATGTTAAACCAACCATGCCTGAACTTCAAGGTAATGAATCTTTTTGCAACAACCACTCTCAAGTTTCTTATTAACTTAGCCTTCCCCTTTAACTCTGAGCTCTTATATGAATTCCTAGCGAACCTTATGATAAATTTAGAATGCACCAACTTGACTTTGTTTGTCTACAAATGAAATGTAGAAATCACTAAAGAAGATCATGCAGGACACATAGGATACTCTCTACCTAAGGACCTCATCCCAAATCATTGATCTCAAGTGAGTTTGATTGGATTTTCGGTAATATGATTTTTAGGAATGTGGCCTCAAACCAACACGTATCCCTTGTCCAATCTCTAACTTAGAATGCTCGTAACATCTAGGACATCCTTCAAACATCCATTATACCCAAAGCTAGGGATCGAATGAACATAATCCCATTTCTATATGTAGTCACTTATTTAATCTTGTCAGGTACTTAATTTCATGAATCTTAAATGATTAAAGATTACATCCATAATATGACTACTATTCGACATCCAAGTGTCTGATGTAAATAAAACATTCCTTAGGACATATCCTAGGGTACATCCTTGACACCAAATACCAACTCAAATTTTCTATTCCACCTGATAATCTTACTATCATTTATACAGATGCCTCCTTCCATATTCTTTTTCATCAGGGCAAGAGCATGTTGAGCTAAATTTTGATAAAGAAGGGGATGCTACTCTTGTAGGAGGACCACCACTTGCACTTACCTACCTTGTCTACCCTCAGGATGATATAGTTCAATAGCTCAAGCAACATGAAACTCGACTAGACTACTACATGAACCAACAATAATGACAGCATAATAAAGATATGTAATAATTTAGCGAATAATTTACCTTGATAAATCATCAGCTTACTTCCATCCTTTTATTCTTTCATCCACCACCTGATCATGATTCACCTTTCGAGTTCTCTTTGTTTGCTATATTTATTTTCTTATACTTGTACTGCTTTTTTTCTTTGGTTGTGTGGTACTCCTCTTTTTGGTGATGTTAAAAGGGGGAGAAGATGTTTGTTTTGTTGACTGTATGTTTCGTTTTTTTAATATAATCATTTACTTATATTTTTTTTTAATTCAATTTTTTATTGTCTTATAAAATAAAAAAAAATAAATTAAATATTTTATTTATAGCCTCCAAAATTTTTAAAATCCATCATCTAGTGAGGGATAGCCAAGGAAGAAATAACACTTGCCTTGCCTATCAACTAATATTATTTGACATCATAAAAAAAGGGGAGATTGTTGCAATCCCTAGTATGTGATTTTGATGATGACAAAAAATTTTGACTGAATTATCACTTTCTTCCTTGAATATTTTAGATGTTATTTTTTTATGAGTACTAATATTTCAGGTAAAATGCACATCACTCAAGACTGTTGAAAACTCAAGACTGGATAGAATAAAAGTGAAAGTGTACGTAATTTGTATTCTTTTTTTAATTTTCATTTCTTAAGTTTGGCCACAAAAGAGTATGCAAATTGGGTGACCATGCACACACACATAAGGGGAGATTTAAAAAAAAAATAAATCATACTGTATGATTTTTGTTTGTATTGTATGATCTATTATCTGAGAATAAGCTTAATGACCAATTGAAAGTTTAGTTTCTGTGAACTAATCGTACTGTACAATCTTGATCATAATATTCAATTTATTTTAATCTGAAAATCCTAGCCACCAGATTAATTTAAGTAAGATTTTGAATTTTAGGTTTTAAAGTATTCATATTGTTTGATTACAATCAAAATGTATGATCCTTTAAAATCTTGCTAAAATTAACCCCCATAATTAGGCAATTAAATCATGGTTTATTAATTATTTCTAATTCATATTTTTATAATCCTTATCATATTGTATGAAGAACAAAGATGGAATTCAATTATCCCATAGATCATACTAGATGGAACCATGATTTTTGTTCTAATCATATGGTACGATATTAATATCATACTGGATGAACTGCTTGAAATTAACTAACTATATTGCATAATGTATACAGTACGGGATGATAAATAGAGATGGCTTTTGGTTTTCACAAGATTCATTCCGTATAAATAGAGGAAATATAGCAAATCGTACAGGCTGATCTCTAGATCGTACTGTACGATATGTTGAAGAATTATGAATTATTCATTCTCCTTTGTACTATACGGGACTAATTTTGAACTGATTGTACTGTACGAACTTGGATCGTTTTGTACAAACATTAATGGCTAACTTGAATTTTTAGGGTTTTTGAAGTCTTTTTTAAAAGAAATTCTTTAACCTATTTTTACATAGTTGTGAAGAGAGGAACGCGACTAAGAAAGAAACTTTAAGAGAGAGCTTTTGAAGAAAACCAGGGTTTGTGGGAGGAAGGAGAGGGTGAGCTTGAGTGTGAGGGAGAAGGCGTATGAAGTAAATCTCAATGTTTCTTTGGGCTAGCTGCACGCTTTCTCCTTGTGTAGCCTTTGTGAGCCTTGTGGGAGCTCTCTAAGGAGAGATGCTTCCTAGTCGGTCATTGAGGTTCTATGTCTTCTTAAGGAGGGAGAAAAAGGAGTCAAGATTCTATACATGCAAAAGGAGTTTTGGTTCTCTACCACTCCGGTTGGTGAAAGAGAGGTTTGTAAGGGCTTCTCTACCTTGATGAGGGACCAAAAGGAGAGTCACATTGTGTTAGTGCAATACTCAGAGTGGAGTACTCCGAGGAGTAGACGTATGTCAAGATTTGATCGAACCACTATAAAATTCAGTGTGTTTGTTCTATTTTTAATTTTGATATTTTAGTTTTTCCACTTCATCTTAGCTATAACTGCTTGATAATTTTTTGTGATATATGTTTTTTGTGATAATTAAAATTACATCATCATGCTTTTTCATGGCTTTTTTAATTTTTTATTCCGCATACAAAAATTAAAATTGTTTATTTCTAAATGTTTTAAAAAAATCCAAAAAATTAGTACTCTTGCTTAAGATTATTTTTAAAAGCACCAATTCACTCCACTCTTGGCGCATCACATACTTTCAAAATTTTCCAAAGTTTATGGCAAGTGTCATTTAATATACAATCTAGAATGGTAAAATTGTAATGGTGGCCATGGTCAACTAACAACGTGGATTCTATTCTTATAGAATGACATAAATTTTAAAATAAGGCATTTTTATCTTGTTCTTCATCTTCTAGTTCTTCAATCGTTCTCCTTTTCATAACCTCCTAGTACTATGTCCTTTAGAAGGATATCCAAATGAAAAGAAATTTCCTGTAAGGGGTTTTCTTTTCTATTTGGATCCTTTATATTTAAAAATGCCTTATTTTAAATTTTCACAATTCTATACTTTGAATAAATAACTTCATAATTATAAAGAGAAAAGTTTAGACTCCCCTGTAAGGTTTTCCTAAGCAGTTATAATTAAAAATAGCTATATAATAAAATTAAAATGCTTAAATCATCCACACTTGATCATGCTCTTATTTATTTAGGGCTAAGCAGCTGAAACACCTGTAGTAATTATATATCATTTATTTTTTTTTTACATCTTTTTAGCCCTATATAAGCATAGCCACCTGTAGAAAATTTCATGAGCATCCAGATCGCCATAACCTTTGGGTAATATATTGTTCATTATATCACAGAGATAAAATAATACAGTGAGCATCTAGATTGTGAGCATCAGATCATGATATTTTCTATAGAAAATATCTTGAGCAGCCAAATCACTCATAACCTTTGGGTAATCTATCGTTCACTATATCATAAAAAGAAAATAATAATCATCACAATAATCATCACAGAAAGCTAACACAAACAATAAGTCAACCACCACATGTTTCATATGCAAATAGCCATATCACAAAGAAAGAAAGAAATAATATATTAAATTAATATTTTAATGTAAATTTTAAGAGTTTATTTTAGTAGTTAGTGGTTACCCTTATGTTGCTCATCTGGGTCATGAGGTTTATTTCACCCTCCCTAGGGTTAACTTACTAGACTCGTAGACCCAGGTTACCCAATGGTAACCAATTTTATTAAATTAGTTTAGTTGCTTGAAAATAAAAGAAAGATAAACTAAATGGTTTATTATTAATCTAGTAAGTTAATTTAATTAAATTTTCTATCAATTGGTTTGTGGTGTTGTGCCAACAAGCTTGAGGATGAGAACTCTATAAGACACTTAGCCCAATAGCTTGAAGTAGTCCATCCTAAAAATCTAGTTTATATAGTTAAATTAATAAATTCTATTTGATTAAATCATTAACAATAAATTGATTGTAAGTTTTGACACTATTGAATTTGTTCTTGGTGTTGTTTAATTAAGCTCCTGGAACAGACGTCCTTAGGACACAGCCTCGTAGCATGAAGTAGTCCATCCTAAAAACTTCATCTTTAGAGTATTTGTTGTGTATTAAGAGATTAGTTAACTTATTTTAAAACCATGATTTATAATTTGATTAGATTCTAGCTAAGTTATTGAATTCTAAAAGTTTGTGTTATAATTAAATACTCAATGAGTCTCTGATTTTGTTAACTTAGTTAATTAGGTTCTTATTTATCTGCATTTAGTATTAAAGATATTTTTAAATTATGTATGTAATCAATTTTGGGAAATTTAATGAATTAGAGTTTGAATTTAGAATTCTTTACATTTGTCATGTTTTTATTTTAGGTTTATTCTCTTGATTTATCACATATCTTTCAAGTTTGATTTTGTTGAAGGGTGATTAATATGTTAATTATATTAAGTTCAAGTGTATATTCCAATTTTATCTTTTAGTGATTATGCATATTAGTTATAATTTGATTGATAAAAGTTAAGGATTTAAATGTACTTCGTTTGGATTACACAAGGGTTTATTGTTGCAAATTCAGTTTCATGGACAATATTTTGATGATTGGAAAACACTCTTGCTTTTCTTTAACTGCCTGTTACTACTGACATTTCAAGAATCAAGATCGGATGGAAATCGGTACCAGCTCAAGATTGGGATGATTAGGGTTGACTCAGTCTGTATTTTTCTTTTTCCCTTTCTGGAGTCAATTGTAATCTTTGAAGTGGTTGATACACGCACACACTTGAGAGATATAAAATATCGTCCTGGACGATATTTACATTGTCTTGGACGATCGAGTTCAAAACAGAAGTTCTAATCAGGATTTCTTAGTTAAGGTAGCCGTAATTAATTGATCGGCCTGGACGATACTTATATCGGCCAGAACAATATGCTCAATATAGAAAGAAATAGCCGCCATGATCAATTTAGGTATTATGTACTTTTAAAAATCGGCCAGGACGATAGTGATATCCGCATGGACGATATTACACAATTATGCCTAAATTGATCCAGGAATCAAGGAAGTATTTAAGGATGATTGATACTATCACATCATCCTTGACGATCGCAGGATCGGCCAGGATGATCTATTCAAAAACCCTCAGTTACTCCTGGACGACAAATATCAGCCAGCACAAATTCAGGGCGATGTTCTGGCCGATCATGATCGGACAGCTCGAATTCAAGGTGATGCTTTGGACGATTTTCCTCTGATTTGAACTGATCATACAGGATGATCGTGACATCGTCTTGGATAATCAAGCCAATTTTCAATCGTCCAGTTCATTTTCAGAGCGGTGTTTTGGCCTTTCATCTGAGATTTGTATTGATTGTACAGGATGATATTCGTATCGTCCTAGATGATAAGGTTGACAATTTGAAATTAATGAGCTATTTTGAGCTCTTCTTTATAAGAGCTTTATTTCAACATTTTGATAATCCTTGGCTGCTGTCTTGACCTGAGAAAACCTAAAGGAGAGAGAGAGAGAGAGAGAGAGAGAGAGAAAGAGAGAGAGAGAGAGAGAGAGAGAGAGATGATCTTATGAGGGGGAGCTTGTAAGGGAATTCATAAGGTTTGCTCCAAGCATGGTTCTACTTATTTTTCCTAGAGTTTCTAGTCCTTGGAGAGGTTGGGAGAGGTAAGCTTCAGCGATCGATCAAGGTTCTCTGCCTGCTTCAGGAGGAAGAAAAAGGAGGGAGGTTCTCAGCCTTGCCGGGGGTGGCAGAAAGGAGGTGTTTGTAAGGGCTTCTCCACCTAGCTATGGGGGTTAAAGGAGATTCACGATTGTAGTGCAATACTCTAAGGGCGCCTCCGGGAAGTGGACGTAGGTCGAGTTGACCGAACCACTATAAACCCTTGTGTTCTTATTTTTTCTGCTTCCGCATTTATTTTCTTCCGCACTTATTTTTGTGGTGATTTGGTTTGTGATATTTGTGCTTTGCTTAAAGAAATTTTTAAATACCAATTCACCCACCCTCTTGGTTAGCCTCAGGCCAGTTCTATAGGGCTTAACATCCCTAACGAACTTTCCTTTATTAGGAGCTTTAAATTATTAACTAGTTGTTATCGATGATTAATTAAGCTTAAATGATAATACACTAATCTTATGATGGAATGTCACTAAATTTTCTAATGTTTAGTGTTTATACCCAAAATGATACATGCATCATAAGTCTAAGTTTTAGAAGTCTCATACTTAATTTTTGTCCTTAAATGACACTAGTGTTACATGGAACGAATTTTTTTTTTCTAATCCTTTGGAAATACATGCACATGAAATAAGTTTTAGGTTCTATGATAAAACAAAACTCTCTAGTAAAATGAAGTTTCTATCATTACCTAAGGTTAGGGGACCATGCAATCATAAGGCTCATAAGGAATTTTAAGTTTTAAGAAAAATTATTATACTGGGGGCTGTGACCCAGTGGTTCCACCCGTAGCACCCCTTCCATAATGAGTGAGGGTGACTGATGCTCGTATTTTTTTGTCCAAGTTCCTTTGTCACGATAGCTTCAATTGCTCCTTGCTTTCCCAAAAGTCCTTACAAAACACAGAAAAGAATGAAGATTGTACTAGAAAATGTTATTATTTAATATGCAAATAATAATAAAAAATATTCAATTAAATAATGTCATGCCTTTTTTTGGGCTTATATATCAGTTGAGTTATTTGCCTTTTGAATCTTTCAATTTTGTAAGCACTTTACTCTATTTCATCTCAAAGCGCAAGTAGGAGGGAAGTGGTAGAAGGAGGAGAGAAAAGGGTAGAAAGAGAGAAAGAAGGGCCATCATTTACTTTCCAAAACTCCACTTTCCAACTTTCATGCAACAAGAATCATTTTCCAACATGTTTCATCTAGCAAAACATTCACAAAGCATTTTGAATAACTATTCTTTTTCATTCCTGCAAAGAGACAACCCACCATCCCTCTTTGCAAAAAACCCAACACAACACAAGCTAATGTAAGACACTCTCCCTAAAACTTGCAATCGTCAATTGACTAAAGAAATGTAAGAAAATATGCTTTTGAAGTTCATAGATGAAGGTTTGAATGTGTACCAAATCACCCCTCACATTCCCACCAAAAAGAAAGCAACCAACTTATTTTATTTTAAAACTTGACTAAAATATAATTATAAGATAGAAGTTTGGTGTCATTCCATTCTCCAAAGTTCAAGAAATGTTCCAACCAACATAAAGCACAAATCACATTTCAAGGAGAAAATGCTCTGACATTTAAAACACATGAAAACTCTCCAACACTTCTAGACTTATGCATGCTCACCAAAAGTTACAAAGGAAGCTTCAATTTAAGCTTGTGATTATGCTTTTGTGCCAAACATATAACATTGCAAATCAAAGACTCATCACATCAGAGCCCTACATTGGGTACCCATACCCACACCCACCCACGTACCCACCCATGCATAATGGTCATGGGTGGGTATGGGTATGCCCACAGCCTCGTGGGTGGGTATGGGTGGGTACTCAACATCGGAGGAGAACCAATTTATATTACTAATCATCATATACTTGCAGTATATTATAATAATCCTTACGACACAATGCACAAAACTGAACCACGTCATGACCATGATAAATTTTGATATGTGGCTTGAAAGTTTGCAGTCAGATTAAATGACAAAAAATCTCAAGGCCATTATTCTATGGCAGGCTGCATTCAATAAGCTTGGAAAGTGGGTGGGTGTGGGTGGGTATGACATCCGAAAAGTCACCATAGGTGGGTGTGGGTGAGCAAAGCTCGCCAGCGCAGAGTGTGGGTACCCAACCAGGACCCCATGTAGGGCTCTGCATCACATAAAACAGCAAATGAAATATAGAAAATATGTTTTATGAAATCATAAGTGAAGCTTTGAATATGTACAAAGTAATTGCTCTCAACTCCATCATTGTCATCAAAATGAAACCATTCACATTTTTAGAATGGAAACCAAAACTGCATTTCTCCAAACCAAGCTACAAGAAAACAACCCACTAGAAGATGAAACCCAACACTCATAAGAAGGAAGATTTGATGACAATTTGTTTTACAAAGTTCAAGGAAATGCTTCAACAACAAATTTTATACATGAAACATAGGATAATTTGCAAACTTTACATCATATGCCATCACAATATCCAGAGGAAAATTGCAATTGTACTCATTGTCAAAGCACAAAAGAAATGTAAAATTCTTTTTAGATGCTTATGTTGAGCAGGAGATTGAAAGAAGTCAACGATTCACCAATTACTTTTGAAAACTCATAAAATTTTGTACCATAGAGCAACATCATGAATCCCTTCAGCATAAAGCAAACTTTAAAACTTTCTAATACAAAATATTTTCCAACATAAAACCACTTTTAAAGCTTTCTCACGCACAAAGAAAATTTGAGAATTCTTCCAATAAATTTTTACCTCTCATGCTATATGCCACCAAAAATTTCAGGAAAGCTTGAAAATGTGTAACTTGGAGAATCAAGAAAATAAAAAACAGTTCATGCATTAGAATACCTTTCCAATGTAATAAGGTTCATATTCTCACAATAATGATTCTTTCCAGAAACTAACGTCATTGGTTTGCCTACACCAGTAACGGAAAGGTTGTTTGGCGATAAATACACAAAAGTAAATCTCATAGTCAATTAATACTTTCTCCAAACTCCACCAATGAAACAACTTGATTATAGAAATTCATGTAAAATTTTCCCAATCGATCATAACTCAAAGAGACCAAATATATACTGGATATGTTTCCAAGGCAGAAACATCAATCCTAAACTTTCCAGACAAAAATATAATGCAAGAGATCAGAACATATCATACTCCAAAAGCCTTAAAATAGAGAAATACTCCAACAACACATAGATAATATCACAGTGAACACATATGACATAAGGATTCAAACATATGGAATTAATCCACCACATTCTTACTCCAAGAATATGTAACATTGATCCCCTGCATACTGTAACAAAAAAAAAAAAGAATTTTATTTGAAGCATATTCACTGTAAGCCCTTATAGAACCTAACATGAGTTAACTCGCATATATGTAACCCATGAATAAATGTCAATTTCAAACACAAAATAATCAGCCAAGTTTTCAAAGTTCTCTTTCATATGCAAAATGTGCAAATGACCAACACCTTCATTGTAAGTAAAGCTTCATCATGATTTATGAAAGAAATCGAATGAGCTACCTACTTTCTTAAGACTAGCAAAATTCACAAATAAATGATGCTTAAACAAAGCCCCTCTTTTCTAGCAAATGTAGTGTCATGGCATAAAACACAAGTGTATGAAAGGAAAGGTTTTTGTTGAAACACCTATTCATATTCAAACTCTTTCAACTCAAACAAGATCTATCATGCATACACATTGCATTATCTTTCTAAGGAATATTATTCAGCAACTAACATGCGATGCTCTAAAAATCTATAGAACAAATCAATGTGAGAATAATGCTTTATACCCTAAAGAAAGAAGATTTACCTATATGATTAGCTAAGCCCATCACAATATAGTTTATACAAGCTTCACTAAGCTTTTGGGATGAAGAAGAATGATATTAAATGATGGAGGTTTGAACAAGCTTGTTAAAGCATAATAACAATATTTTTTATCCAAATTGCTCAACACAATCTACACAAAATAAAATTACCCATGATTCAACATAACATGTATATCATTGTCTAACAACTACAAAGAAAAAATATCTATCATAAACAACAATAATGCAAAGGTCTTCATAAGATATCATGGCTTAAACAATCACCTTTATAAGAAAAACTTTGCTCCAAACAAATCCACACATCATAATCATTTATGCAAGACAAATTATCCTTTAAACTAATTAAATCTATTTCACTATGGTAATGAGAAGTATTGAAGAAAAGAAAAGAAAGAAGGGAGGGAAGAAAAGAAGAGAAAAGAATAAAAAAGAAAAAAAAATGAGAGAAAAGAAGAAGAAGGAGAAGCAGAACAAGGAAATGGAGGAGAGAAAAATCTAAAGGAAGAAGGAGAAGGAGAAGAAAAGAAAGAAGAAAAAGAAGAATAAAGTGAAGAAGAAGAATTGGGGAGAGATTACCTTACAGAGAGAGAGAGCTAGCTGGTGGCTAGAGTAGAAGGTCGACGAAGATTCGGTCCTGGCTTGGACCGGGCGGAGGAGAAGTGAAGGTGGGGGTCCCGTTGAGGTTGTGCTAATAAAAGGATAAAGGTGAAGAGGGGGGTGCTCGAGCATCTTATAATTAGAGAGAGAGGGGATTGTTGAATCTTAAACAAGCTATTAAACCTAAGCTTATATCCCAAGGCTAACTAAGAGGAGGGGTGAATTGGTAATTTAAAAAAAACATTCTCTTAGGTTTTAAAAATTGAAACTAATTGATTTAAAAGCAAGTTAATTAAAGTTTCAAAAATAAAACTTTTCAACCATGAAATAATAAAAAAACTTATAGTAAGTAAGCAGCGAAAATTAAAATTACACAAAGATTTATAGTGCTTCGGTCAAACACGACCTACATCTACTCCCTAAATACTCCCTCTTCAGGTATTGCACTATTACCAAAAAAGAATTTTATTTTTGCCCCCACAGCAAGGCGGAGAAGCCTTTACAAAACTCACTTCCACCAATCCCAGGTGCGTCAGAGAACTATCATCCTTTCACACCTTCCAAGTGTAGGCAGAGAACTTTTATCCTTTCACACCCTCCAAGTTAGGCAGAGTACCTTCATCATTTCACACTATCTAATTGTAGGTAGAGTACCTTCATCTTTTCAAACCCTCCAAGTTTAGGTAGAGTACCTTCATCATTTCTCACCCTCCAAGTATAGGCAAAGTACCTTCATCCTTTCACACTTTCCAAGTGTCTGTAGAGAACTGAATTTTCTTCAAAGATCTTTTCACAAGCAATCTAAAAAGATAAGAGGAAGAGTGAAAACCACAAATCACACATAGAGATCCTTACCTTTGAGTAATTTTGTGAACCCTTCACACTCCACTAGCAAGAAATCTCTCTCAAGCAATCTCTCACTCTTTCTCCTTCAATTGCCCTTGAAAAATCATGAAGACTGATTTTTATCGTCAGTCTTTAATGGACCTTTTATATAAAGACACGAAAAACTATCCAGAAAACTGAAGTTTTTAATATTGAGCATACATGATCATACAGTACGATCGTAAGATCATACGTACAAATAGTTATAAAACTATTGCATATGAACCTATTGTGAATCGGTATGAAATCATTTCATACACGATCATCATCTGATGCGAACGAAGTTCATCCGGGACAAACAGTAGTAAAATTTTTCAAATTTTTTTTTGTACGAAACATTAGGATGAAATGAGCGAGAACAGACCTGTGACATTCGTCCTTATATAAAACTGGGATTGTCCCGTACGATCCATACTTAAAAAAAATTCATGCGAGAACAGACCTGAGATGTTCGTCCTTGTACGAAATTAGGATCATCCCGTGCAATCCATACTTAGAAAAAATATTTCGTGCGAGAATGGACCTGAGACATTCATCCTTGTATGAAACTGGGATTTTCTTGTACGATCCATGAAAAAAAATATTTTCATTGCTATTTGTTCGACTGTTCGTCAGGAAAAATAACTGATCGGATCATTCTATATGAAGTGATAGTGTATAGTACGATCAGTTTTAAAATATGAATTTTAAACTCTCTCCCAATGTGTGTGTGCTCAGTTATTCAATTACATTCACACTCACTCAGACTCAATAAAATGAAAGATATATAATTCAATTATAATAAACTCTAAACTGATCTTGATTTGAAGTCTTTAACAATCTGAAGTATGATTTTAACTGAAATGTTAGTACACACAAGAGCAAAATAATTTTTTTCAAAATATGTTAGGAGAAATAATAATCAAATCAATAATATTTAGAATAATCAAAACAATACAAGTTGCAAGAATATCAAACATGCAAAACTAAGTAGCAATTATCTCAACAGGAATTTCATGAGTGGTCTGCAAACTAGAAGGAGTAGGATAGGGTGGTTGTGTGAATGCCTTGACCGCTTTCCACCTCGGGCCTTCGCTTGGAAAAAAGGCATACTAATGAAACACATTTAATATCAAATTATAAGAAGTACTACAATGAAATACATTTGATATCAATAAATCTATCTCAAATCATAAAAGAAATAATAAACATAAGTATAGAAAACATTAAACAAACACAAGTATAGAAACTACCGAAATTATCAAATAACATCACTAAGGACTGGCAAAGACAACACATAAGATGTACATCTATAAATCTGAAAGTCCCTGGTCTGGAGGAGGTGGCTAGTTGAAGCTAGAAAAGTAGCTATTCATCATAGTCATGTTGGTGTTCACCGAGTTGAACTGACCTCGAATCCACCCATGTCCTGCTGGTATTGTGCATCCTGCTGGTGTAGGTGAGTTTGAATTTGATCAAAGCACTGATCAAAATGACTCTCTAGTCAGTCAAAGTGTTGGACCATCTCCTGAAAGTCAAGTCCATGAGCAGGTGAAGGTGTAGTTGCTCTCCTTTCTCTTTTATAATCTTCACTTATATTATCATCTCTCCAAAAAAATTCTCGAAATGAAGCATCAGTGAAGTAGACATGCAATTCAAGTAGAGGATTATGCAATTCAAGTCACTAGGTGTCCTAAAGCAATATTCTTCTTCCTCATATGAGAGACATTTCCAATTTTAGAAAGTCCATGAATATAATCAATAATAAGTTGGGCTTCATCTCTGGCTTGACAAGTCATGATAAGATAAGTATCAAAGGACCGAAGAGGAGTAATGTTAATATGGTCACTAGCTTTAGAAATAGTAGAGGTCTAAGTACATGCTTAATGACCCTTGCATTTTGGTTTAAGGAATAGACCCTAGGCAAATGACATACTTATTCAATCCCTCTAATAACTTTGTTTATGTTAGTCCAATAAAACTCAGATGTAGATGCCAAAGTGTGGGATCTAACTTCTTGATTCCTTAAGTGAAAAATGGTTCCCAAATCTTCCTAAGTGATTTCTACCCTTTTTTAAAAAATAAAAGATCTAATCCTACTCTCATCCTCACTAAAAGATATGTTTTCCTGAAAATAGTGAAGGGTTTTTTTATTGTAGGATTGAATCAAAGTTAGGATAAATACAAATTGACTAGTGGAGAAAAGAGGCATCACTTGAAAGTGAATATCCTCTTAAAGTAGGATTCTAGAGGATGTAATCTTGGCAGAAATAAACCTAAGAAAAGAATCCTTGTTAGCCATGGATAGAAAGTTATCGTTTTCATATCTGAAAGATGAACCCTTAGTGAGTCTACCCCTCTTGCTAGAATTGGCCATTACTAAGATTTGAAGGATTGGAAAAGGCTATTGAAGTGAAAGAAAATGAATTCCAAAGCCATCCTATTTAAAGAAAAATGATATTTCATACATACAAAAATAGGTACGTACAGTACGATTGATGGTTTGTACATGACGAACGAATATGTTTGAAATGAAATTACTTTTTGTAATCACGCAAATAACAAGTTGTCCTTTCGTACAAGATTTTTGACCAAACGATTGTACAGACAAACAGGTGTTCATCCAAGATGATCAGTTATTTAAGATCATTTTAATGATGGTTAGATTCATCCCCCATATCGAATGATATGTAGTTCGTATGTATGAAGTAAAGGTTTGTACGTACAATTAGTTATTATAATTGATTCTGCCCGTATAACTATCTACATGCATACAGATGAAGTAATACAAATCATCCAGGATGATATAAATATTATACAATATGATATGTATTGAAAATGAAAACATTATGCAATCAAGTCATAAAAATGATAAAAAAGCTACAGAATTTATACAGGACGAAAATAATTTCAAACACTACGAATATAATGAAAGATTGTTAGGGATGTTAAGCCCTATATAACTTGCCCAAGCTAACCAAGAGGGGGGGGGGGGGGGGGGGGTGAATTGGTATTTTAAAAATTCTTTTCACAAATAAGTAAAAATCTCATAAACCAAAATCAAACCACGAGAAAAATAAATGTGAAAATTTAAAGTGCGGAAGCAAGAAATAAGAACACAGAAATTTATAGTGGTTCGGTCAACTCGACCTACGTCCACTCCCCAGAGGCTCCCTCCGAGTATTGCACTACAATTTTGACTCTCCTTTAGCCCCCACAGCTAGGCGGAGAAGCCTTTACAAAGAACCTCTTTTTGCCACCCCGACAAGGCAGAAAACCTATCTCCTTTTGCTTCCTCCTGAAGCTGGCAGAGAACCTCATTCAGATGCTGACTCCTTACCTCTACTGACCCTTCCACGGATAAGAAACTCTAGACGAAGAAGAAGCAGAGCAATCCTTGAAGCAACCCTTGTGAATCCCTTCACAAGATCATCTCTCTCTCCCTCTCTCTCTTTCTCTCGTTAAGGCCTTCTCAGGTCAAGGCAGCAGCTAAAGATTATTCAAAATGTTGAATAAGAGCTCTTAAATAGAAGAGCTTCAAAGGAGCTCATTAATTGCAAGTTGCCGATAATATCGTTCAGGCCGATATGAGCATCGTCCTGGCCGATCAGTATAAATCTCAGAAGATCGGCCAGAGCATCGCCCTGAATGCAAACTGGACGATTTAAAATTTTCTTGATCGTCCAGGCCGATCTCACGATCATCCCGGCCAATCAGTTCAAATAAGAGGAAAGTCGTCTAGAAAATCGCCCTAAATTTGAGCTGGCCAATATTTATCGTCCAGAAGTGACTAAGGTTTTTGAATAGATCGTCCCGGCCGATCTTGTGATTGTCCAGGACGATATGATCGTATCAATCATCCTTAATTACTCCCTTGATTTCCTGATCAATTAAGGCATAATTTGTGAATATCGTCCAGGCCGATCAATGATCGTCCTGGCCGATTATTAAAAAATACAAAATACCTTAATTGTCTATGGCTGCAACTTCTTTCTATTTTGAGCTTATCATCCTGGCCGATACACGTATCGTCCAGGATAATCTGTTAATGACGGCTGCCTTAATTAAGAATCCTTGTTTAGATTTCTGTTTTAAGCCCGATCGTCCAAGATGATGTAAATATCATCCTGGCTGATATGCGTAAAAATAGAAATCTTAAGTCACTCAAGTGTGTGTGTGTGTGTAGGGTTACTTAGCATCAGTCTCTTTGAATATTACAAATAGACTCAAGAAGAGAAAAAAATAAAGTACAGACTGACTCAACCCTAAACCTACGCAATCTTGAACTGACTTCGTTTGTTCGTCCGATCTTCGATTCCTGAAAAGTTAGAAGTAACACTACGAAGACAGTTAGCAATAAAACACTATGAAGACAGTTAGCAGTAAAATTTTGGGATCGATAAGTGTAAAAACATCATAAACTTAGGCAGTCCAAGAGAATCAACAGTGTTTGTCAATCATCAAAATATAAGTCATGAAAATAGATTTGCAATATAGAACACTTAAAAAAATTCTCACGATCGATCAGAAACATGAAATCCAATGTGGAAACATTTCAAAATCACACAAAATATATAAAAAAATAAAATAAAATCATAAACACAAATAAGTACATAAAATACAAAAAATAGAAAATGCAAAAAGACACATATCAAGTTTGCAAAAAAAATTTAAGTAAGCATTAAGATCAATCACACCTAGCCTTGTTCTTATTGTGCTAAAGGTATCAGAGGCTAGTGATTTTGAAAAAAATATCTACAAGTTAATTTTTAGTTGAAACATGGTTCTATTCAATTTCTCCTTTGGATACATGATCCCTTATGAAATGATGCCTTATATCTATACGTTTGGTTCTAGAATGTTGAATAAAATTTTTTGAAAAGCAAATGACACTAGTGTTATCACAATAAATTGGAACTATGTCTATTGTAAATATTAAGTTAATTAACTATTATTTCAACGAAAAAACTTGTGCCACATAAATTTCTAAGGCAATGTATTCAGCTTCAATAGTAGATAGGTCTATAGAATTTTATTTTCTACTGGACTATGAAACTAAATAATTTTCTATAAATTGATAAGTTCTAGAAGTACTCTTTCTATCAACTCTATAACCTTCAAATTTGAATATGAATATCCAATTATTTCAAATGAAGAGTTATACTTAGGATACCAAATTCTTAAGTTCTCAGTTCCCAAGGGATATGTCAAAATCCTTTTTATTACTGTCAAATGTGATTCTTTTAGATTTTATGGAAATCTAGCACACAAATAAACACTGAATATAATATCGGGTCTGCTAGCACTCAAGTAAAACAAAGATCTAGTTATTCTGCTAAATTTCTTTGAATCAATAGATTTTCCCTCTGGGTCTTTATCCAACTGAACTGAGGAACTCATAGGTGTACTGATAGGTTTAGCATTATCCATTTCATACTTTTTGAGGATATCTTTAACATAGTTTTATTAACTAAGAAACATTCTCTCCTTAATTTGCTTAATGCTAAAACTTAGAAATAACTCAAATCTCCCATTAGACTCATCTCAATTTCACTACTCATTATTTTAGAAAAATTATCACAAAGAATTTTATTTGTAGATCCAAAAATGATATCATCAACATAAATTTATACAATGAGTATATCTTCTCCCAATTTCTTCAAAAAGAGAGTGATATCCACACTTTCTTTTTCAAAAGATCTCTCAAGTAGAAAAGTGTTTAACATCTCATACCAAGTCCTAGGTGCTTGGTTTAATCCATACAATGGCTTTTTTAATTTAAAAACATGATTTAGGTATTTTAAATTTTCAAAACCTGGAGGTTATAAAACATAAACATCTTCTTGAATCATCCCATTCAAAAAGGTATTTTTAACATTCATTTGAAATAATTTGAATCCTCTAAAGCGGGCAAAAGATAACAAAACCCTAATTGCTTCAAGTCTCGCTATAGGGGAAAACGTCTCCTCAAAATAAATCCCTTCAATCTGATTATACCCCTTAGTCACCATTCTAGCCTAATTTCTAATGACAACTTCTAAGTCGTTCATTTTATTTTTGAATATCCACTTAGTTCTAACTACACTTTGATCCTTTGGCCTTGCAATTAATTCCTAAATATCATTTCTCACAAATTAATTTAATTCTTCTTACATTATCAAAATTTAAAATTCAGCAAAAAGTGCTTGATTTATATTTATGGGTTATATCATTGAAATAAATGAAGAATGACTGACTTCTTCTCTTAGTCCACGCCTTATCCTAACACCACCACTAGGTTCACCTAAAATTAATTCCTTAGGGTGATTTTTAAAAAATCTCAAATCTCTAGGCAAAGGACTTTTTATCTCCAAATTTTCTTCCAAAATAATCTTCTAAATCTTTTGGAAGTTATTTTCTTTCTCATCCTCTTTTAAAATTAGCTCTTTAAAAATTTCATATTCATCAAATACAATGTGTGGTCTCCTCAATTACCAAAGTTCTTTTGTTAAATACTCTATAAGATTTTCCAACACTCGAGTATCCAAGAAAAATTCCTTTATCTGATTTTGGATCAAATTTTTTTAAGGTGGATTTTTTTTTTTATTATGTATGAACACCTTACATCCAAGAACATACAAATATGACAAATTAAGTATTATCCCCTTAAGAAGCTCATAGGGTATTTTGTTTAATTTAGATCTGATGTTCACACTATTCAGAACATAACATGCAGTGCTAACCACTTCAACTCAAAAATATTTAGGAAGTGAATATTCTGCCAACATGGCTCGAGCGGCTTCTATTAATGTTTTATTCTTTCTTTCGACTACCCTATTCTGCTGAGAGGTTCTAAGTGTAGAAAAATTGTGACCAATTCTTTTTTCTTTACAAAAATCATTAAAATTTTGATTTTCAAATTCACCTCCGTGATCACTTTGGATTGTTAAAATCTCACATCCTAATTTTCTATGAATATAAGTTAAAAAATCTCTAAACTCCTCAAATGATTTCGATATAAGAATTTAACTTAAGTGAATCTTAAAAAATCATTTATAATCACAAATCTGTATGCCTTCCATCCTAGACTTATAGTTGCATCAAGTTCAAAAAAATCCATATATAAAATCTTTAAAGGTTTACTAGTTCTAAGGTCCTTATTGGACTGAAAAGAAGGCTTCACCTATTTTCTTAATTGACATGTATCGCAAATGTGATCCTTAGTAAAGTAGTTTTGGTATACCTCTAACTAAATCCTTTTGGGTAATTTTCTTAAGATTTTTCAAGCTAGAGTGACAAAGTCTCCTATGCCATAACCATGATTCATCAGAAATGATTTTTAAACATAAATTATTAAGAGTTTTAATACAATTTAAATCGAACACATAAATATTATTAATCCTTAATCCATGTTAAAAATGATTACCATTTAGGTTTAATATGCAGCTAGTAGAAAAATTTTTTTACACTATATCCTTTATCACTTAGCTGGCTAATACTCAATAGATTATGCTTTTAGCCTTCTACAAGTAGTACATTTTCAATGAAAAAATTTTGTAAGTTTCTAATCATACTTGATCCAACCACTTTTCTAGTGGTGTTATCGCCAAGTGTAACCCTGCCTCTACTTCTAGCTTTCAGCGATATAAATTGTTTAGTGTCTCTAGTCATATGCTTTGTGCAACCACTGTCCAGGTACCAAATGATCTTGAGGCCTTGTATGAGAGCGCACTTGCAAAACTATCAAATGTTAGACATGGGACCCAAACAAGTTTAAGTTTTCATTTTGGAAAATTTAAAATAGATGCATGTATGATATGTTTAGTTTATTCATATTTGGTTTTCACACTAAATGAGTTTTTCTATGAAAGGTACAAGTGTGTGCTATATGTCCAATCATGCCACAAGAATAATATTTAACCCCAGGAAATGGCTTTCTTAATCTTCTATAACTACTCTATCTCTTTCTAGGTTGTAAAAATTTTTGATACAAAATAGGATCAGAAAAATCTTCAAGTGTTAATGGTTTCTTATTTTTATTTAGAGCTTTTACTTTCAACTTCAAAAATATGTTTAAATCTTCTAACACATGTTTATCAAAATTCAAATAAAACTCTCTGTTCTCTAATTCATCCGTAAACATTTTAAAATCTTTTTTCCAATTGAGCATAGGATGATTTTAAAATTTCATTCCTCTTATTCAAGTCATTAAATTTATCAAGTAAGCTTGTGTGGTTATTATCTATCAATGCATGATCTTTCCTAAAGATTTTATATTATCTTTGTAATTCTTGTAATTTAAAATTCAGACTAGCATGCATTTTCTTTAGTTTCCTATATGCATCATGAATCCTTCTAGAAACTTCTAACAGTTCAGTGTGGGTTAAGTCACTTACATCTTCTTAATTTGACTGATCAAGATTATTGACCACTATGCACAAGTTGGTGACTCTCCTCCTTTTCTATTTCTGACGAATTCAAAGCTGAGTCCACCCAAAAAGCTCTTTGGAATCTCTTTTTTCCCTTCTTCACATTTGGTTTCTCCTCTACCTTCTCCTTGCTAGGAGTTGCTTTTAAGTTTGGGCAATCTGATTTTATATGTCAGGTTTTCTTGGATTCATAGCAAATAATGTCATTAGAAACCTTAACATTCTTATTAAATTTACCTTTATTCCACTGCTGGCATCTCCTCTGCTTCCTTTTAAGAAAGCTCCTGAATTGTCTGCTCATCAAGGTAATGTCATCCTTATCCTCAATTTATGATAGATCACTCTCGGACTTCTCCAATTTTAGTGCAATGTTTTTTTGTTCTCCTGCATCAATCTTTCTTTGACTCACTCCTTGCTTGTAAGTAATTAATGTTCCAAGAAGATTATTAATAGAGTAAACATTTAAATCTTTAGACTCTGTAATAGCAGTTATTTTTGCATCATATGCAATAGGAAAATAATAAATAATTTTATTAATCATTTTAGCATTCGTTAGTTCCCTACCTAATGCATGCAAAGAAGTGACTATCTGAGTGAATCTTGTGTACATGTTAGAAATAGATTCATCTGATTTCATACAAAATAATTCATAGTCATGTAATAAGATGTTTAGTCTTGATTACTTTACTTCATTAGTCTCTTCATAAGTAATACAAAATTTATCCCATATGTCATTTCCACTTTTGCAAGTGAAAACTCGCATGTAGTCTTCTGACTTAAGTGCACAAAAGAAATTATTTAAACATTTTGTATTAAGTTATGCTAAGTCACGTTCTTCGACTGTCCAATCTATAAAGGGTGTTTCAAATATAATATCATCAGCTAATCTAGTTAGTTTTTGTATACTCTTCTTGAACTAAGATCCACTTACGATAATCTAGTGATTGTAAAAATATAGACATGCATGTTTTCCAAAAATTGAAAGGCATATTTTCAAATAAAGGACGTCTAGTGATCTAGTAACCTTCCAAAAGTAGCCATGCTCATTTTTTAAAAAGTAGTCTAAACTTATGATTTTGAAATAAAGCTCTGATACCACTTGTTGAATCTTGAATAGGTTGTTAAACCTAGGCTTATATCCCAAGGCTAACCAAGAGAGGGGTGAATTGAAAATTTTTTAAAAAATTCTCTTGGATTATAAATTTGAAACTGATTGAATCAAAAAGTATGTTAATTACTATTTTAAAAATAAAACTTTTTAACCACGAAATTAAAAAAAAACTTGCAGTAAGTAAGCAACATAAATTAAAATGACACAAAGATTTATACTTGTTAAGTCAAAAACGACCTACATCCACTCCCTAAAGACTCCCTCTTCAGGTATTACACTATTACCAAAAGTGACTCTCCTTTTGCCCCACAGCAAGGTTGAGAATCCTTTACAAAACTCTCTTCCACTAATCCCCAGTGCAACAGAGAACCATCATCCCTTTACATCCTCCAACTGTAGGTAGAGAACCATCATCCTTTCACACCCTCCAATTGTAGGCAGAGTACCTTCATCCTTTCACACTCTCTAAGTCTAGGCAGAGTACCTTCATCCTTTCACACCTCCAAGTGTAGGCAGAGTACCTTTATCCTTTCACACCCTCCAAGTGTAGGCAGAGTACCTTCATCCTTTCACACCCTCAGAGTGTAGGAAGAGTACCTTCATCCTTTCACACTTTTCATTCTACACTGTACAGAACCAAATCTTCTTCAAAGATCTCACGAGCAATCTAGAAAGATAAGAGGAAGAGTGACAAACAAAAATCACACAAAGAGATCCTTACCTCTGAGTAACCTTGTGAACCCTTCATACTCCACTAGTAAGAAATCCCTCTCAAATTCTCTCTCACACTCTCTCCTTCAATTTACTTATAAAAATCATAAAGACAGATTTTTTATGTCATTCTTTAATCAAAAAACCATCCAGAAAACTGAAGTTTTCAATTTTGCATGTACACGGTCGTATGTTTGTACGTACGAATTGTTCAAATATCATTGCGTATGAACCTGTTGTGAATCAGTATGAAATCATTTCATACGCGAGCATCGTCTGGTACAAACGAAGTTTGTCCGGGATGAACAATATGAAAAATTTCAAATTTTATCTTTACGAAATGTTAGGTATGAAATGAGCGTGAATAGACCCGGGATGTTCATCCTAGTACAAAATTGGGATCATCCCGTACGATCCATACTTAGAAATAAAATTTCACGAGAGAACAGACCCGATATGTTCATCCTTGTACGAAATTTTGATCATCCCATAAAATCCATACTTAGAAAAAGAAATTTCATAAAGAAGCTCTCGTTTTTTCCTAGAGAGAGAAAGTTTGAATTCTGTGTTTTCGCGGGCTTCTTTCTCGCCTCCGGCCATGGCGGCCGATTATCGTCGGCCTTCAGATCCTCCTGATCTGAATCCTTCCGTGGTCCTTCCATGCTCTATTGATCGTCCACCCTTGGAGCAATCGACGAACAACAACGGAACGCTAACTTCAAGATCGGCTCTTCAGTTCTCTAAAGAACAACTTGACTCGCAATTTCCACCATTGTCTGATTTGAAAGGTAAGGGTGTTTTAGATCCTTCATCTTCTGATCTAAGAGATCGAGACATCCTTGTTTCCCGGCAGTCTGCAAACCCGGATGATACTGTTTCATTGGATGGCAAGCATGTTAAAGATACGAAGAACCCGAAAACTTCTTTTATCAACGCTTGGTCAAGACCTCAGCGCATCAAGATCAATTTTGATCCCAATTCCACCGTTATGTCCTCGGATGGGCTAGCAGTCAAACTTAACACCGAATTGGAAATCACCAATTCTAAAATTCTACAGAATTCTATTGTGCTGAAGGTTCTAGGGAAGTATGTTCCTTTCTCTACTTGCAGTATTGAGCTACGCAAGCAATGGAACAGGTTTGGCAACTTGCACCTAACTTCTTTAGGGATGAATTGGATTCTATGTTCTCTTAAGACTACCGCTGCAATGGATGAAGTCTTAAGCGGTGGACCTTGGTACATTGGTGGACACATAATTGGGCTTGATAAATGGTCACCATCTTTTTCGCCTCTCTCTTTGAAAGGCTTAACAACACCTGTCTGGATTCGCTTCCCTCACTTGCCTTTGCACTGTTGGGACGAAACCAATATAGCCATGATAGCTTCAAGAATTGGCACACCATTGTTCTTTGATGGCAATTCCTTTAGTTGGAGCAAAAAGGAATTCGCAAGGATCTGTGTGCGCATAAATCTGGAAAACAAGTTACCTTCGGGTATATGGGTGGATGGCTTAGGTGGAAGATTTTATCAAAAAGTTGAATACGAAAAACTTTCCTCATTCTGCTATAATTGGGCCAAAATTGGGCATCTGAATACGGCAAGCCCAGATCTTATCCAGGCTACTGGAACCAGTAAATCGCTGGCTGAAGTTACAAATGAAGAGTCCCACCAACCGGATCACAGTGACTATGGACCTTGGATGCAAGTCAAATTCAAGAGAGATCGAGACAGTTGAGGAACAGAGGAGCTTCTTTTAGAAATGATGATAAGACCGCGGGCACTTCTGGCAATACTAACCATCTTGATCCAGACAATTCTTTTCTAAATAAAACTGATGATCTCCCACATCAGAGTATTGCAGGTGTAACAGACTTGAAATTAACCCGGAGTTCTGACATCCTGAATGATATAGTTGAAACAACTAGCAGAGATTCCAATCCCCCTCTTCCACCTAAAACTGTCCCTGCAGCTGATTTACAAGTTTCAAACAGTTTTGAGATTCTTGAGAATATAGCTGACTCAAACACTGACGAAAAATCGGGAAGGCAAACTATTTCTGATCAAGATAAAGTTACAGCTGGGAATAACGATACTCATCTGCTTCTCACCGAGCAAGCAACTGATCCCATCATCATTCCCAATTGTCTGAAGACTCTGGACCGTTCCGAAATTGATCAGAATGGTTCTGATACTCTTTTGTTGGCTGATGGTCCCATTGACAATAATGCTGATGAAATTCTTCTGGACTGTAATGCTGAAGTCTCAAATTCAAAATCAGTAAAACAGAAAGCTAAGCCTCAATTAAAATTCTTGGGAACCATTGAACCCATCACTAGAAAGAGAAAGGTGGAAGGGAAACTCAGAAAGAAAGGCGGGGACTCTTCCCCTCTGGTTAATCAATGTCCTCCTTAATCTTTTGGAACTGTAGAGGGGTCAAGAGGAAAGAGACTGCCCTCTACCTAAGAGAAGTGGTTAGAGATAATTCAGTTTTCTTTGTTGGTTTGGCTGAAACCAAAGTCTCCACTATTAATAAGACTGATGTTTGTCGTATTGTTGGCAATAGCTAGGATTTCTTTCACCAACCTGCAGTTGGCATAGCAGGTGGTATTATGATCATGTGGGATAGCAATTTGGCTAGCTTTACAGTAATTGAACATACCTCACAGGTTGTCTTTGGTGCTCTGACTACACCAAACAAGGGCATATGGCATGCTGTCGTGGTGTATGGTCATAAGGACTTTCAAGTCAGACGTGATCTTTGGAATTGTCTTGACAAGGTTATGAGGACTGTTGTACCTACGATTGTGGGAGGTGACTTCAACTGCCTCCTTTCTGCTGAAGACAAAAGAGGTGGCAAACGTTTTAAAATGACTAAAGGAACCAAAGAAATGAAATCTTTTATGGTTAATCAAGACCTTCATGACTTAGGCATTGTTGGTCCTAAATACACATGGTGCAACAATAAACATGGAATTTCTAGAATTTGGGAACGGCTAGATCGCTGTCTTTTAAATTCACCTGCCTTAGAGTTAGTTCCATCTGCTTATGTCAAGCACCTTACACGAATTGCTTCAAACCACTGTCCAGTGGCTTTTAAGCTGGATGACGCTATGCATTCGCAACCCAAAACCTTCAGATTTGAAGATACTTGGAGATCATATCCTGCTACCAAAAGAATTGTTTCCAAAGCTTGGAACAAGCACGATTATGGTGATGACTCAGAGATCCTCAACATTAAAATCAAGAGAACCTTGAAGTCCCTCTTTTTCTGGAATAGAAACAAATGCAAAAGCTTAAATCATCTTAGAGATGAACTGCATAATGATATTCACAATTTGCAATCGCAAGAAGATGAAGCAGGTGGTCTAAGTCCTGACGATCTTGACACGCTCTGCAGTAAGGTTAGAGAGTATAACATCACTCTAGTTAGACTCTCTACATGGTGGAACCAGCGTGCCAAAGCCAAATGGAATGATGATGGTGATACTAACTCTAGATTTTATCATACCTATGCGACGGCTAGAAAGAATGGCAAGGTGATCAGACAAATTAAGGATGAGAACAATATCACGGTGGATGATTTGGACAGAATTGAATCTGTTTTTTTAAAGTTCTTTGAAGATAAGTGGAAGCCTAGAAGCTGCAATATCCAGAACTGGCCTGATATTGACCCCAAACAGAAGCTTGATACTGCAGATTTTAACTACCTTATTTCAGGATTTTCTGAAACTGAATTCTTCAATGCCGTCTCCCAACAAGGCTCAAACAAATCTCCGGGATTAGATGGCTCTACTTCTTCGTTCTTCAAATTCTATTGGGACATTATTAAAGATACTACTTGGAGAGCTATCAATCATTTTTTCACCACTGGACGCATGAACGGAGCTTGGAAAGACACCTTGATTGTTCTTATTCCCAAGATCAATAATCCGGTAACTCCCTCCAATTTTCGTCCTATAAGTCTTTGTCAAACTATCTACAAAATTGCTACTTCTATGATAGTTAATAGACTTAAAATCTTCATTCCTAAACTCATCACTGAGGAGCAAGTTGCTTATGTTCCGGGTAGATCTATGTCAGATCACTGCCTCTTGGCTCTTGAAATTTTTAATAAATTCAGGATCTCAAAAAATAAGAAAGGCTTAATGGCATTTACTGCACGGCAGTTTATTACTCCTGGAACCGCAGAAATGACAAGAAGCATTGCAATCCGGTTTCCCCTGTTTCAGTAATTGCTGCTAATGTGATCTTTGCTGCCACTAACAAGTTCCAACTTCTAGTTAACTGGGATGTTAATCTCCTACGGGAGTCTGGTGCTACTTGGCATCCCCCTCCACTAGATTGGATCAAATTTAACGTTGACGCTTCACTCCTGGACTCTAGCTTAGCAAGTATTGGCGGTGCAGCACAGGATTCTAAAGGAAATCTACTACTTGCTTTTGGAAAGAAGAGAATACATTGGGATATCAATAACGTAGAATTGGAAGCTGTCTACGCTCTGAAGGATTACATCCAAGATTGGAAATTTAATTGTAAAGGACTGATTATAGAGGGAGATAACTACAATGTTATAAATTTTTTACATAACACTGTTGTGAAGAATGCCGCTGCTGGTCAAGACAACGAGAAGCTCCACTTCTTACACGACTTCAATAAGGTGATTTTTCAACATACTGATAGGAATGGTAATAAAGTTGCTGACTTATGCGCAACTCTTGCTTTGAAGAATGATTTCTTTTTTGATTCTATTTCTTCTACCGATATTCCTTCTTCCCTATCATGTCTTTTGAAGAAGGAATATGAGGCTATTTTTTCTTTGAACTTGATGTAGTTTTTTTCTTTACTCATTAATGCATCTTTGCAATCTTCAAAAAAAAAAAGAAAAAGAAATTTCATGCGGGAACGGACCCAAGACGTTCATCCTTGTACAAAACAGGATCATCCCATATAATCCATACAAAAAAATATTTTTATTTATGTTCGTTAGACTACTCGTCAGGAAAAATAATTGATCGGATCATCCCATACAAAGTAATATCGTATAGTATAATAAATTTAAAAATATGAATTTTAAACTCTCCCCTGGTGTTGTGTGCTACGTTACTCAATTACAATCACACTCTCTCAAACTTAATAAAATAGAAAATACATACTTCAATTACATAAACTCTAAAGTGATCTTGATTTGAAATCTTCAACAATCTGAAGTATGATTTCACTGAAATGTTACTACACAAGAGCAAAATTTTTTTTCCAAAATATGTTAAGAGAAATAATAATCAAATCAATAATATCAAACATGCAAAACTAAGTCGCAACTATCTCAACAGGGATATCATATGGGGTCTGTAAACTAGAAGGAGCAGGATAGGGAGATTATGAGAATGCCTTGATTGCTTTCAACCTCGAGCCTTCGCTTGGAAAAAAAGGCATGCTAATGTTGAAAAACGTAGCCCGCCATTCATCATTTTGTGCTTTAATCTTCCAAACATCATACAAATAGGGTTTTTATGCTTTGTATCTCTCTCATGGATGCTAGAGATTGTAGATATTTTATAGAGACCTTGGATAAACTACTGACTTGATTCAAGCAGCGTCATTAATTCTCTTGATATGGAATTTGGATTTAAAGTGGTCTAAAAGTATATTGGAGATTCTTTGGAATTAACTTGGGCTGATTTGGGTCAAATTTGAATTTAAGCTGAACTTTATTTGACTCAAATCAAGTCAGTTTAGGTTTAATGTGATCTGATTACACTAATTGGACAAAAATCAAACTTAAACTGACTTCAATTTGACTCATATTACTCTCGACGGGGCTCGTAGGCATCAATCGAGTTTAATAAAACTTTGCTGAGCTTAATTTAACCTGATTTGAGCCATTCAAGGTCAAATTGTGCTCAATGAGATTCATTTTAATAAATCCAAGATCCTCAGGGGCATGTTAATCTCATTTTTATAAGAGGTCATGATAACTTTTCCCAAACACCAACTCAATCCTGACCCCAGATCAGTCTAGCCTCTAGACTAATCTAGGCTCTAGGATCCTCCTCGACTTAGGCTTTAAGATCCTTTCAGATCTTAAATTAATCCAAAGTTAAACTAGTCTAGACCTCAAACTAATTCTGACCTCAAACCCATCCAGGTGTTAAATAATCTTGACCTTCAATCAGCCCAAACTTAGTCATAATAGCTTTCTATCAAGCTCCAACCATATTTAGTTATCTACAACATCCATATGATTGTTATTGATATATATAACTTAAGTTTGATGATTCAAATCCAAAATCTAGCTTAAACCTAGAATTCTAGACCCTTGTTAGACTAAGGTCCTAAAGACCTTTTTAAGGATTTTTGAAGCACTTAAAAATCCGATCAAATGACCCCTGATTTACTATCTATCAATTGCATATTGATTAGGCCTGTCTCTATGATCTACCCTCCAACTTTGAGTTCAATCGGAGGCCTCTAACTCTAAAAATTGGATTAAATCCAAAGGCTATAAAACTTTTAAATATTTACAGTCAATGCTATTAGACCTGCTTTCTAGTAGAATTTTATCTTATAGCCTTCTCCAATGCCTCTAGTCAATTTGAAACCCTTGGACATTATATCTTGAATAGAAAATAGCATTTTTTGTGGACCCACTTTGACCCCCAATTTTCGAAGGATCAAAATGACCAAAATGCCCCTCAAGGACAATTTTGGAGTTTTCTATAAACTTCAATATAGCCATTTCAAAAATCCTGTGTTCTAACCGTTGGTGGGATTTCCACACGAGATGGATGGTCGGCCGTCGGCTGGTTGTGATGCCCGGAAAGACTCGACTGCACTAACTAAGTCGTCCCGCACCTATTCTAACTTCTCTGCTACATAATGGGATGATGATTTTCTAAGACTCAACCATGTTAAGGCTCCTCTTATCATAAGGGAACCAATAAAATTTGTGTATAAGTCTCCTTCTCCAGTTCAGGAGAAGGGCAAACAGAAACTTGTTGAGGATGTTTCTTCGATGAAGGACGTGGAGCGGAAGCCAAAAGAAATTGGCTCTTCAGCGTCTAATATGAAGTTACTAGTGAAAAGATTCTTCTCTAAACCTGATGTCATGACGGAGGGAGCTACTTCAGTCCAATCTAAGGAGGTAAGGCATTTAGATGCTTGTGTTAATGCCCCTCTGAGCCTAATGATGGAAATGCCCTGAGAATCAGTACAATTGAAGAAGCTAGGAGGGGAGATGCCCAGAAGAATCCATGGAATAAGAGACCTTATATTAAGTTCAATATGTCAAAAGTAGAGAATTTCTTGACTGAAGATGGTCTGGCAGTGAAATTATTTGAGGAAAATGTGAAGGTCAATTAAAAAAAGCTTCAATTATCTGTGGTAGTCAATGTATTTGGGGAGTTCAATTCAATCCAAGTGATAGCTGATGAACTACGTCGGTAATGGGCTAAGTTTGGCAAATTCCATGTTACTGTACTGGGTTCGGGTTGGTTCCTGTGCTCTTTCTTCTCTATTGAAGCAGTTGAGGAGGTGTTATCAGGAGGACCTTGGTTCGTGAAGGGTTACATTATGGGTATAGACAAATGGAGCCCAAAATTCTCAACTGATTCCTTGAAAGGTTTGTCTTCTCCCATTTGGGTGATATTTCCCAATCTACCTCTTTAATGTTGGAATGAATTAAATGTGAAAAGGATTGCTTTGTTGATTGGAGTTCCCGTACTCATTGATGGAGACATGTTTCAATGGGGGAGGAGGGAATTTGCAAGGGTATGTGTGAGAATTGAACTTGATAAGCAATTGCCATTGGGAGTATGGGTGGAAGAATTGCATGGTCATTTATTTCAAAAAGTGGAGTATGAGAAAGTTTCAACTCTCTGTTTTAATTGTGGGAAGCTGGGTCATTTAACAATGCTTGTGTTCTTAAAAAGACAATGGAAAATGTCAAAATGAAAGAGAGGAATCCTTCTACTTCAAAGGCCTAGGTGGATGATCAGTTAATCTCAAATTAAAATGAAGTAAATTATTGTCCCTAGATGCTGCTTAATAGGATAAGAGAAAATATTTTTAACAAGGGAGCTCAAAAAGTGGTGAATACTCTAAAATCTGGAGTTTTTCCAAGTTCCAAACAGGTTTAGAGGAGAGCAGAACCTGTGAAGGTGAATCCTCCACAAGAAGAAGTGGTTGAAGTGTTATTGAAGAATCCTACAAATTTAACTAAAGTCATGGTTGATCAGAGCACTCAAGATCAACCGAGGATGGAATTTAACTCTATTCAAATTGTTTCAAAGGAGAAGAACAAAGACGATTATTCAAATGAAATTGCAATGAAGGTAAACAATAGTTTTAATATCCTAGCATCTCTAGGAGGTGAGGAGAACAATATGGGTTGCAATACTGAAGAAAATGTTGCTGATACTGAATTAATAATTAAGGAAGGGGAGCTGACTGATGTTCAGATTGAATGATCTGAAGGTATGGTAGTCTGTCCAGAGACTTTGGATAAGAAACCAACTGATGATGATGTATCATTGATATGTCAAGGAGGATCTGATCAGGTCACTGACAGTAATAAACCAAAATTACTTAAAGAGCTGAGGTCTTTAGGACCTTTAAAAATAGACTCAAGAATGAAGAAGGGGTTGAATAAGAAAACGAGTGGGGGTCCCTCTACCTCTTGGTGATAGATGAGTTCCATAGCTTTTTGGAACTGCAGGGGGGCCAACAAAAGTGAAGCCTCCTTATATTTGAAGGACTTTGTGAAGGAATGGAATATTTTCTTTGTGGGGATAGTAGAAACTAAGATTTCTAATCTTAGTATAAGTGAATTCAACAAGTTTATGGGAGTAGACTGGGATTTTTTCATGGTCCCTTCGGCTGGTATGTCAGGTGGAATTCTGGTAATCTGGAAGACGGAGATGACTACTTTTTATCTATTGGAAGCCTCTGATCAAGGAGTAGTGGGGGAGCTGAATATTGGTGATAAAGGTATGTGGATTGTATTCACTATTTATGGCAGTTATAATGTTTTCAAAAGAAGGAAGTTATGGGAGATGGTGGGAAGGCATTCTTCTTTAGATTTTCCTTTAGTTGTTGGGGGAGACTTTAATTGTATCATTTCACAAGAAGATAAAAAAGGTGGGAAGAAATTTAAATTCTCCCAAGGGCCTATTGAAATGAAGAACTTCATGATGAACTATGATTTGCATGATGTGGGGATTATAGGTCCAATGTTTACTTGGTGTAACAACAAGAAGGGCAACGCAATAATCCTTGAAAGATTGTATAGATGCTTACTCAATTCCAAGGCTTTGGAGGTGGTCCATCAAGCCTCTATTAGACACTTACTAAGGGTTGATTCAGACCATTCTCCCATTGTATTAAGGATCATTGATGGTGAAATTGCTCATAGTAAATATTTTAGATTTGAAGATGTATGGCTTTTTTATCCGGCGTCTTCGACTGTTGTTAAAAACTCTTGGAGCAAGGTGGTTGGTGGTGATGCTATGGAAGGTATTAACAAAAAGTTATATATTTCTCTTAGAGCTTTATTCTTTTAGAGCAAAGCCAAACACAGAAATCTATTCGAACTCAAGGATAATCTGAAGAAGGAAATTGAAGAATTGCAAATTTTGGAAGCAAACAACAGCAACTTGACGGAGGATGATCTCTGTGTGTTGAGGGCAAAAATCAATGAGTTGAATGTGACTCTAGCTAGATTGAATACTTGGTGGAGACAAAGGGAAAAGGTGAAATGGCTTAAGGAGGGAGACTTAAACTCAAATTTTATCCATGCTTTTGCTAATGGAAGTAGAAATGGAAATATCATCAAGAAAATAAAAGATGATGAAGGACATCTAATGGAAGACTCTTTGGCCATCACAGATGTTTTCCTCAATTACTTTGGGATAAAATGGAGACAAAGGGATTGCATTTGAATGATGGCCGAATCCAACGAAAGTGCTTAACAGTGAATAATGTAGTCATCTTGATCAAGAATTTACCTTTGAGGAAGTTGAAGCAGTGGTATCTAATCTTGGCAATAACATCTCTCCTGGTAAAGATGGCATTTCTTTCTCTTTTATTAAAGCCTATTGGAAATTGATAGGAGAAGATGTATGGAGAGCTCTTCAACTATTCTTAACTTTGGGAAAAATGTGCTCTAAATGGAAAGAGACTTTTGTGGTACTCATTCCTAAAGTGAGTAGTCCTCTTCTTCCTTCCAATTTTAGGCTAATTAGCCTATGTAAGTCAATTTAAAAGATTGTTGCTAAAGTCTTGTTGAATAGATTGATGAAAGTGATTAAATCATTGGTGATGGATGTTCAATTGGCATTCATCAAAGGCGGATCATTATCAGTTCACATCCTCCTTGCACAAGATATCTATCACAAATTCAGATTCCCAATATCTAAAACAGGGCTTGATGCTATTAAAATAGATATGGTGCAAGCATATAATAGTATGGCTTGGGATACACTTAAACAAACTCTTCATTGTTTTGGCTTTCCTTGGAAATTTTCAAAGCTTCTAATGGAATGTGTTATTGATCCTTATTTCTCTATCATAATTAATGGAGTTGGTTCTAAGTTGATTAAGGGGAAGAGCAGCTTTAGATAGGGCTGCCCTCTATCTCCCTACCTCTTCATTTTATGCTCTCAACTACTTACTAATGCCTTTGAATGGGAAGGAAGTAAACAGGGAATTAGATTAGCTCCATTGGCTCCTAAGATAAGCCATTTCATGTATGCGGATGACATTCTAATTCTATCTGTAGCAAAGGTTGAGGAGGTGAAGCTGAATCAAAACATTCTTAAAAAATATTGCTGTTGGACGGGTCAGCATATAAAAAAGGAAAAGTCTGTCATTATGTTTGGTAATTTTGTGGCAAGAAAATGTATAAGACGTATCAGGAAGATTTTTGAGTTCAAGGAAGTCAAGGAGCTGCAATACCTGGGTGTGAAGATGTCATTAAGGAGATTAAAACATTGTGATTTCCTTCATTTACTCGATAAAGTTTTAGCTAAATTGAATGTTTGGGGGAGAAGGTACATATCAATCCCATGAAAGTTGGCTCTCATCAAATCTACTATTCTCTCAGCACCAGGTTTTTTTTTTACACATACTTTAATTCCTTTAAGTATATTGAAGTAATTAGATAGATTATGTTGAGATTATCTATGGAGAAAGGAGGATGGAAAACCTGGAATGCACTCTGTAGCATGGGAAGACCTCTATTGTCCTACCAATGCTGGAGGTAGAGGGGTATTGTCAGCAATTCAATCAGTTGGACCTCTTAGAGCTAAGTTCATATGGAATTTCTACAAGAATCCAAATTCAATTCTCAACAAATCTTTGAAAGCAAGATATGGTAGATATGTTATACATGGTGATATTAAGAGGTTCAATTCCCCTTCTTGGAAGATCCATATCAAGGGTGCTAAAGCGTTAAATCTGATTATCAGATACAAAATTGCTACATGTAATACTATCAGTATTCTTAAAGACTGCTGGATATGGGATAGAAGATTGGAATTATGGCCAACTTTCATTACAATAGTCGAAGGTGAATTCCCAAACCTGGAAAATTTTATTTTAAATGGCTATTGAAACAAAACTGAATTACTGAAATACTTTGGAAGGGAGTTGGTGGGTATAATTATACAAATCAAATTTTACCTAGAGCTTCCAGATGATGAAATGGAACTTGTTAAATCGTTTACTAGCAAAATGATAGCTACAATAGCAAGATCTAAAGCATATGTTATATTGGATTCATGGAGCTGGTTCAAAAAAATTAAATTGAATCCATGAGTAGAATGGTTCTGGTGGCGATTATGGAGAAATGCAATTCTTTCTAAAGAATTCCTGGTATTCAGAAGATTAGAAATTGATAATCTTTATCCTAGAGGATGTGATGAAGTGGAGAACTCGGAGCATATAGTAGTAAAATGTTGTAAGCTGAAAGAGGCTATTGGTTTGGCTAATAAATGGGGCTTTTCTCTTCCCCTATTTAACTCTTAGACAGATTGTTTGATGAATATGAAACACATGTTGAAGGTACACATATTTTCTGTAAGTTTATATTGCACAATAACCTTCTTCTCTTGGAAGAGTAGAAATAAGGAGATTCATGAAGGGAAAGAAACTGGAATTTCATCTATTGTTTCTAATGCCATCAGCACTTCTTCTATTGCTTTAAAGTTTAGTTCAATTCGGAATCACTGGGGTGCTAATTGATCTTTTAGATCGTTATCAAATTCTTGGCATCCTCCTCCCCTCGAGTGGATTAAGGTTAATTTAGATGCAACATTATTGAGATCCAATGAAGCGAGTATTGGTGGAGTTTTTAGAGATCATAAAGGTAGATTCCTCCTTGCTTTTGGAATCAAATGCACTCATTTGGATAATGGAGCCTTGGAGCTATTGGCATTTTAAAATTTAAATAAAAACATCAAGGATTGGATGTTGGATTCAAAATGGATTATACTAGAAGGTGATAGCATCAATGTGACGAACTATCTAAAAGCTAAAGTGAAGATGCCATTCTCGATCAATGATGATATGTATGAAGACTTTTCTTTCCTTAAAAAGTTTGATTTTTTCTTATTTAATTGGGCTGATAGATATTGTAATAAGTCAGCAGATTGTTGTGCTAAATTGGCTTTGTTAGGTGATTTTATTTGGGAAGATACTTGCTCTGATAATATTCCTCCTTATTTCTTGTCTTTATTAAAGGAGGATTGTGATAGTTCTACTATCACTTAGTTGTTTGTAGTAGGGGTTTTTTATTTTTTCTTTCTTTTGCCTTTATGTTATTTTGCAATTTTAAAAAAAAAAAAAAAAAAAACATAGCCATTTCAAATCAAGCCTCAAAACATCTTCCAATGCATCCTAATCATTATTAGGAGTGCATCCCAAACCCTAGGTCAACTTGGTTGACCAAGTCAACAAAGGCTGACCCAAATACCACTTAAGGGCCTAGTTAATCATTCTCACTGAAATTAACCATCCAAACCTTGGGACCATCTCCATTAGTCTCCAAACATCAAACTAAATCTGTTGGACGTAAACCCAGGCTATGGGTAAACTTGGTTGACCAAACATTCCCTAGAGGATACAAATGGTTAATTTGACTGAATTAACCTCCCCATACCATGGGACCACCTCCATAAAACTCAAAACATCAAATCCAACCTGTTGAGCCTAGACTCAGCTCTTGGGTCAACCTTGTTGACCAAGTCTACCTGAGTTAACCCAATGTCTCTTTAAGGGCCTAAATGTTCATTTTGAACATTTATACTCATTTTACCCTTAAACCCACCTTTACGAGACCCTAAATATTATTTCAAACCTTATGAGCCCAAGTATTGGCCTTAGGTCAACCTAGGTTGATCAAATCAACCCTTAAGCTCTCCTACTTAGAATCAAACCCCTTATTCAATATTAAAACCCTATCAAGCCATCAAATATTTTCCAATCCATAGTGTCATATTTCCAAAATCACCATGGGTCAAACCCAAGTTAATTTGACCAAGTAAATTCATTGCAACTTGGTCAAATTGCATTAATATTCTTATTCATTGAACTCATCCCCTTTAAACCCATTTCGAAAAGAGAAGAAGAGTAAGAGGCTTTCTTTCAATTTAATTATTAAATTTCAAAAAACCTTATTGTCTTTATTTCTTGAATTAAAAAAATCATGAATGCAAATTCATCATCATGCATCGATATTCTATCATGATACCAAAATTTCTTGTGCAAGAGAATTGAAAAGAATAAATTTCTTTATCTAACTTAAATATTTTTTTAAATTTATTTTAATTTAAATTTTTATGAGGGAGAACCCCAGTTTAGTTTCTACGAAACTTGATTTGGGTCAATAAAAACCTAAATCCTTAAATCTTTCCAAATCAGCTGGAGTTGACTCAACTTCTCACTAAACTTTAAAATTTTCTTTCACATGTCATTTTGGTAGGGTCCAAATAGTTAAGAGGAAATTTTCAAACAAAATGAATGAATCTTTTAATCCTGATAAAAAATTTAAATCTTATCCTAGAGAAATATATGTGTGTCCTTAGATATAGACATCTTTCCTTTGAGGCATTCTTTACAAAATCACAAATCACACTCTATGCTGGGTCCAATATTAATCCCACTAGAGGAGTGGTTTGCTTCATTGAAATTTTCCATTCAAAATCAAATCACAACTGAGCAAAGTGCCCGAATCCAATTGGATGAGCTTGAGGCCTTATAGAGTGACATCTTTAAGGCTACAAAAAACATAAAGTCATTTTAATCCCAAATGTTTCAAGCTCGTGATAAGATAGTGAAACCTAGAACCATCCAAGTAGAATACTTAGTCCTGGTTCTTCTGATGTGTATCTTAGCCTATCAGGTGATTAGTGGGGCGGTTTGAACCAACAAATAATTACCTTTCATAGTAGGGATGAACTTTAAGGAAATTTTAAATATTAATTGATCAACCCTGAAGGATACCACATGATATTATTAAACATTAGGACAAATCATTAGGAAGTACCATACCAGATTAGTATCAAACTCAACAGTAGCAAATACCCTTCAAATTCAAAACAAACCCTGGATTTAAAAACTCTCCAAATTCAAAAACCCTCAAAAATAAAATTCAAAATTAAATCCAATCAAATTCAAAATCCTTTAAATTAAAAAATTAAAGAAAATCAAATTCAAAATTCATTCAATTTCAAATTTAAAATTCAAGAATCCAAACCTGATCCTCTACGAGGAGCAAGCTTCCTCCCCCACATGATCATGTACTAGTGGTGGAGCTCGCCCTCTATGGTACCATTCTAGTTTGAAAATCTAAATATGATCTTCTATTGAAAGCAATGCTTCCTTCCCACAAGATCTTCCCATTTCATTTCCTTAAGGATATATGCGAGTCATCTTGTTTTATTTCCTTATGTTAGATCCTCTAGTGGTAGAGCACGTGCGTTGTAGCACCATCCTTATATCAAAATTCATATATGTTCTTCTGTGAGATGTAATGCTTCCATCTCATAAGAACATCCTAATTCTTTTACTTAAGGACAGATGTGAGTCATTTTATTTTCTTTCCTAAGGATTAGATCCACTAGTGGTGGAGAATGTCCGTTGTGGGACCATCCTAGTTTCAAAATCAAGATCTAATCTTTTGTGAGAAGAAATGCTTTCTTTCTGTATTATCTTTGAGTTTCTTTTCCTTAAGAATAGATGTGAGTTATCATGCTTTCTTCGCTTAGGATTAGATCCACTAGTGGTGGAGCACACTCGATGTAGCACCATCCTAACTTAAAAATCCAGATAAGATCTTCTATGGGAAGTAATACTTCCATCCCATAAGATCTTCCAATTTCATTTTCTTAAGGATATATGTGATTCATCGTGCTTTCTTTCCTTAAGATTAGATACATTAGTGGTAGAACACACCCGTTGTAGCACCATCCTAGTTTCAAAATCTTGATCTGATCATTTGTGGGAAGCAATGATTCCTTCCCACAAGATCTTCTAGTTTCTTTTACTTAAGGATAGATGTAAGTCATCATGCTTTCTTTCCTTAGGATTAGGTCTACTGGTGGTGGAGCACACCCGTTGTGGCAATATCCTAGTTCAAAATACATATTTGATCTTCTATGGGAAGCAATGCTTCCTTCCCATAAGATATTCTAGTTTATTTTCCTTAAGGAAAGATATGAGAAATCATTATTTCTTTCTTTAGGACTAGTTCTATTAGTGGTGGAGAATTTCTTCTGTGGCACCATCCTAGTTTCAATTTCAATTTAAACTCTAGAATCTAACATTCTCTTCCTTAAGGTTATATGCTTTATTTCCTTTGGATTAGACGTATTAGTGATGGACTACGGCCTTTGTGGCACCATCCTTATTTTAACTTTAACTCCGTAATTCAATATTCTTTTCCATAAGGAGACGTACTTCCTTTCCTTAGGATTAGATCTAATCATGGACGAATATGCCTTCCCAGCATAACCCTAGAATCTATTCAAAACTTAGTCCTCTAGGGTTAGGTTTTCCCTTCCCTTAGAATCAAAACCCATACTCGGTCCTCTGTTGTTAGGAGTTCTTTCTTCCTATATGATAACCTAGGTTTTCTTTTCCTCTAAGGTTAAGTTTCTTTTTCCCATAGAAATAAATCTACAAGTGGTAGAGAATGCATTTCCGGGTGCTACCCTAGTATCAATTCAAACTCGAATCCCGATGGATAAACTTTTCCATCCCTTAGGATAAAAATTCTAGACTTTACTTTTTTCCATTCGTTCAACCCCAATATATGCAATATAACTTCATTCTATTACACATATTTGAAATTTTGTTAGGGATGTTAAGCCCTTATGAACTTAGTCCCAAGCTAACCAAGAGGGGGGGGGTGAATTGGTATTTTAAAATTTCTTTTTACAAAGAATAAAAATTGCATAAACCAAAATCACACTACAAAAATAAATGACGAATTAAAAGTGCGGAAGCAAAAATAAGAACACAGAAATTTATAGTGGTTCGGTCAACTTGACCTACGTCCACTCCTTGGAGGCACCCTCCAAGTTTTGCACTACAAAAATTGACTCTCCTTTAGCCCCCACGGCTAGGCGGAGAAGCCCTCACAAGAACCTCCTTTTTGCCACCCCGGCAAGGCAGAGAACCTACCTCATTTTGTTTCCTCCTGAAGCTGGCAGAGAACCACAACCAAAAGCAAACTCCTTACCTCTACCGACCCTTCCACAGACGAGAAACTCTAGACGAAGAAGAAGCAGAGTAGTCATCCCCCGACAAAAAGTTTTCAAACTTAAATTTTTCAATCCCGCTCTGATACAACTTGAAAGTTTGTTAGCGATGTTAAGCCCTTATGAACTTAGTCCCAAGCTAACCAAGAGGGGGGGGGGGGAATTGGTATTTTAAAATTTCTTTTCACAAAGAATAAAAATTGCATAAACCAAAATCACACCACAAAAATAAATGCGGAATTAAAAGTGCGGAAGAAAAAAATAAGAACACAGAAATTTATAGTCGTTCGGTCAACTCGACCTACGTCCATTCCTTGGAGGCACCCTCCAAGTATTGCACTACAAAAAGTGAGTCTCCTTTAGCCCCCACGGCTAGGCGGAGAAGCCCTCACAAGAACCTCCTTTTTTCCACCCCGGCAAGGCAGAGAACCTACCTCCTTTTTCTTCATCCTGAAGCTGGCAGAGAGCCACAACCAGAAGCTAACTCCTTACCTCTACCGACCCTTCCTCGGACGAGAAACTCTAAACGAAGAAGAAGCAGAGCGATCCTTGAAGCAACCCTTGTGAATCCCCTCACAAGCTCCCCCTAACAAGATCCTCTCTCTCTCTCCCTCTCTCTTTCTCTCCTCAAGGTCTTCTTAGGTCAAGGCAGCAGCCAAAGGTTCTCAAAAAATGTATAATAAGAGCTCTTAAATAGAAGATCTTCAAAGGAGCTCATTAATTGCAAGTTGCCGACTTTATCATCCAGGCCGATAAGGACATCGGCCTGGGCGATCAATATAAAACTCAAAAGATCGGCCAGAGCATCGCCCTGGATGGAAAGCTGGACGATTGAAAATTGGCTTGATCGTCCAGGCCGATCTCACGATCGTCCTAGCCGATCTCACGATCGTCCTGGCCGATCAGTTCAAATCATGGGAAAATCATCCTGACAATAGCCCTGGATACGAGCTGGCCAATATTCATCGTCCTGAAGTAACTTAATGTTTTTGACTGCATCATCCTGGCCAATCCTGCGATCGTCCAGGACGATATGATCGTATCAATCATCCTTAATTACTCCCTTGATTTCCTGATCAGTTAAGGCATAATTTGTAAATATCGTCCAGGCCGATCAATGATCGTCCTGGCCAATAATTTAAAAATACAGTATACCTTAATTGTCTATGGCGGCAACTTCTTTCTGTTTTGAGCTCATCGTCCTGGCCGATACATGTATCATCCAGGACGATATGTTAATGTCGGCTGCCTTAATTAAGAATCCTGATTAGAGTCTTTGTTTTGAACTCGATCATCCAGGACGATCCAAGGGATTGGCCTGGCCGATGAGAGCAAAAACAGAGATTCTAAATCTCTCAAGTGTGTGTGTATAGGGTTACTTAGAATCAGTCTCTTTGACCATTACAAGTAGACTCAAAAGTGAAAAATAAAAGTACAGATTGACTCAATCCTAAACCTACGCAATCCTGAACTGGCTTCGTCTTGATCATCTGATCTTCGATTCCTGAAAAATTAGAAGCAACAAGCAGTCTAAGAGAAATAGTGTTTGTCAATCATCAAAACATAAGCCATGAAAATATATTTGCAACAATATTTAGGTTCCATTTGTTGTCCTCATTTTGTATGTGGTCACTAAGACTTTTCCCAAACTCCATATCAATTATGACCCCAAATTAGTCTAGCCTCCAAAATAATCTAGATTCTAGGATCTATCTAAACTTCATACTCTAAGATCCAACCAAATTTTAGATCAATTGAGAGTTAAGTCTAATGACCCCCAATTCATGATCTGTTAATTTCAGATTGATTAGGCATATCTCTAGGATCTACCCTTCAAATTTGAGCTTAATCTAAGGCCTCTAACCTCAGAAACTGGATTGAAATCCCAAGGAAGTAAAATATTTAAATATTTATGGCTTATGCCACTAGATCTGCCATCTAGTGGAATTTGACCTTAGAGTCTTCTCCAAAGCCTATAATCACTTTCAAACCCTAGATCATGATATGTTGAGCATAAAATTACATTTTTGAGGACCCACTTTGACGCCTTATTAACCAGGGATCAAAATGACCAAAATGCCCCTCAAGGGCAATTTTGGACTTTTTTTAAACTTCAACATAGCCTTTCCATATAAAGCCTCAAAACATTTTCTAATACATCCTAATCATAATGAGGAGTATAATTCAAACCCAAATCTTTTGTGGTCAACTTGGTTGACCAAGCCTACCAAGGTTGACCCAAATACCCCTTAAGGGCTTAGTAGGTCATTTTCACTGAAATGACCAATCCAGACCTTAGAACTACCTCCACAAGTCTCCAAAATCATACCAAATCTGTTGGACCCAAACCCAGACAGTGGGTCAACCTGGTTGACTAAATCATCTTAGGTGAACAAAATAGGCCCTTAAGGGTCCAAATAAACAATTTGAGTGAATTGACCTCCCCAGACATTGGGAGCACCTCCAACAAGCTCAAACCATCAAACCTAATCTATTGAGCCCAAACCTAAACCCTAGGTCAACCTGGTTGATCCAGTCAACCTAGGTTGACTAAATTACCCATTAAGGCCCTAAATATTCATTTTTATCATTTAAACTCTATTGACCCTTAAACCCACCTTTCCATCCCTAAAATTTATTTCAAAGCTTTTGAGCCCAACTCCTGGCCCTAAGTTAACCAAGTCAACCTAGGTTGACCAAATAAGCTTTAAGCTCTTCTACTTTGTCTAAAACCCCTAAATTAACATTAAAACCCTATCATGCTCTCAAAGGTTTTCTAATCCATGGTGTAAATATTTTCAAAATCACCACAGGGTCAAACCCAAGTCAAGTTAACCAAGTCAATTCATTACAACTTGTCAAATTACATTAATTTTATTATGCATTGAACCCATCCCCTTCAAACCTATTTGGATCTAATCAACCAGCTCTTATGCTTCCCCTCATACTACCTTAGCATCCGAGGTGGCTGGTTGATTAAAAAACCTAGTCAATAAAAGGATGGTCTAAGTGGTCAAATAAACCCCTTAAGCTAATCTACTTTAAACCCAACTATTCTAGTAGCCTTTAAAACTTTGTGAATGGTTCTTAAGCTAGGATTAAACCTTAGATTAAAGCTTAACTAGCCCTAGTGGTCTCCTCCTCATGTGAAGGCAAGGGAAGCTTTACATATCATTTCCATAGGGCTATCCTTGCCTCCAGCCTTCTAACCACTTCAAGCTAGGTGTCAAGCATGCAGATTAAGGCCAAAGCAATCTCAGTCATTCTCTATAGCCTTAGAGCTTTAATTTGGCCAAAATGAAGAGGACTCTCATTCTATTCCTAACTCCCTCTCCCCCTCTCTCTCTATAGATTCAATCCCTCAAGCCCAAATCTCATCTTATTTGAGCTTCCCAGATATTTCTCAACCCTTCCTAATCAAAACCCCATTGATCAAAGCTCAAAGGCGGTAGGTTTCTCGATGAACCGAAAACAAATTTGTCCAAGGGTTCTATAGCTTAATCTGTCATATTTTGGATTATTATTCCTAAAGTGAAATTTAGTGTGGATAGTTTACAAGCTAAAAAAATCAAAGAACTACCAAATCAATCTATTAGATTAGGTAAAATCCTAAACCAAATGTTACAACACATAAAGTAATTTAGGTTTCAAAACCATGTTTCAAGCTTAAAAATTTATTCCCCAACATTTTTGTTGATCTAGGGAATCTGAGTTTAAAATTTCATTTAATTTGGTCAATTTGTTTGAGAGAACGAGCTGATTTTCTCCTAGGATTTGGTTTACGTAATCTTTCGTTTACATAATATTTGAATCATTGATCACATGATCAATGGATTGGATCTGGGTATTTCACCATTCCGCTTAACTTCGTGATCGATCTTAAACTTTTTTTTGTTATCATTACCCCCCCCCCCCCTTTTACCCCCCCCCCTTTTAATGTTAGATGTTTCTACTGGGTACCATTATAATAATAGGCATATATATGACAATAAAAAATCAACCTATCATGGCAACACAGATCGTTGACAGCTTAGCATTCCGATATAATTATCCAGTTAGGGTCAGTAGCCATTTTAATGATTTATGATACTCATTTGGATTGTGTGGAAGTTGTTCATTCCCCCCCCCCCCTTTTAATGTTAGATGTTTCTACTGGGTACCATTATAATAATAGGCATATATATGACAATAAAAAATCAACCTATCATGGCAACACAGATCGTTGACAGCTTAGCATTCCGATATAATTATCCAGTTAGGGTCAGTAGCCATTTTAATGATTTATGATACTCATTTGGATTGTGTGGAAGTTGTTCATTTGGATAGTTTCCTTACTTTACTAAAGTCATTTCCTTCTCTCAGTCTCCACAGGATATCTTTTGCTATAGGTATGTTTATTGAGGCTCTTTATTAGACCTTCTCCAAGGATGAATTACTAGAATAAGAGTACGACGAGGTTACTCCTATCCAATTGTTCATTTCATCACTAATCGAGGTATGGCATATTACCATTGAGAGTTAGAGGATGGTATATAGGAGCAGGAGAAGGCTGATGTACCTTCCACTTCATCACATGGAGGTACTCCCTGGTCTATTGAAATAGATGCTACAGTATTACAATTGTAGACTTAGATAGTCAAAATGGTTATGGTCATGGTGATGATGAAATCTCATTTTATAATATTAGGGGATGTCATTGATATGGGAGCTCCCACGACATCCAACATGATCCTGATGTGCCTCATATTTTGGTGATAGCCTGTGAGGGTAAATAGGGTCCAGAGGGAAGTTCAAGTATCACCCCCAATAGTTTCCTTCACTTCTCCAATATAGGATTAGTTAATCAATTTATCTCCTAGCTAGATTTAAGATATATCTCATAGAAGGTTGAGCAGGATATTTCCTCTAAAAAGTCTAGAGGTTTAGTTAATAGAGGCCATTCCTACCTAGTAGAGTATGAGCTGGTACCTTTCCCATCATATTTAATCCACTCTCTTATTTAATAGTGTGATGTGTTAGGGAGCCCCAATCAGCATTTGCTCAATATAAGAACATATATTACAATATTAAAGGAAACGATGCACTCATGCTCATATTGTTTGTCGGCAGTTTGATTAAGGTGGCATTTGAGTGATATGTTAATCTCCCTATTGACTCAGTTCCCACATTTATAAACTTTAGAAGATATTCATTCAGCAGTTTATCACTACAAAGCATCGCATTATAGTTGGTGAGTTGGTAATAATTAGGTTATGCCCTCATGAGTCTTTGCCTAATTATATTATAAGGTTGAGGAACTTTAGCCTTTAGTTTTAACCTTAATTATAGGAGAAACATGTAGTTGAGATTTTGTTGAAGAATATTGATGGCTTTATCACTCCATATCTAAAAAGCTTTAATATTCGAACCTTTTAAATATTATTGACTAAGGTTATTTATGTAGGATAGCATGCCCATTGTAGTCCCTTTTAAGATTGAGAGTTAACCTCCATATAGGCCATAAAGGCAGGAGTTTTCAGGAGTCGCACCTCTCAGGAAGTTGAAAGTGTACAGAACCTTTAACTCTCAATATAGGGGAAAGAGTTTCATTGTCAATTTAGTACCACTCCAGCCACTACCATGGCCATATATACATAAGTCTTGCAATAGTGTAGACCCCACTATAGGACTACAGGTAGTCGACAGTTTTTATAAGAGAAGCTTAGAGGAATATCCCTTTAAAAGGGAAAGAGTGTGAAAGATCTTTGAATTCTTTATTAAGAAGAATATGTTGACATTCCCATTTATTATGAAAGTAAAAGAAGAGGGTTAGACGGATCATCTATTGTATTGTCCCTTCTATTGACATATTGAGCATTTTCATGAGGATTGTTATGTATTCAAGCATAAGGTAAAAAGAATCATGTCTAGTGGAGACATTCACCTAAAGGATAATGATCTAGTGCAGCTCCAAGGCAAGGTAGCTCATATTGGTCAAGTGATTACAAGTTCTCGTAAGTGTGATGGAAAGCGTATTGATACTAGGTTACCTCTTAGTTCTGGGATAGAGTGACATCTTACACTCCAATGTAATATAGGGGGTATGATCAAACATGCAGTATAGAGTTTAGAGACAGTTGAGAGGAGGCCTACTTACCCAAGTTAGTAATTGTTTGTTCTTTCACTGTACATGTTTTCTTCTTTCTTCCATTAATTTACTTACTGATCACATTTCCTTTCTTTCATGTATTAAGAAAATGTATGAGAAGAAAGAAATTTGTTATAACTTTATAAGGAAAGATGTGCTCTTCTAGCACTTACACTGGAATATTTCATCCTCCTTCCTATTAATGATAAATTAATAAAAGAATATGATTTTGACTAATTTTGATCTCTTACCCTTCTAGCTCTTCCTTTCCTGGCACTTTTTGTTTTCATGTTTTACATATTCTCTAGAGATGATTATAATCCTTCACATGACGAATAGTTTGAATGTGAAGAAGAACCTTCTTTTATTTTACTTGAGTGTGATTATTAAATAGACTTTCGAGATGAGTCTAAGGATATGCACCAGCACTTCTTATAGAGCCAACAAAAGCCATGGATCCTAAACCAAATGAATCTTCGATTGAGTTTCACTTAGTGTAAGAGATCTAGTTGCATTCGTGGAAGGTCCTTCCTCCTAAAATGGTTATGAATAATAAAGAAAAAGATAATATTTTTATTACCTAATAAGATGGTCCTACCCCTCCTCAAGCACAAGCTAAAGAGAGGGGGAAAGGCCCTTAGCTTGATGTTAATTACAATGTATTGGCTAATTTAAGGTAAATTCCTTCCCTTCTTAGTGCTTATGATGTACTTATGATATCTTCTTACTTGATAGAGCCTTTAGTGAAGGCTTTGATAGAGCCAGAGTTCTACACGCCTTCTTTGCCACTCTATCTATAAAGATGCTTATTATTTGAGAGAAATATGATGCATTTCCTTCGGAGATCAAGATCGAAGCCTTATGGACCTCTCGACATAACCATCCCTTATATGGCACTATTGAAGTTAATGGTTATGAGTTGAATAGCGTAGGATTTTTAATTAATATTCTTAATTATGTAACTTTAGAGAGTTTCTCCCTTGGTCAGTTAAAGCTTGCCTCAGATAAGATCATACTAAAGGGATTCAATGATCAGAGTCAGCGCACTTTAGGGTCTATCATTTACTTTGTGATTTGGAGATCTCCAAACTTAGAAAAAATTACATGTCATCGAGGAAGATGCCTCTTACAAGGCACTCTTAGGGAGGCCTTAGATTCTTGAGAATGCTATTATGCCCTTTACCTTGCACAATTGTATAAAGTATATGAGGAATGATGTGGAGTGTTCAATCCCTGAGGATACTCAACCTTTTATGATGTATGAGGTTTCTATTTATGTTGAGATCGAGCATTATGTTCCTTGAAAGACTTTTAAACCTCCTTTTATACAAGCACCAGTGAGACCTACTTTTATTAGATATGGTTCTTTTCATTTATTTAGATAGGGTACTATACAACCACTAGTATAGGGTGCATCATAAGTTTGCAATGAGGTAGTTGTTTTTGCTGTAGATCATATTAGGTTACCTTTTTTTAGTTTAAAGCAAGGAATAATATTCTTCATAGTAGAGGTATATGATGGAAGGGTAGAGGTTGAGTTAGATATTTAGCTATTTCAATAAAAAACCTTGATGCTAGAATTCCTTTTCCTCTAGACAATTAAACTACCTTTTTAACCATTGAGTCAGATTTCTCTTGTGACTAGAAAATTTATACCCCTCATCACTTAGTTCACTTCCCATCCTTTATCCTTGATGGTTCTAGTCCTTATCCTATATTCAATAAGGATTTAATACCTCATAGTGGCCTAGTTATTGATAGTGTCTCAAATGATGACATGGATGTCAGACATCATACTACTAGATGGCAATCCCTTTCTTATCAAATGTATGGGATGAGGGTTAACGAATCTAGCCGATAGACTCCTCCCATACTTTCCACTACTGCATATGGCCTCTTACACTATGATAGTCACTCTATGTATGATCTACAAACTTTTCATGTTCCATCCCTTTCTAATGGGCATGCATTGTTGCTTCATAATATTGGTGTCCTATAAGATCTTGATATATTAGGTCCCATGGAATCCATTCTAGATGCAATATCATACACATTTGCCTCTACTTTTCTCTTTTAATATATATTTCTATTTAACAATGTTTTATTCCCTCAACTTGGTCGGATGGACAAGCTCTATAGTGAGCAATCATTTGGTGAGTCGATATACCTTAAACATAGTAAGGCTTAGGCTATTTTAAGAAAGATCAGCTTCCTGCTATTAACATTCACATTATCTCGCATTCTTACTTAGTTGTTTGTATCTCCAATAACAAGGAATCGAATTATGTTATGGATAAGGTCCTTGATGCTCCATGTGAATTCTAAGATTGTACTTACTCTGCCATAGATAATATACGTGAAGTTAATTTGAGAATTGAGTCAAATCGTCAACATATATTCCAAAGTGCTTTATTGTATTAGTTAAAATCTCATGAATATATTGAACTCATATCTGAGTTAGATATTAATTTTCCTAAAATTACACTGACTTGCCCGGTTTTGATCTTGAAGTAGTAGTCCACAAGTTAGCTATTCAGTATGATGTAGTCCCTATTAAATAACCAACTTGTTGGATGAGCTTGGAGATTAAGCAACAAGTGATCATTGAGATGAAGAATCTCATAAAGGCTAACTTTATTTATGAAGAGAGGTATCCTACTTTTCTTATTAATGTTGTTTCAGTCTAAAAGAAGAGATGCCATATTCATATCTACATTGACTTTCGTAAATTGAACAAAGCAGTCCTAAAGATAATTTTCCTCTTTCCATCTCGAGCTCATGTTGATATTCCTTTATCTCATAGCATATTCACCATCATGTATGGATCTTTTAGTTATAATGAGATAAAGATGACCACTAAAGATGAGAAATTTATTGTCTTTTGTACCTCGATTATTATGTATTATTATAACGTGATGTCTTTCAGCCTGAACAATGCTGGAGCATCCTATCAACATGTCATTGTTGAAACTTGTTAATTATGAATTAGGTTATTAGACCTAAGCTTATGTTCCAGCGACTAACCAAGAGGGGGGTTGAATTGGTATTTTAAAAACATTTCCTCTTATTTTAAACCGATTAAAACTTTAATGAAATTTTTTTAAATGATTTTTCTGCCACAGATCGGCAGAAATAGTAAAGTAAAAAAGAAGCAAAAATTAAAAGATACATGATTTATAGTGGTTCGATCAAACATGACCTACATCCACTCCCTGAAGTCTCCCACTTTAGGTATTGCACTATTACCACTAGTGTCTCTCCTTTTGTCATCACAACAAGGCGAAGAAGCCTTCACAAAAACTCTCTTCTACTACTACCCGGTGTGGTAGAGAACTGTCATCCTTTTATACCCTCCAAGTGTAGGCAAGTACCTCCCACTATTCACAGTGTAGGCAGAGAACCTTTTTGCTGTTTACACTCTCCAAGTGTAGGCAGAGAACCTCCCGCTGTTCACACTCTCTAAGTGTCGACAGAGAACCAAATCTTCTTGAAAGATCTTCTCATGAGAAATCTTGAAGGACAAGAGAAAAGAGTGAAGAAATCATAATTCTCAAATGGAGATACTTACCTTTGAGTACCAAGTGAACCCTCCACGCTCCAGCAGTAAGAACTCTCCATCAAACACTCTCTTTCACTCTCTCCTTCAATCTCCCTTCAGTTTGCACGAAAACCAATGCATAAAAAGATTGCATGACAGTCTAAAGTGGACCTTTTATATGAAAGACACAAAAAATCATCCAAAAATTGCAATTATTCAAATCTGTATGTTACCGATCATCCCGTATGATCCTAGTTCGTACGGATGAACACGGTAACTACTATTATGTATGAACTAAATGTGAATTGTTACGATTTCCCTTCGTAGTCGATCTTCGTCCCGTACAAACCATGTTCATCCGGTACGATCGATTATTTAAATAGTTTATTTTTATAAAAAATAGAACAACTCTTAAGTTTCCATAACAGAGAAGATCGTCCTAGGACGAACTATATTAGTCGTCTGGATGAATAGTCTATTTTAACTATTCCAGAGCCCATCATCCTAGGATGAACCATAATTTTCATCTGGATGAATGCATCTAGAGAGCATCATTCTTGGACGTACATTAAGTATTGTTTGAACAAATTCATACAGAGAGCATCGTCCTGGGATGAAGGTAATTATCGTCAGGATGAAGGCATCAAGATAGCATTATCCTGGGATGTACGTAAATATCATGCAAATGAACACGTCCAGAGAGGATCATCCTGGGATGAAGGTAATTATCATCTGGATGAATTGTACTTAGAAAAAATTTTCCCTCCCTGTTTGTTTGATTTGCTCTTTTTAGGAGTAAAACTGACCAGATCGTCCCATACGAACATGGTTCGTACTGTACGATCAGTTTCAAAAATTGTGAATTTTAAAGCTCTCCCCCGGTGTGTGTATGTGCGCTAAATTACTTAATTACAATCACACTCTCTGATACTCAAAAAAAAAACACAAACTTCATTTTACAAAATATTCTATGTTGAACTTGATTTGAAGTCTTCAATAATCTGGAGTATGATTCTCCTGAAAGGTTAGTACACACAAGAGTAAAAATAATTCTTCCAAAAATATATTAGGAGAATATAATAATCAAAATAATAATATTTGGTATCGTCAAAACATACAAGTTGCAAGAATGTAAAACATACAAAGCTAAGTAGCAACTCTCTTTAACAAACTCCCCCTTTTTTATCATGAAAAAACAATTATTGTTTATGTAAATTTCAACATCCTAAGTTTCTCCTAAACTCCCCCTAAATGAATAAACATGTGAGAATAAGGGGCTTATATGTTTAACTAATCCCAATTTTTTATTTTAAAATTTTTACACACGCAACAACAATCACACTTAGACACCAAGACGAAAACAAAAACTATAAACAAAAAATATGAACAACACGTTAAAGACACTTTATAAACAACACTTCAAATAATATTTCCCCCCTTTTTGACAACAGTAAAAAGAGAAGAAGAGATAAACCAAACCAATCCAAAAATAAAGAAGACGTATGAAAAACCTTTAATACTTGATCCTTTAAAGAGATTGAGTTATATTTGCAAATAAAAATGAAATGTCATTAGAGAAATAAAAAGATTAATATGATTTAAGTATATAAATATCATAGATAAGAAAAAATATCAAAAATATAAATTTGTTTAGACAATGAGATAAGCCAAATCATTGCAAAGTAGATGAATATTAAATTTTTTATATTTCAAAATTCAATACAAAATAAAATTGCACATAAGATTAATTTGAATTTAAAGATTGAAACATTGAGGAAAGAACTAATACTTGTGGTGTTTTTCGCATCCTTTCAATATTTGTGGCACATTCTGTGCATCTTTTTACATGTGGGCTTATTTTGTGCCTCTTTTTCAAATTTGTGAACTATTGTGCATTCTTTTGATATTTTGTACATTTGTATATTTTCAAGTATATTCTTATTCTTTTTAAAATCGATAATCTTAAATCTCAAATTTCTCTAAGTTTAACAATATTTATATGAAAAGAGAAATTAAAATAAGAAAATATCAAAATTACAATAATAATATTAAAATTATATTAGTCTAACAAGAAACATGAGATTGACATTTTTAACTAGATCAAGTTATAATATCACTTAAATTAAAAAATATATATATTTTATAATGAATTCAATTTTGTATTGCAGTACAAAATATAACACTTGTTAGATCAAATATTTTAAGGATGATCATATAGGCTAAGACACATTTCTGAAAAGAGATAAAAAACTCTAAAATTAAGATAAGATAACTTTTATTGATATCATAATAAAAGACAGTACATCAATTATGGATGATATCAATACAACGACATTTTTGAAATAAAAACATGAAAAACTAACACATCACATTTGATAATAAAAACAAGTATAACATATAACATAAAAACACATCACATCAAGTCATCATAGGTAGAGAGAAGCAAGAAGAAACTACAATCATTACTCTAAATAGACCTGATCTGGAGGAGGTTTTTGGTTAAACAAATTAAATTAGCTACTTATCATAGCCATATTCGAGCTCATAGCATCGTGTTGGCCTCGCATCCACCCATGTCCTATTGATGCTGCACGTCCTGCTGCTGTAGGTGATTTTCAATTTGATCAAAGCGGTGATCAAAATAAGTCTCAAGATGATCAAACCTGTGAACCATATCTTGAAAGTTTGGTTCATAAGCAGGCGCAGGTACAGGTGATCTCTCCTCTCTCTCAAAGTCATCATCTTCATCATGTTTTAAAAAGATAGCTCAGAATGAAACATTATTTTAGAATAAAGGCTCCTCAAGGTGAGATACATCAGGGTGCACTAATTTATACTTCTTGTCAAGAATGTAAGTCACAAGATGTCCTAGAGAAATGTTCTTCTTTCTCTTACGAGATATATGGCCAATCTCATAAAGTCCATAAAGGTAGTCAAGAATGAGTTGGGCTTCATCAATAAGTTGACCAGTAATGATCAGATAAGTGACAGTAGAAAGAAGATGAGTTATATTAATTCTATCACCAGCTTTAAGAATGATGGAAGTTCTAAGCACATGCTGGATGATTCTAGCATCTTGATGTAAAGTGTTCACTTTGGGCATATGGCATTATTGTCTAATCCCTCTAAGCACTCGGTTATTCTCACTTCAATCATAGGTTGTGGAAGAGGTCAAAGTATGAGCTCATATTCCTTTTAGGTTTATGAAAGATCCCATATCCTACTTGGTTTTTTCTACATTCTTTCCTGGAACATAGGATATAATCCTATCCTGATCAGAGTTAAAGGTCCACTAGGAAGTAATAAAAAGTAGAAATATTGAAGGAATAAATCAGTGTGAGGATAAACTCAAATTGAGTCGAAGCAAAGAGGGTAAAATCTGATAGATTGTTTTCTCTTGAATCCAAACTCTTAAAGGAGTCAGTTTAGCAAATGCAAACCTAGGGAAGGATTCCTCTTTTTCCATGGACAAGATATTTTCATTGGTATTTCTAGAGGTGGGTCCCCTAGTCAATTCCTTTTACCTGACTCTCTTTCCTGAAAATGATCACAAAGGATTGGAAGGTAGAAAATGTTGTTAAGGTGAATGAAGTTTAACATTTAAACCTTGTCAATTTAAAGAAAAATGATTTTTCATACGAACGAAAATTTGGTTCGTCCAGTACGAAGATTGGTTCGTACATACGAATGGAAATTTCGTATGTACGAATGCATGCGTTAAAAATGAAATGGCATTTCGTAATTATACAAGTTATGAGGCATCCTTTCCTATAGACTTTTTGACCAGATGATCGTACGGATGAATAGGTGTTCATCTGGGACGATTAGTTATTTAAGATCATTTTAATAACTGTTTGAATCAACCCCTAATTCAAGTGACACGTGATTCGTATGTACGAATGTGGGTTCATACATACGAATAGAATTAAAACCATTCTTATCCATATATTCATCAAGGAACGCTCATATAATTAAATAATCATAGTCTTGATGATCGTAACGATCGTACAAATGAACCGTATTAAAAACTAAAAAATTGCATGCAAACTGTTCAAATCAACCGTTAATACGCTACGCTATTCATCCTGTTGAAATTAATTTTGTACATACAAATGTTATATAAATTTTTCATACCATTCTAAAAAAAAGAATTTTGATCTGAAAAATATTTTTCATACACAAAATTTTTCATACTAACAATCAAAATAAGAAAATTCGAAACTATACAAACAAAAACAAAACACACACAGAAAAAACCCAAAGTTAAAAACACACTTACAAAATAAAAAACAATATCAATGTTGCAGAAACTTGTATTTAAGTATTCAAATCAATCACACCATGCCTTGTTATTAATATACTGAAAGTATCAATGGTTACTGGTTTTGTAAAAATGTCTGCAAACTGATTTTCTATTATAATATGAATGAGTTCAATTTCTCCTTTGAATACATGATCCCTTATGAAAAGATGCATGATGTCTATATGTTTGGTTCTTGAATGTTGAGTAGGATTTTTAGAAATACAAATTGCACTAGTGCTATCACAATAAATGGGAATAGAGTCTATTGTTAATCCTAAATCAATCAAATGTTATTTCAACCAAAGTACTTGTGTCACACAACTTTCTAAGGCAATGTATTCAGCTTCAGCAGTAGATAGGGATACAAAATTTTATTTTCTATTGGACCAAGAGACTAAAGAACCTCCAATAAATTGACATGTTTCTAAAGTGCTCTTTTTATCAACCCAACAACCTACAAAGTCTGAATCTGAATATCCAATTATTTCAAATGAAGAGCTAAACTTAGGATACCAAATTCCTAAGTTCTGAGTTCCCAACAGATGTCTTAAAATCCTTTTCATTGCTGTCAAATGTGATTCTTTTGGATCTGATTGAAATTTAGCACATAAACAAACACTAAACATAATATCAGGTCGGCTAGCTATCAAGTAAAGCAAAGATCCAATTATCCCTCTAAATTTCTTTTGATCAACAGATTTTCCCTTAGGGTCCTTATCCAACTGAACTGAGCAACTCATAAGTGTACTAACAGGTTTAGCATTGTTCATTTCATATTTTTTGAGGATGTCCTTAACATATTTTGACTAACTAAGAAATATACCTTCCTCAATTTGCTTAATGCTAAAGCCTAGAAAGTAACTTAATTCTCCCACTTTACTCATCTCAAATTCACTATTTATTATTTTAGAAAAATCATCACAAAGATTTTTATTTGTAGATCTAAAGATGATATCATCAATATAAATTTGTACAATGAGTATATCCTCTCGCAATTTCTTTAAAAATAGAGTTGTGTCCACGCTTCCTTTCTCAAAATATCTCTCAAGTAGGAAGGCGCTCAACCTCTCATACCAAGCCCTAGGTGCTTGTTTCAATCCATATAATGCCATTTTCAATTTAAAAACATGATTTGGGTGTTTAGAATTTTCAAAGCGTGGAGGTTATTCTACAAAAACATCCTCTTGAATTACCCCATTTAAAAAGACACTTTTAACATCTATTTGATACAATTTAAATCCTCTAAAACAGGCAAAGACTAATAAAACCCTAATTGCTTCAAGTCTAGCTACAGGGGAAGAAGTTTCCTCAAAATCAATCCCTTCAATCTAATTATATCCCTTAGCCACCAATCTAGCCTTATTTCTAATTACTACTCTTGAGTCATTCATTTTATTCTTAAATACCGACTTAGTTTTAATTACACCTTTATTCTTTGACCTTGTAGTTAATTCTCAAACTTTATTTCTTATAAATTGATATAATTCATCCTGTATAGTCAATATCCAAAATTTATCAGAAAGTTCTTGATCTATATTTATGGGTTCTATCATTGAAAAAAGGGTTGAATAATTGACTACTTTATTCAGTCCATGCCTAGTCCTAAAACCCTCACTAGGTTCACCTACAATTAATTCCTTTGAGTGGTTTTTAGAAAATCTCAAATCTCTAGGAATCGAGTTTTCTATCTCTAAATTTTCTTCCAAATTTATTTTCTTAATCTTTTGGGAGTTAATCTCTATCTCATCCTCTTCAATAATTAGCTCTTCCAAAATTCCAGATTCATCAAATACAACCTGTGTGGTCTCCTCAATTACCAAGGTTCTTTTATTGAAAACTCTAAAAGATTTTCAAACACTTGACTATCCTATAAAAATTCCTTCATCTGATTTTGAATCAAATTTTCCTAAGGTAGATTTTCCATTATTATGTATTAACACCTTACATCCAAAGACATGCAAATGTGATAAATAAGGTGTTCTTTCCTTTAGTAACTCATAAGGTGTTTGATCTAACATTCACCCTATTCAGAACAAAACATTTCGTGCTAACCGCCTCAGCCCAAAAATATTTAGGAAGTGAATATTATGCCAATATGGCATGAGCGGATTCTATTAATGTTCTGTTTTTCCTTTAGACTACCCCATTCTGCTGAGGGGTTCTGGGTGCTGAAAAATTGTTATTAATTCCTTTCTCCTTACAAAAGTCCTCAAATTTTTTATTCTCTAATTCTCCTCCATGATCACTTTTAATTGTCATTATCTCACATCCTAGTTTTCTTTGAATCTAAGTGGAAAATTTTCTAAATTTCTCAAATGATTCACTCCTATGATATAAAAATCTAGCCTATGTGAATCTAGAGAAATCATCCATAATCACAAATCCATATACCTTCCCTCCTAGACTTACAGTTCCAATTGGTCTTAAAAGATCCATATGTAAAATCTCCAATGGTTTACTTGTTCTAAAATCTTTATTAGACTGAAAAGAGGATTTCACCTATTTTTCTAATTGACATGCATCACAAAGGTGATCCTTACTAAAGTATAGTTTTGGTATACCTCTCACTAAGTTCTTTTTGGGTAATCCTCCTAAGGTTTTTCATGCTAAAGTGATAAAGTCTCATATACTAAAGTCATGACTTATCAGAAATAGTTTTTAAACAAAAAATAGTAGGAGTTTTGATGCAATTTAAGTCTAGCATATACACATTATTTACCCATATACCATTCAAAACATCATTTCCATTAAGGCTTAATATGTAGCTAGTAGGAAAAAAATTTACACAATAACCTTTATCACATAGCTGACTAATATTCAGAAGATGGTGTTTTAAGCCTTCTACCAACATAACATTTTCTATAAAAAAGATTTTCAAGTTTCTAATTATACTTGACCCTACCACCTTCCTTGTGGTGTTATCTCCAAGGGTAACCCTGCCTCCACTCCTGGCTTCCAGTGATATGAATTATGTAGAATTTTAAGTCATATGCTTTGAGCAACCGCTTTCCAGGTACCATATGCTCTCATGAGGCCTTGTGTGAGACCGATCCTGTAAAATCATCAAACATTAGACCTAGGAACCCAAATAAGTTTGGGTTCACTGTTTTGCAAATTATAAACAAATACATGTATGATATGTCTATTTTATGTGTCTTAGGTCTCCACACCAAATGGGTTTTCTTCTTTATGTTGCAAATCTAAGTTTATGGATTAGACTTTTGATGATAGCAACCATTCATGATTCTCTACAACTATATTGCCTACTAACTTTTCATGTCCATAAGATCAAATGCAACTCAAGCCATCTCAAGATTGGGTAGATTTATGTTGAGTCAGTCTATAATATTTTTCTTTTCCTTGAGTCATTTGTAAAAGTGGTTCCTAATGCTAAGTAACCTTACACACACACACACTTGAGGGGATTTTTGAGTTTTTATGTTTTGAGTTTATCGGCCTAGACGATGTTCATATCAGCCAAGACGATTCGACTAAAAATAGAAACCCTAATTAGGGCATCCTGGTTAAGCAGCCATCATTAAGAAAATCATCATGTACGATCCTTGTATCGACCAGGACAATAGACTCAAATTAGAAAGAATCAGCCTCCATGATTAATTTAAGTATGCATTATTTTATTACATCGATTAGGATGATCTCAATATCGGCCTAGACGATGTAGCACAATTATGCCTAAATTAACATGGTAATTATGGAAAGCAATTAAGGTTGATTGATAAGATCACATCCGCCGAGCCGATCGCAAGATCGGTCAGGACGATGTCCTGGATGATTGACATCGGCCAGCATCTATCCAGGCAATGTTCAGGACGATTGCACTCGAATTAGAACTAATTGGCCATGATGATATTGTATCGGCCTAAACGATGTAACCAATTTTCTTCTGATCATCCCAAATCATCCTGGCTAATTAAGCTTATTTTGTACTGATCGGTCAGGATGATATTCCTACCATCCTGGACGATAATTAAACCTGTCAATTTTGGATCACGGGTCGGGTTCGGGTCAAACTCGAAATTGATCCGATATTATTCGGGCTCGGGTCAACCCGACTAGTTTTTAAAAACGGGTCAATTTTTTGGACCCTAACCTAACCCGCTTTGGGTTTGCGTCAACCCGACCCGACCCGACCCGCGGCGGGTTGGCACGAACACTGGCTGACAGCTGGCGGCAACGAAAGCCGGCGAAAATAGCAGGCGAAAGCAGTCGGCGACGCAAACCCGATTCCTGTCAAATGCAACTTGAGGCGCGCGACGTGACACTCTAGCGGGACGTGTGCTCGAGACCGGCGATGCCATCCTCACCTCCTCGAGACTCAACTCACGACGCGACATCGATGCGGGCAGGAGCGTATGGGGCAACCGGGGCAGCGGGCAGGCACGCATGGGGCAGAGCCGGCAGGCAGGGCAGCCGGGGCAAGCCGCAAGCTATAATTTTGAATCAATTTTTAAATTAAACGGGTTTTTGGGCTGAATCGGCAACCCGTCGGGTCAACCCCAAACCCGACCCGTTTTTGCAAACGGGTCGGTTTTCCGGACCCGGACCCTACCCGCTTCAGGTCAACCCAAACCCAAAAATTTCGGGTCGGTTTCGGATCAGGTTTTCGGGTCGGGTCCAATATTGACAGGTCTAACGATAATGTTGGTTCTTGAAATTCTATTTAAAGGACCCAAATTTTCTCATATAAAGGGTCCTTTAGCTATTGTCTGGACCTGAGAGAGCTAAGAGGAGAGGGAGAGAGAGGAGAGAGAGGGAGGAACTTGTGAGGGGGAGTTTGTGAGAAGGAATTACAAAGGTTGCTCCAAGCAAGGTTTCATGGTGTCTTCTCCAATCTTCGTCCTTCGTCCTTGGGGGTTCAAGGGAGGTAAGCTTCAGCAATTGGTCGAGGTTCTCTGCCTGCCTCAGGAGGAAGAAAAATGAGTCGAGGTTCTCTGCTTGCTTCAGGAGGAAGAAAAAGGAGTCGAGGTTCTCTATCTACTTTAAGAGGAAGATAAAGGAGTCGAAGTTCTCTACCTGTTTCAGGAGGAAGCTAAAGGAGTTGGGTTCTCTGCCTATTTCAGGAGGAAGCAAAAGGAGTTGGGCTCTATGCCTCGCCGGGGTTGGAAGAAAGGAGTTTTGTGAGGGCTTCTTCACCTTCCTGTGGGAGCAAAAGGAGAGTCACATTTGTAGTGCAATACTCAGAGGGTGCCTCCGGGGAGCAGAAGTAGGTCGAGTTGATCGAACCACTATAAATCTAGTGTGATCTTTCTTTGTTTTGATTTCCACATTTCGTTTTCTGCACTTTGACTTTTATGGTGATTTTAGTTTAAGTTTTATTCTTTAATTATAAGAAAGATTTTTTAAAAATACCAATTTACCCCCCCCCCCCCCCCCCCCCCCCCCCCCCCCCCCCCTTCTCTTGGTTAGCCTTGGTCCAGTTATTAAGGGCTTAACATCCCTAAAAAACTTTCAAGTGGTATCAGAGTGAAATTCATAAAAATTAAGTTTGAATACTTTTTTGAATTTTGATCCATGGCTAACTACAGTAATCGTAATGCAACGGAAGGATATTCTATAACACGACCACCTTTGTTTGATAATCTTTCTTTACATTTTTGAAAAACTTGCATGTCTACTTTTATACAATCGATTGACTATCTTATATAGATGCTTATTAAAGATGGATATTCTCCACCTTCTCGAGACTTAATGGAATTAAAACTAAAGTACCTTTTACTAAATGGACTTTTAATGAAAGAGATTTTTCACAACTTAATGCAAAGTGTTTGAACTACTTTTCTGTGCTTTAAAATCTGAAGATTACATGCATGTTTCTATTTGCTCTACTGAAAAAGAAATTTGGGATAAATTGTATATCACCTATGAAGGCACTAATGAAGTTAAGCAATCTCATTTGAATATTTTATTTCATAATTATGAACTTTTTTATATGAAACCTATTGAAATGATTTTTGATATGTATATGATATTTACTCAGATTCTTACTTCATTGCATGCCTTAGGAAGAGAACTTTCTAACTATGAAAAAGTAAACAAAATTTTAAGATATTTGCCTTCCTCTTTTGATGCTAAAATCACTATAACTTTTAAATCTAAAGATTTAAATACCTATTCGATCGATAACTTACTTGATTCACTCATTGCTTATAAGCAAGGGGTGAACCAAAGAAATCTTGATGCAGGTGAGAGGAAGAAGGAGAAAACGGTGGCCCTTAAGGCGAACAACTCGGACACTAACTTCTTTGGGTCTAAAAATGATGATATTGCCTTAATCATGAGGTAATTTAAGAGCTTTGTAAGGAAGAGTCACAAGCATCATCAAAGATGGAGAAAAGGTAAGGATAACAAAAATTGTAAAGGTTCTTCTGATGTTGTTTGTTTTGAATATAGGAAGCCTGGACATGTCAGAGCTAATTATCCTACACTTTAGAAGCACTCAAGGAAAGAAAAGAATGAGGAGAAAACTAAGTTCAAAAAGGATAAGAAGCGAGCCCAAAAAGCTTTATTGGTGGATTCTGCATCTGACTCATCTGAGACTGATCCTGAAGAGGAGATAATAAACATGTGCTTAATGGCTAATGATTTTGAACAATTTGACCAAGAAGAGGTATGCCAACCAATCTATGACCAATTGCTTGAAATATGTGAGAAAATTCATGCATCATATATAATACTTAAGAAAACTCATGCTAGTTTGAAATTGGAGTTTTTGAATTTACAAAAAGAGCATGAAATTTTGAGTAAAGATCACTTTTAAATTGATAGCAATCACATGTCTCTACTTGACGAATTTGATTATTTAAATAAAAAGCATTCTGAATTAATAATTGATCATGATTCTTTGAAAGCTTTCTACACCTTGCTTGAATATGATTTTAAAGCTTCTACTAAAGAATATGAGCATAAAAAGCACTGTTTGGAGATTGATTTAGAAAATGCTCACTTGAGGCTTAAAGCAGAATTGGATGCACGTAAGAAAAATTGGATGACACCCATATTTGATCTAAAGCCAATAACTAGGAATAGGCATTATAACCCGAACCGATTAAGAAATCATTTTTCTAGAGTTAGATGTTTTTCATATGGCATGTTAGGACACATAGCACATACTTGCACCATTCACCATAGTACACATTTGGTGTGGAGACCCAAATTGTATAATTCACTGCATAACACTCATGCATCACATTCTTCTTTTCATAAGGAGGGACCCAAACCTGTTTGGGTTCCTAAATCTGACATTTGATGATTTTGCAGGTGTGCTCTCACCAAAGACCTCGTGAGAGTATATGATACTTGGACAAGAAAAGGCTCGCGGCTCATAAATTGCTTTAGCTTGCTGATAAATAAAATTTTAAATTGCATGCTTACTACTCTATTGAGTGTTATTATTTTCTACCATAGTTTGTGTTAGCTTTTCATATTTGCTATTATAGTTGCTTTTACTTTGATTTCTTTTTGCTTTATGAGCCTTGTTTTTATTTTTTTGAGATTTATAGTCAATATTTTAATATCTCTAAATCAGTTAAAGGGAGAAACACCGTTGATGGTTTCCCTCCCTCTAATCTCTTTTAGTGGTATAATTTTCTTTTATAAATAAAAGTCTATCTCAAATTAACAACTGGTTTTTGAAATTAAGATCTTTTCTATCTTGTTACAATAATCTACCTTATATTTATAATATTTAAGATTTTTATTTATCTTTCAAGTTAATTGAAATCTTGTCATTTCATTTATCATATAATTACTAAAGTCTGCTTTGTGGTTTATTCTTAATTATATTAGACAGTGAGTTTCTCTTCTCTAATATCTAGACAATCTACTCACAAATAAAAATATTTTAAGAGTTCTTAAAAAGAGATATAGCTTGCAATAACAAAAAATAAAAAGGTTACTGATGCCAAAAACAAATATGCGCAATGATGCCAAATTAAAAAATATACAAAAAAAGTGTATCAAAAAATCAAATGATGCGCAAAGAGCGCCATTCAAATTGACAAGAAGCATAAAATAAGCCCACAAAAGACAAGCTTACCCCTCTTTAAAACTTTTAAAATTTTAAAAGAATTTATGGATTAATTCATATTTTTAAAGGCTTGATTTCAAATTTTATGATTGAGGCAAATTACTTTGGTATATTATTCTATAAGATATTTTCTTTGGAGCAAGTTTTGAATGGATCTTTTTTTACCCGATTAGTTTGTTTTGAGTTAGGTCTTTTGTTTTCAAAAGATGTTTTTGCCCTGAAAGAAGTCCGAACTAACTGTATCGGATATTCTACCATTTTCAAATTTCGACTTTGTTAACTCATTGATCTTACAAATCTTTAAAATTTAATTATTTGGAGCATTTATCATATGCACGCCTTGCTAAAAAAAATTGTTTCATTGCTAGTTTTTGTGCCTTTTTTGTGTTTTAGCGTTGTTGGTCTTAGTTGATTTTAATATTTTTGGGCCTTCTCTTATCATCTCCATCCTTTCTTTGAGTTCAATATTTTTTCACATCATCCTGGTCGATACTTTATCATCTTAGACGATATGTTCTTTTTTCATCAAAAACTCCATCTGTTAAATATTCTGACTTTTCTGTTCTCATCGTCCTGGATGATCCTTTATCATCCTGGATGATATGATTGTCCTCTGCTATAATTATCTTGATCGTCCTGGCCGATACCATTTTCATCCTGGACGATGCATTTATTGGTTATCGTCCAGTTTGATACACCTATTCGCCCTGGACGATACACGTGTCAGCATATTTAAAATCTATAATTTTGCTTGGGATGATCCATTTTTGGACAAACATCCTGGACGATCCACTGTTCATCCTGGACGATAAATATGGTGCATGATTTAAAACATTTTAAATTTGGCTGGTATGATCTATTATTGAGCATTGTCCTAGATGATCCACATAATCAGCCTAGATGATCTGCTTTTTTAATGGTCATCCGGCCTGACTCCTCAAGACGATCCTCTGTGTCTAATCATCCTGGACGATATCTGATCGTCCCGGATGATCGGACTGCCTTTTGACCAATCAGCCTGTACATAATAATCGCATCGGTTCATCTTGGACGATCCTACGATCGGCCTGGACGATCTGACTGATCCTTTAAATTATGAGCCATCCAGTAAGTTTTCTTCACCCCTCTCCTTCCCTTTGGCTTTTTACTTCCTGATCCTTACTTTTTCTTGCTAATGGCTGGTGGGAAGCGTTCCCGACACACGTCTGTAAGCTCCTCAAGGGGCACACTAGACCCTCACTTTTGGGAAGCAGACGATCAGACTGCTTACCACCGCTACAAAGAATGTAGCATTTCTCTCTCCCGAATAATCAATGCAGTCCACCTCTTCTATTTGGTACTCGATCTTTTTTCTCACACCTCTCTGTGCTTTATTCTCACCCTCGTAGTCCCCTTTAGTTCTTAACTTCTTTTAGAATTTTATACCAACCTTTGCTTCAATTCATCCTACATTGCTCTCACCTCATATGTGAATCGACACCCAGTCGAGATCACATACCAGGATTGTACGGAACTGTTGCAACTGTCCACCACAGAGGATAAGCTGCATACCCTCATTTTTTATCTTGATTTTAACTGGGCTATGACCAATCACTTTCTTTTCCACAATAATTCCCCCTTTCATGTTGGAGAGACTAGCTCTTTATTAAAGATGCTAGGATGATCCAACATGTCCTTCGAACCTCTATGATTCCCAAAGCTGGCGACCGTGTCCATATCACTCCCATTCTTTCACTTACCACTTTTTACATAATGGCCAATCATGAATTCAATACAACCAACCTGATCTTTCGCTATATCGAACATTTGACTACAATTTGAGATTAAAGTCATAGAAGGAATCCCAATCTTGCTCTAGGACACATTATTGCATATGTTATAGAATCCAAATATAACCTTTAATATCCTACTCCTCCCTACCATCAGCCACCCTTCTACTCAAACAATTCCTTTAACATCCTTTACAGTACTCGTCTCCACCCAGGGGATGAGGAAGCTAAGGGGGCCAAGGAGGAGGAGGCTGCCACTCCTTTTCCTGAACCTATTCCTCTTCGCCAGCACTCTTACCTAGATTGATTGGTGGAGAGATTTGATAAGTGGGAGACACGCTTTGAGGCCAACGTTGTTGCATAGGAGCAGTAACATACTGAGGACATCATTCACATGCAGCATCAGCACGACTAGGACATGGCCTGAATTGGATCTCAATTTGCCACTTTGACCAGTTACTTTTCACCACCACCTCCTCCGTCTGATGATCAGGGTCCCTACTTTCTTTAGTGTTCTTTGTTATGCTATTTTTTGTAGTTTGTTTTTCTTATGGTTGTTTTAGTTTCTATTTTTTTGGTTTTTCTTATGGTTGTTTTAGTTTTTGCTTTTTAGTTCCCTCCTCCTTTTTGTGAAGCCAAAATAGGGAGTAATCTGATGTATTATAATTTGATTCTGGAACTTAGTGAACTGCTTTTTCATCACACTATTTTTATTAAACTGCCATAACTGTTTGAAATTTTTTTGGGTGTGTTTTCCATCATCAAAAAGGGGGAGATTGTTGCAAATCTAAGTTTATGGATTAGATTTTTTAATGATATCAAACATTCATGATTCTCTACGACTTCATTACCTACTAACGTTTTAGGTCCACAAGATCGAATGCAACTCAAGCTAGCTTAAGATTGGGTAGGTTTAGGTTGAGTCATTCTGTAATATTTTTCTTTTTCTTGAGTCATTTATAAAAGTGGTTCCTGATGCTAAGTAACCTTACACACTCACACTTGAGTGGTTTTTTGAGTTTTTCTATTTTGAGTACATCGGCCTGAACGATGTTCATATCGGCCAGGATGATCAGACTAAAAATAGAAACCCTAATTAGAGCATCCTTGTTAAGCAGCCGTCATTAAGCAAATCGTCCTAGATGATCCTCGTATCGGCCAGGATGATAGGCTTAAATCAGAAAGAATCAGTCACCATGTTAAATTTAGGTATTCTTTATTTTATTATATTGGCCAGGATGATCTCAATATCGGCCTGGACGATGCAGCACAATTATGTCTAAATTAATCTAGTAATTATAGAAAGCAATTAAGGCTGATTGATATGATCACATCGATCGGGCCAATCACAAGATTATTTGGGATGACGTTCTGAACAATTGATATCGGCCAGCATCTATTCCGGGTGATGTTCAGAATGATTGTACTCGGATTTAAACAAATTGGTCAGGACGATATTGTATCAGCTTGGACAATGTAACCAATTTTTTTCTGAACATCCCAAATCATCCCTGCTTATTGAGCTTATTTTGTACTGATTGGCCAGGATGATATTCCTATCTTCCTGGACGATAATGTCGGTTCTTGAAATTCTATTTAAAGAACCCAAATTTTCTCATGTAAAGGGACCTTTAGCTGCTGTCTTGACCTGAGAGAGCCAAGAGGAGAGGGAGAGAGAGGGAGGAACTTGTGAGGGGGACTTTGTGAATGGGATTCACAAAGGTTGCTCCAAGCAAGGTCAAGGTGCCTTCTCCAGTCTTTATCCATCATCCTTGGTGGTTCAAGGGAAGTAAGCTTCAGCAATTGGTCGAGGTTCTCTATCTGCTTCAGGAGGAAGCAAAAGGAGTTGAGGTTCTCTGCCTACTTTTGGAGGAAGCAAAAGGAGTCGAGGCTCTTTGCTTGCTTCTGGAGGAAGCAAAAGGAGTCAAGATTTTCTGCATGCTTCAGGAGGAAGCAAAAGGAGTTGGGTTCTCTGCCTCGTCGGGGTTGGCGGAAAGAAGTTTTTGTGAGGGCTTCTCCACCTTATTGTAGGAACAAAAGGAGAGTCAATTTTATAGTGCAATACTAAGAGGGCACCTCCAAGGAGTGGACATAGGTCAAGTTGATCGAACCACTATAAATCTGGTGTGATCTTTCTTTATTTTGATTTCTATATTTATTTTTCTGCACTTTAATTTCTGTGGTGATTTTGGTTTAAGTTTTGTTATTTTATTATAAGAAAGATTTTTTTTTTAAATACCAAGTAACCCCCCTCTTGGTTAGCCTTGGGCCAGTTCTTAAGGGCTTAACATCCCTAACGAACTTTTACTTCAATGTACAGGTGTGAGCTATATGTCCAAACAATCCATAATTATAACATTTGACTCCCGGAAATGGATTTCTTAGTTTTCTATAATTCTTTTATCTATTTATAGATTGCATAAATTTAGGATACAAAATAGGCTTCTTGAAATCTTCAAGTCTTGGGGGTATCCTATTATTCTTGAGAGCTTTAATCTTTAATTTATAAAAAGAATTCATATCTTTCAAGATACGATTTGTATAGTTTACTCGATATAATTTGTCTCTTATTCATCCTTACTTTTTTTAAATTCTTTTGAAGTTCTACATAAGATGATTTTAAAATTTCATGGTTCTTATTCAATTCGTCAAACTCATCAAGCAATTTCATGTGGTTGTTATCAATTAATGCATGATCATTTCTAAGGATATCTTGTTCTCTTTGTAGTTCCTGAAATTCTAAATTCAAACTAGCATGCATTTTCTTTAACTTTCTATATACATCATGTTTGCATTCAGAGACTTCTAAAAGTTTGTTATAACTTAAGTCACATACCTCCTCTTGATCTGACTGATCAAGATATTCAACCATTAAGCACAGATTACTGACTTCCTCTTCCTTTTCAGTCTCTGACGAGTATGAAGCTAATACTGCCCATAAAGCTCTTTAGAATTTTTTCTTGTCCTTCTTCACCATTGGTTTCTCCTCTACCTTCTCCTTGCTATGAGTGGATTTGAGTTTTGGGCAGTCTGACTTAATATGTCTAGGTTTCCTGCACTCATAGAAAATGACATCATTTAAAACCTCGGCATTTCTATTAAATTTATCTTGATTCCATTGTTGGCGTCTCTTTTGATTCCTCTTCAGAAAGCTTCTAAACTGTCTAGTCATCAGTGTGATGTCGTCTTCATCCTCTGGTTAAGAGAGATCACTCTTTGACTCATCCACTTTCAGTGCTATGTTCTTCTCCCTTCGTGGTTCACCTGCATCAATCTTTCTTTGACTCACCCCTTGCTCGTAAGCAATTTGTGATCCAAGAAGATTATCAATAGAGTAAATATTTAAATCTTTAGACTTCGTAATCGTAGTTATTTTAGCATCATAAGTAGTAGGTAAACAATGAAGTATTTTATTAACCATTTCAACTTTCGTTAGTTGCCTTCCCAATGCAAGTAAAGAGTTGACTATTTGTGTGAATCTTGTGTACAAGTCAGAAATGGATTTATTGGATTTCATGCAAAATAGTTCATAATCATGCAACAAGATATTAAGTCTAGATTATTTAATTTCATTAGTCCTCTCATAAGTTATACAAAGTATTTCTCATATATCCTTTCCATTATTGCAAGTGGAAACTCGCATGTAATCTTTAGATTTAAGTGCACAAAAGAAATTATTCAAGCCTTTAGCATTAAGTTGTGTTAAGTCACGTTCTTCTACTCTCCAGTCCGCAAAGGGTGTTACAACTCTAACTCCATCAACTAATCAAGTTGGTTTTGTATACCCTTCTTATATTAAAATCCATATATGATAATCAAGTGACTGTAAAAATGTAGACATGCGTGTTTTCAAAAAATCAAATGGGATATTATCAAACAAAGGAGGTCTAATGATCGAATATCCTTCAGGTGTATTTCGGTTTCCAAATGTAGCCATGGTCGTTAATCAAAAGTATACTAAAGTTATAATTTTGAAACTACGCTCTGATACTACTTGTTGAAACTTGTTAATTATGAATTAGGTTGTTAGACCTAAGCTTTTGTCCCAGCGGCCAACCAAGAGGGGAGTGAATTGATATTTTTTTAAAAAAATTCCTCTTATTTTAAACTAATTAAAACTTTAATGAAATTTTTTAAAATGATTTTTTAACCACAGATCAACAGAAATAGCAAAGTAAAAAAGCAACTGAAAATAAAAGACATAAGATTTAGAGTGGTTCGATCAAACACAACCTACATCCACTCTCTAAAGTCTCCCACTTCAGGTATTACACTATTACCACTAGTGTCTCTCCTTCTGCCCCCACTGTAAGGTGGAGAACACTTCACAAAAACTCTCTTCCACCACTACCCAGTGCTGCAGAGAACCGTCATCCTTTTACACCCTCCAAGTGTAGGCAGAGTACCTCTGACTGTTCACACTCTCCAAGTATAGGCAAAGAATATTTTCACTGTTCACACTCTCCAAGTGTAAGCATAGAATCTTTCTGTTGTTCACATTCTCCAAGTATAGGCATAGAACCTCCCGCTGTTCACACTCTCCAAATGTCGGCAGAGAACCAGATCTTCTTGAAAGATTTTCTCACGTGAAATCTAGAAGGACAAGAGAAAAGAGTGAAGTAATCACAATTCACAAATGGAGATTCTTACTTTTGAGTACCAAGTGAACCATTCACGCTCTAGTAGTAAGAACTCTCCTTCAAACACTCTCTTTCACCCTCTCCTTCAATCTCCCTTTAGTTTACACGAAGACCAATGGACAAAAAGATTGCATGACAGTATAAAGTGGACCTTTTATATGAAAGACACGAAAAATCATCCAAAAACTACAATTATTCAAATCTGTATGTTATTGATCATCCTGTATTATCTTAGTTCATACGGACGAACAGTGTAACTACTGTTGTGTACGAACTAAATATAAACTAGTATGATTTCCCTTCATACCCGATCATCATCCCGTATGAACCATGTTCATCCAGTATGAACGGTTATTTACATAGTTCATTTTTATAAAAAGTAGAACGACTCTTAAGTTTCTAGAACACAGAAGATCGTCCTAGAACAAACCATATTAATCGTCTAGACGAATAATTCATTTTGACTATTCCAGAGCCCATTGTCCTAGGACAAACCATAATTTTCATCTAAACAAATGCATCAAGAGAGCATCATCCTTGGACGTACGTTAAATATCTTTTGAACGAACGCGTATAGAGAGCATCATCCTGGGACAAAGGTAATTATCATCAGGATGAAGGCATCCAGAGAGCATCATCTTGGGACATACGTAAATATCGTGCAAATGAACGCCTCTAGAGAGCATCGTCTTGGGACGAAGGTAATTATAATCTGGATGAATTTTACTTAGAAAAACATTTCCCTCTCCTCATTCGTTTCATTTGCTCTTTTTAGGATTAAAATTGACCAGATCGTCTCGTACAAACATGGTTCATACTGTACGATCAGCTTCAAAAATTGTGAATTTTAAAGCTCTCCCCCAGTGTGTGTGTGCTAAGTTATTCAATTACAATCACACTCTCTCAGACTCAATAAAAAGAAAAATACATACATCATTTTATAAAATATTCTTAGCTGCACTTGATTTGAAGTCTTCAACAACCTGGAGTATGATTTTCCTGAAAGGTTAGTACACACAAGAGCAAAAATAATTCTTCCAAGAATGTGTTAGGAGAATATAATAATCAAAATAATAATATTTGCTATCTTCAAAACATATAAGTTGCAAGAATGTAAAACATGCAAAGCTAAGTAGCAACTCTCTTCAACAGTCATAACTATTATTTTTTACGAAGCATTGTGGGCTTATAGGACCACATATCATACTCGTACTTAGTCAATGCTCTATGCTCTAGCATTTGGGATTGAAGCAGACCTCTGACTTGAGGTCGACCTCCCTTCTCTACGCGGGGTAGTTTTTTTTTTTTAAGGAAGCAAGAATGCATTATAAAAAAAAAAAGAGCAAAGAAACTACAAGAATTCTCCCATAGATTCCTCCTTCAAAATTTTAAAGAATTAAGAAGGAAACTTATTCATCACAATGTTGTCCCAAATTAAAGAGGAAAAAACTGCCAAGTTAGCACAAAGATCAACTAACTTATTAGACTTTCTATCTATACAATTAAAAAGAACTACCCTATGTGGGGTAGTTAGCAATAATCTTTCTCATGAGGATAATACCTAACTGTGGTTAAAATAAATTGATGGTTTAGAGAAGATATATTTACAAGCTTATCAAAATCTCAAGTTTTATTAGGCTCGTATGACCCAGGCACATGATCACCTTGTTCGACCCTAAGCTTTTTAAGTTAGTGATTTAGTTCTTTTCTTGCACAGGCCTATGATCATGCACCATCACCGAGGTGGTAAGTTTAAGTTTATGAAGACCCGTTCACCATAAAGCAAGAAAATGAAAGTGCAGGTTACCTGTTAGTAAAAGTATATGGTGCTCATCTCATGCTTGACATCAATGGTTAGTACTTAAATAAGTAGTATACTTGAGTTCTACACATCGTAGGAGGTATTCCTTTATTACCTATAAATACTCCTGCTTTAGGCTATCCATAACCACGAAAATTTATTCTCTATCACGTGATGTTCTTTATGTAAAGTATGATGTAGTCCTTAAGGGTTGTATTAAAATATGCCTCAAGAATATTTATGCTTATCTCCGTACAACATTAATCCTTCTGGAGTAGGTGTTTCAAATATGGGCTCAAGTAATATAATTTTTATGATAATAAATATTATTATTAATTTTTTTTTATTTTTCTTGCATATATATATATATATATATGCCCTGCTCGCTAACTTTTTAGGTTAACAGTATCATTTGCAATGCAAATAAGCTTAAGATCAGGTATACTAAGGTTAAGTCTATATATAATTTCAATTTCAATATACTTTTTACTTTTCTTAAGTCAAGTCATGTATATGGTGATCCTAAGCTAAGTAACCTTGCACACATATACTCAAGGGGCTGAGTTGAAGAGTTAGAGAAATTTTTTATTTTTATACATAATCATATAGGATAATTTATATCATCCTGGATGATTAGTTAAAAATAGAAACCCTAATTAGGTTATCCCATCTAATTAAGAATAATTATACCAATTTGTGAGGATGGTTCTGTTACTGAGAATGCTGAGGAATTTATCCTGTTGGTTGTTCAACACTTTCATGATATGCTCAACAAGGTTTTTATCTCTAGTAATATTGACAACCCTGCTATTATCACCAATCTCATCTCCACGGAGGATAATGATTTGCTTTCAAAAATTCTCTCTTTAGATGAATTAAAAGATATTATTTTGGATATGAATGGTAACTATATTGCTGGTTCGGATGGTTTCACGACCAATTTTTTTTCAAAAAGCTTGGGGTATTATTAAGGATGATCTTTATGCTGCTATTATGGATTTTTTTTATGGTCATACTAAGCCAAAAAAATTTTTTCTTCTACTTCTATTATTTTTATCCCTAAGAATAATGATGCTAGTACTTAGAATGACTTTAGACAGATTAGTCTTTGCACTTTTTTCAGTAAATTGCTTTCCAAAATTTTTATAAATTATTTAACTACTATTCTTCCTAATATTATTTCTCCTTTCCAAATGAGATATTTCAAAGGTCATGTCATCTCTAATATCATTTGCTAGCTCAGGAATTGTACCAAGATTTGGATGTTAAGGTGAGGGGTGGTAATTCTATCCTCAAGCTTGATATCTCCAAAGCTTATGATAGTATTAGTTGGCAATTCATTTATAACATTTTATAGTTATTTGGTTTTTAATTTGGTTTTCATTAACCTTATTAGAAATTGCATTGAAGGATCCTTTTTCTCTATTATTATCAATGATAAGAGCTATGGTTTCTTTAAATCTTCTCATGGTATAAGGCAAGGAAACCCTATGTCTCCTACTCCTTTTATTATTGCAATTGATTATCTTTCTAGAAGCCTTGCTAACCTTTTTGAAAATCACCCTAACTTTTATTTCAGGACTAGGGGGTTTTCCAATATTTCACTTATGTTTTGCTGATGATTTCAATATTTTTATGAATGCTTCTCATAATAAGATTAATAAGCTTATGGATTTCTTTTTTTTATTTTCATATTGTTAGTGGGTTGTCTTTGAATAATCACAAATGTTGTTTCCTTATTTCCAACAATATGCATATTGACAATATCTCAGATATTAAATACCTTATTGGGTTTATGCATGGCCAGTTACCTATCAAGTATCTTGGTATTCCTCTTTTTAAAAGTAGAAAGAAATCTTTTTTGTTTGATGATTTAATCACCCCTGTGCAGAATAAACTTCAGTCTTGGGATTCTAATTTCTTAAGCTTTGGGGGTAGGCTTACTCTCATTAGAAGTATTCTTTGTTTTCTCCATTCCTATTCTTTCCAAACTTTGCTTCGTACTAAAATGGTGAGTAATATAATTGATAAAATCTTTAATTAGTTTTTTTGGAAAGGCACTAGTAGTAACACTAAAATTGCTTGGGCTTCTTGGGATAAATATTATGGGGTTTTAAAAGAGGGTGGCCTTGGTTGCAAAAGGATGGCTGACTTGGCCCATGCTTTTTCCTTCAAATTAGGGTTTAATTTTTGTGTTAAGCTGTCTTTATGGGCTAAATTTATGTTTCTCCAAATATTGTGTGGGGAAGGATCCTACTACCTGTTTTTTTTCTATTGGTGATTCCAAAGATTGGCAGAGGATGTGCAAGGTTAAGTGGGAGGTGGAGCCTCATCTTTTTTGGGGTCTTGGGGATGGCAGCATTTTTTTTTTTGGCAAGACCAATGGTTAAGTTCTTGCTCTATTGACTCCCTCATTAATTCCACTTCTATTGCTATGATCAAGGTTAATTATTTCATTAATAATAACTGTTGGAATTATGATAAGCCTTCAAATGTTATCCCAGTTTTTATTATTCAAAGAATTCTTTCTCTTCCTCTGAACTTTGAGTCGAAGGATGTGTTATTATGTAAGTTGGCTAGTGATGGGATTTTTAGATTAAAAGATGCTTGGCATGATTTTAGATCTAAGAATGTTGTTACTACCATTTTTTCTATGATTTGGCATAAAAGTATCCCTTCTACTGTTGCTACTTTTATTTGGAAAATTTTACATAAATTTTTTCCTACGGGTGATAATTTAATTAAAAGAGGTTTTATTCTTTTTAATAAGTGTCAATGTTTTTTTTTTCATGTGGAAAGTATGCATCATGTTTTTATTTTGGTTCCTTTAGCTGTTAAAATTTGGTGTTATTTTGATGATATTTTCAAATTAAATGTTTTTAATGTAAATTTGTTCATTTATTCTCTTCTTAATGCTTGGTTTGTTAATTCGAAAGGCTACATTAGAAATGTTACCCCTTCCCTGATTATGTGATTTATTTGGATGGAAAGGAACAATTCTCTTTTAAAATACATTAGAATGGATTCTCATAGGGTTATTAAGAATGTGAAAGATAGATTGCTCAGTTTGATTTATGTTAACTTGCTATCTATTAAAAGTTTCAAAAATTGTTATGATGTTGCTGCTGACCTAGTTATCAGGTTGGAGGCCTCTTTTCTTCCTTCTCTTCCTAATTCTATTTCTTGGGTTAAACCTATTGTGCGTTGTTTCAAGCTTAACGTTGGTATTGCTAATGAGGTTAACAACAAGGGATATGGTAGTATTATTAGAGACTACCACGGTAATGTCATTATTTCCTTTGTGGGCTCTTTGTTTAATGGTAATTCTCTTATGGCTCTTCTTATTATGGTTCTTTAATGGTTGAGAAGTTGTTTGTCCCTTGACATTGCCATTATTGATATTGAGATTGAGCCCTTTTATAATCTTTAGTGCATTTTTAACGAGGTGAACTCGGTTTGTAACTATGAAGTTTTTTATATTGTTAAGGACATTAAATAGTTGATGGTTTTAACTCTGTTTATGTTTCTCATGTACTTAAGGAAGGCAACGCTTGTGCCACTTGGTTGGCACATTTTGGTTTTGGGACTGATTATTTCATGGACTTCGTGGAAGGAAATTTCCCCTCTCTATTAAAAGGCCTCTTAAGATTGGACAAAATCTGCTTACCTTATGTTAGAAGTTAATTTGGTCCCTTTTTGGTTTTCTATTATGTGTGTTTGTCCCTTTTCTGATGGTTATGTTTGGTTTGCTAGGCTTTATCCTTATTTTTGGATAGACCTAGTGATGTTTCTTGTTGGGTACCTTGCCCATATTTTTTTTTTTTATTTTGAAGTTTTTCTTTTTTTTGGTGCTATGTTTGGTGTTTCAGGCTGAGCGATGATTGTAACCTTTTATTGTTGGGTATGCTATTTGTTGCTCTCCTTCCTAAGGTTCTGGGTGTGCAAGATTCTGCTGGTTGTGGGTGTTCTAGATTTTCAGATTTCTGGATGTGGTTGCTGTATGGCATGTTGGTTGGTATTATTTTGATGACACATTTTTGGGCATATTTTTATGTTCTGGTTTCTAGCTAGGTTTTCTTTAAGAGTTTGTTTCTTTTCTGTGGTGAGCTATGAGTTTTTAGTGGGTTTTGGTTTGACCACCTGGGTGAGTTGTGCTAGTTTGCCTTGTCTTATAGTACCTGCTGTGTCTTTTCTGTTGGGTTGGAGGTGGTTATCTGGATATTGTTTGAAATTAACTGGATTGTTTAGGTTGGCTTTTTTCTCGGTTTGGGTGGTTGTTCCTTTGGTAGGGTTCGTCTGGCTCTACCAGGTTTCTTGGGGGGAGGTGGTGCTGGCTGGGGCCTTTAGGTTAGATGGAGCGGCATAAGGATGTTCCTTGAGATGTTTGTGTGATCCATTTTTTCCCGAGCTCTTTTTGCCCGATCCCCTCTAGCCTTAACTGTATTTCTTCTAGTTTGGTTAAGGTTTTTCGGATCCACACCATCTATTTTTTGTGTGGTTGGCCTAGTTGTTCTTCTAACCGTGCCTTGCTTTCTGGGATAACTTGTTTTTTTTTTTATATTCTGGTGGGGGAGCTAGTATTGTATCTCTATGGATGTGTTTTCCAATTATAATTGTAGCATTCTGTTGCATTTTCATTAGGTTTATGGTGCTATCTCTGAGGCCTATACTTATTCTGGGTGGTCTATTTTTTTTTTTTTTTATTAAAACCCATAGAGAGGCCTACACATTAATAATAATAAATGATTATAAAATCCTTACATGAGACCATCATCACACTAATGCTCTTACGAGCAACAAAACAAAGCAAAAGAAAACCTATGAGACAATTGTCTCCACTAAATAAAAATATAAGTCACCCTAGTAACATTCTATCGATGCGATAGAAAAGCATCCAAAAAAGTAAGATAATAATAATGAAATAAAGCCCAATCTTTCTACCAAAAAGCTTGAAATCAGCCAAAAGTAGCTCCACCTGTAGAAAAAAGCTATTGAAAAAGACAAGTTATACCACCAAAAAATATAGGTTAAATAATAAAGATAGTCTAAATTTAAGCTACCAAGAAAGGAGAAGAAGCAAAATCTTCTCCACTTTAAGCTACGATGGGGATTAAGACTTAAAGACCTCAGAATATAATTAATATAAAAAGCCTCATTAGGAAAATCCACAAGCCACTCAATCCTATATTCAGGGTCACCCAAAAACACCTTTAAAGAACACATCCAGCAAAGCATAAAACCCCTAGAAAAATAGCACGAGTTCTCTATAAAGTCAATAATAATATCCACTCCAATCCACCAAAAACTAGTTAAACATAAGCCAAGCCAAAATCCAAGGGACAACCAACCACCTACAAGAAACAACCAAACCGACAACAGCACCAACACAGCATGAAAGCCCAGCCAAAAACTCACGGGTACCCCCAGCAAACCAAAAATTGAAGGTAGGAGAACAACAATGGGAAAAATAATCAACAATATAACCTGTAAATCATAGCTCAAGTCTAAATCCACCAAGACATCAGCTAAAATAGAAGACACAGATAGATGCCAGCAGTAGGTAACAAATAGCCAAAAAAAGAAATACCATATTTGAAGAACAAGATTGATATAACACAAGCAACCCCAAAGAGGGGAGAAGAACCAGTAGGAAAGCAACAGTCCAAAAAAACATCCAAACAGCAAGAGGCATCACACAACTCTAGTAAATAACACAAGAGAGCATCCAGAAAGCAAAACTAAGAGGAAATAGATCCTCCACCCCACAAATAGCCCAATCATCATAAAGAAGGAACCAGGTAATAAATGAAAAAATAAGAACACCACAGTATGCCAGTCGGTGAAACTAAGGAGCACAAAAAAGTAAAACAACCTAGCAACCAGAAAGTCAGAGAAAGCAAACCACCCAGCAAATCACCCATGAATAAACATAGTTAAGATCTAACATAAGGGATACCACAGGCATCATGTTTAAGCAAACCATGAGGGGCCATAGGAATGGAGGACCAAATAACATAAGAAAAATAGTCAAGACTACCTCAGTTATCTAGCCAAGAAGCACATGCATTACTTTCCTTGCTAATATAGTGAAATGAGGAGTTCAAAAATAGCATCAGCTTTTTAATTTTCCTAACATGATAGAAGAGATTCGTGATACAACACATATCCTTTTTGATGAGATTATCATCTGTGGGAATAAATCTATGCAAGATTATCCAAACAAATATAGAAATAGTAGAAGGAATACTCTTAGGGCAAATATAAGTGAAAATATTATCAATATTTCTTTTAGCTCAAGAAGTATGCCAAGCACTCTTTAAGTGATAACCATAATCTTTGGATAAATCACATAAAATAATTTCTTTAAAAGAAGTATTGATAGGTAAGTTTAAAATACGGTGAAGAATGCAATCAGGAATCATATTAGAAAGCTTATTATAGTCCCAACAATTATCATTAAAAAAAGAGTTAACCTTAACCAAAGAAATAGAGGAAGAATTCAAGATAGAGTAAATAGAATCCTTAACTAATCACCAATCTTTCCAAAAGAAAATATTACCTTCATCAAAGCCCTAAGAGATAAAGGGCTCGACATCCCATTTAACCTTGAAAAGCCTTTTCCAAACTCTAAAATCACCTTATTTAAAAAAATAAATGGTAGGATGTTTGCCAATACAATATTTGGAGATCATAAAATTAGCTCAAAGATTCTCTTTAGTGTAAAAATCATATCAAAGTTTAAAAGAAAAAGCCTTAGCAAGATCATTTAAATTCTTGTAGCCAAGACCACCTTCATCCAAAACACCATAACACTTCACCCAATCAGCCCAAGTAATTTTAGAACTAGTAGAAGTGCAAACAACTTAATTCAGAAAAATATTTGAAAATTATAAACTGGTAAAGCACAAAGACCCCCTTTTATAAGAATAAATCTACCACCAAAGCTAAGGAAATTTGAATCCCAAGATAAAAGCTTATACCGGACAGAAGCAATAAGATCATCAAACAAAACGGTTTTCCTCCTGCCATTCAAAAGATGGCATCAAGATATTTGATGGGCAAGTGAGCATGGGGAAAATCAGTTAAATCTTTAATAGCTAAAATACAATAATTAGAAATTGTTTTAGAGGCAACAAAACAACTTTTATTTTTGTTAAAAGATAAGCCACTAACCATCTCAAATTGATAGAAGAAATCCATAAGTTTATGAATTATATTAATAGCTTCATTAGTAAAAATAATAAAGTCATCCATAAAGAACAAAAGAGATATGGGGAAGCCTCCCAAAGTTCTAAAATAATGACCAAGATTATTATCAAGCAAATTAGTAAGACCCCTAGAAAGAAATTCAGTAGCAATAATAAAAAGCCCAAGAGGAATAGGATCACCTTGCCTTAAGCCATGAGAAGATCTGAAAAAACCATTATTAGAGCCATTAACAATTATAGAGAAATATACATCTTCAATTCAGTTCTTAATAAGCTTAATAAATACATAATTAAAGCAAATAAACTCTAAAGTAATGTAAATAAAGTTCCAATCAATATTGTCATATGCCTTAGCAGTATCAAGCTTCAAAATTAAATTACACCCTCTCACCCTAACATCCAAGTCTAGAAAGAATCTTGAGCCAACAAAATGTTATCCATAATAGCCCTACCTTTCACAAAACCCATCTGAGAAGGAGAAATAATTCTAGGTAAAATAGAAGTAAGATGATTCATAATAATTTTTGAAATCAATTTGTTAAAAATGGTACAAAGACTGATAGGTCTAAAGTCATTCCAAGTGTTAAAAGAGTTATTCTTGGGAATATGCACAATAAAAGTAGAAGTAAAAAAACTTAGGGATAGGGTTACCAACAAAGAAATCCAAAATAGCAGCAAATATATCATTATTGATAATGTGCCAAGATTTTTGAAAGAAAAGAGTGGTAAAATCATCAGGCCCCGCCACATAATCGCTATTCATATCCAACAGAGTCTCTTTAACCTCCTCAAAAGAAGGAGGCCTAGAGAAAGAGACATTAACCTCATGGGATATAAGGTTGGGAATAAAAGACTGATCCATTACCTGAGCTGGATTAAAAACTTTATTGAAACGGGTATGAAAATGATACACGCTAAATTAGCAATCTCCACAATGCTATTAGTAAAAGAACCATCCTCCCTTTGGATTTTATTGATACTATTTTTGACCCTTTTCCTCTTAACCAATGCATGACAATACTTAGTATTGTTATCCCCTTCAACCAAGCGACTAGAAATAGCTTTTTGCTTCCAAAAGACCTCTTCCTGAGCTTGGAATTTAAAAACATCCTCTTTGGACTTCTTTAAAAAAGTCAAATTAGAATCAGTAGGGTCATTTTGACAAGAAAGCTCAGTAGAATTAACAAGTTATTTAGCTTGTAAAATGTTAAAAAAATATTTCTAAAAACATGATGGTTCCACCAATTTAAAACTTTTTTTAACCTTTTAAGTTTAAACCAAAGTCTCCTCATGCCAAAACTAGAATTATCTAAGTGTGAAGGAGCTTACCAATTATGATGAATAACATCAAAAAAGGAGTCATGAAGTAACCACATGTTTTGGACTATGAATTGAGAAGAAGCATTAAATTGTCTAAAATTAATATTAATAAGCAAAGAAGAATGATCAGACAAAGTTCTTCTAAGATGCTGCACATTGGTGAAGTTAATAGAATTAAGCCAAGAGTCATTAAAGAACACACAACACAGCCTTTGCCATAAGTGACCCCTATTCCAAGTAAAGTTATTACCAACAAATTAAATATAAATTAAATTATAAGCTAGAATCATAATATCAAAATCTTCTATAGAGTGATAAGAAGGAAAGGAACCTAATATCCTTTTAGAGGGGTTAGTGATGGCATTAAAATCACAACCAACAAGCCAGCATATACAAAATACTATGAAAATTAATAAGTTGATCCCAAAGCAGTTTTCTAATGTAAAGGGACGAGCCAGCATATACAAAAGATACATAATAATGAAAATTAAGAAACTCAACCTTATAATACAAGACTTAAGTTAAATCACCAATAACATAAATTTTTATTGAATATTTTAAAAAAACTTAAATTATGTTAGCCATATTCAAAATATCATAATTGAAACCCAAAAACTGAGAGTGATTAACAACCTAGAAGAGTAAACAAGAGGCTCAAGCAACAAAAGAATAGAAATATTATGCGCACGACATAAATTCTTAACACGAATTCTAGAAGAAGGACAACCAATCACCTCACATTCCAAATAATAGTACTAAACATAAATAAAAACATAATGGGAAGTATGCGAGTTAGTGTTTCTAGATGGTTGTAAAGAAATATGCTTTGGCTTCCTCCCTCTTTTACTATGAACTTTACAAAAACTAGTATCATTATCATCCCTAGCAAAACATTTAGCAACAATATGCATATCTTTAGTATCAGTAAAAGCATCGCTATTATAATGAGAGGTTGAAGGTGTCTTACTATCATTCTGATGATCCCTTTGAATAGTCTGTTGAGGGCATTCATCCTCCATAAATATACCATCATCCTCCAAATTATCACTAGCCCCATAATAGGATCTTCAATGCATTTAGAAAGAGGTGAGATATGATCCATAAATACAAATTCACCTTCCTCTAAAGGCATATCATTCTTTTCACCTTCTTTGAAGGCAATTGAATATCAATATTAGCTCCAATAATAAAGTCTTGATCATTTAAATGATTAGAAGTAGTATGGGAAAGCATAACATCATTAAAATCAGACACATTTTGATTAATACTACAAGAAGGGGTAGTTCCATTATTAACATCATTTTGAACTTCAATATTAGGAAAAGTATGAACCACATTCTTCTCACAATCAAAAGAAGGAATAGTAAAAGTTTTAATAATAACCCTGATCATGATTCAAAGAAACAACATTGGTAATAGTAGGAAGAGACTCCTCCATAGTAACAACCAATGGCTCCTCGATAATTTGTGATGGATTAGAGGTATTACCCTCTAAAAGAATCGAAATAAGATTAGTAACTTCCTGACCAACCACCCCATTCATTTTTGTTCCAATGAGTCCTTTGCTCTATGAAGATGAGGATGCTTCTGAAAACAATTATTCATACCATGACCATGCATTTTGTAAAAAGAACAAAATATAGGTAAGTTTTCAAACTCAATTTTTTGGAAATAACACTTGACTTTGGACCCAATCCATATTTCAATAGGATGTTTTTTAGAGAAATCCAATTCATCCAAAATCCTAGCAACAGATGGCCTCGACACCGAGGCAGTGGATGGTCAGTTTATAATGGACACCCAAAGATAGAGGCCATAACAAAAAGTATTTAATATTTGAAAAATTACAATCTCAAATTAGGAAAAGAAATCCAAACCAGTGCAATAGGATATTCCTCCCTAATGTCAAAATCTGGAGTCCAATATTATAAGTGCATTGTGGTTTTATTTCTTTATGGGAATAGGGTTTCCTATAACATGATGCATTATTGGTTCTTTCACCTTTTTTTTTTTGTTATTTATTTTTATGGATATTTTCTTGTGCCTTGTACTCTTTTTTGCAGGATCTTTTTGTGTAGGTCACTGCTCTTCTAATCTTTTGGAAAGGAAGCTCACTATGAATGACAATAATTATTGCTTTCCTTCTTTTTGGGTGCTTCTGCTTGTGTACCATAGAATGTACCCAGGGTTTTCTGTAATTTTGTGTAGTAGGAATCTTGAGCTAATAGGTTTTTTTTTTCTCTTATAGCTCTTTGGAGCAGTAGTGAGCTCGACGTTCCTTTAAGGACCTTGTACTTTTTCCTTTTATTTAATAAGTTGGCCCCTTCATGTGTTTCCCCTAAAAAATAAATAAAATTAAAAATAACGATAATGTTGATTATACTCTACGATCCAAATCGTGTTGGACAATCATTTAAAATTATGAAAAATAGTCGCCAATCATAATTTAGGCAATATTTTAATTTTCAATTTTTTTGTTAATCGTGCAGGATGATTAAAGACAATCATGCCTAAATTAATCCTGTGATTAGGAGACCAATTATAATTAAACTTATTTCAATATGATCATATAGGACCATTAGTGATTATTATCCTAGATGACAGAGAACATGTATGGGATGATAAGGGAATGCCAACTATCGTAATAGATGAATACCATAATTTTTTAACTAATTGTTCAGGAAGATAGGCCCCTTTCGTTCTAAATGATAAAGTAGAGCATGAGACGATAAGGCATTACCGGGCATCATACTAGACAAACTTAAATAGTTTTATACTAATTGTCCAGGATGATATTTTAATCATACAAGATGATCTGCATATTTCTATTGAACTAATCATACTAGGAAATGCAGTTCGTAAGGGCTAAAAGGGCTATTTTATACTAATTATACAAGATGATCTAAGGATCAGACTAGATGATCAATAGCGTGAAATTGAAAATTATGGCTTCTTTTGGAGGTTCTCTATTTAAGCTCTCTCATTATAACTTAAGATAATCTTTTGTTGTGGAGGAGATCTAAGATAGACCTTATGAGAGAGATTCTTATGAGGGGGAGTTATGAAGAATTCACAATGTTTCTCCAAGCAAGGTGTTCATCATCTTCTTCAAGTTACTTCTTTTTTTCCTTGGTGGCTCGGGGGTAGATCTTCATAAGCAATAGATCTAGGTTCTTTTCCTTCACCAGGTGGGTGAAAAATGATTCCAAGGTTCTTTTCCTACTCCAAGAGGGACTAAAATGATTCCAAGATTTTTTTCCTTCACCAGCTGGGTGAATAATAATTTCCAAGTTCTCCTCCAACTCCATGAGGGAGTAAAAGGATTCAAGGCTCTCTACCTAACTAGGTCACTAGAAAGATTTTGTAAGAGCTTCTACACCTTACTGTGGGAGAAAAAGTATAGTCACTTCTATTTAGTGCAATATTGGGAGAGGGAGTCTCCAAGGAGTGAACGTAAGTTAAGTTGACTGAACTATTATAAATTTTGGTGTGTCTTTTATATTTGTTTTTCTACATTTTAATTTTTTTATTTTTTTGTGATTTAATCTATGCTTGAAATATCTAATTTTTGTTATTACAAAATTAATTCTACTTATATATAATGAGGTTTTAACTTTTTGTTTATTAAAGAAAATTTTAAAATAATCAATTCACACCCCCCTCTTGGTTAGCCTCGGGAATAGTTCTTTATGGTTTAACAACCCTCATGAAATTTCAATAGGTGTGTAAATTTCAGACATGACCCAAAAACTCAACCCCAACCTGTCCCAAAAAATATAGGTTAGAGTTAACTCCTAAAAGAAATGGGTCAATTTTGGGTCTAATTTCTCGAACCATTTATATTTTTGGTCAAGTTCAGGTTAACCTATTAACCTGCTGGTGAACCGACTAACATGTGACCCCTCTATTTGGATATAAATAACCTTCGAGAGTTTGAGTTTAGTTTTTCGAGTCTTCACCTCTTTGGTCTTATTCCATTTTTGGGTTTCCACTCATCACTCTCTATGGGACTTTAAGAGCACTAGAGCAGTTGAGTTTTAAGTTCTCTTAATATCTTCTTCTATAGACCTCTTGACTCTCATGGTCCCTCTATCTTCTAAATTTCTCCTCGAATCCTCCTTTCTTGGTCGTGGCAATCAGTAATATCATGAATAACTCTTCTTGTTTTGGACTTTAGGTGTGATGGTGTTTTTGATATCTATTTTAGATTTTTTATGAATGATTTGTTCTTTTATTTTTCCCCACTATAGCCATTTAGATTTTTCAATTTTCGTATTGAACGCAAAGTTGAATATGAATGGCTTTAGGAGATTAGTTGATTAAGGTTATTATAGATTAAGAATTCTGAATTAAGGATTTCAATTTTTTGACTCTCAATGTGACACTATTTTTTATTTTTAAAATCTGTAGACAGAGGATTAGGGTTTGGCAGTATTTTTATAATGACTGAGGTGGGGTTGAAATGTTGATTTGGGTTTTGTTGTAAACTTGAGATTTGAAATAGAAAAACTAGGGTTGAAAATTGAAATGTTGATGTTGTTATTCTTATAATGACCGAGCTGCTTTCAGCTCTATTGCATAATTTGATTAGGGATTGTTGTTATGTAATGTTGTTGTTCAATTGTTACTATGATTATTAATTTATACTAACAGACAATAGCTTGAGCTTTTTTGCCTATTGATTTTTCTTCTTTCTACAATCAAAGACATCAATTTATCCTGTGAAGTTTTATTACTACCACTTGTAAAAAATGTTATAAAGTTTTATGTTGCAAAAATGTAGAGATGCAATGGGATATGAAATTGTGTATTATGTAGGATGGGATATGAATGAAAATTATGAAATTTTAGAATCATGTAATAAAAAAAGAATCTTGTGCTTGTATAAAATATAGTTTTTTTATTTGTGTTGAGTTGCTCCATTATGATCTGATCGACAGCTATTTGATCTAATGGGCTATTATTTACTCAACTATGATGAGTTTTATCTCAGATTATTTTTTGCTAATTTTGATCTGATGGGATCTACTTATTCCAAAACATATCTCTGTGCTTGTTCCATTATGATGTTTGTTCTGACATGATTTTGTTCCATTAGAAAGGTTGGAGGTGGGATGATTTTAAGTGACAGTTGTTGGAGGTGGCGTTATTTTTTATGTTGTCACACTTTTGTTGGTGGCAGATGTCTTCTTTGCTATATATTTTTTTAATGGTTTCTGATCATATTGTTGATAAAGAATTATTACATTTTAATCACTACAACATTTTTAATTTTCATCTTTTGAATATTAATGATGGCTACTATGGGTGTTGGTTGAGGGATATGCGAGCACCATATTATTATTGTGTAAGGCTGCCATTATTTTTTTTATTGTTGTGTAGGCCTGTTATTGGTTTTGGTTATTGTTGGTTGATAGCATATGGCTTCTTTTGATCTTTTCTAGTGCTGCTGCTGTTGATGGTGTTGGTGTTAGCAGATCGCATCTTTTGTGAATATTAAGGATTATGTTAGCGTTGGATTGTTGGTGTTGTTGATGTTGTTGGTGTTGATATCTTACTTATGGTGTTGGTGTTGGAAGGTCCTTTTTTTTTTTTTGGGCTTTGACCTTTGAGGTTATGTCAGGTTTTTCCTGGAATCCTGCTGTTGGTTTTTTTGTTGCAGTTTGAGGTCTTTGGACTGATGGTGGAGGTTGTTTTTTACTTTTTATGGCTATGATATTGAACTTGGTGATGTTACACATAGTTTGGTGCAACTGGTTTATAAATTGGTAAAAGTGATTTTCATTGTCTTGAGGCTTTAGTAGATACTATTTAATTGAATTGAAACTAAATTAATTAAAGTTATATTACCATTTACCAATTTGTAACCATGGAGGTCACATTTTTTGGAAATATTGCAAATGATGTTTCTTTGTTGGGTTCATCCTAAGACTACGACTTTAGTAGCTATGACTCAATGAATTCTTTCTTTAATTTGTTTTTTTTTTTCAGTCTTACAAGTTCATCATTGGAAAGTAAAGGATAATTATGCATAAGCTGAAAAAGTGAAACACAACAATTAAGCAAAGCAGTTGTATACTTGTCTAGGTTTTAAGTTGTATTTGACTATTTATAATATATTTTTGTAACTTGTAACTTGTAAGTTGTAAGAATTTAAGAAATTTAAAAAAAAAAATTGTAATGTATTCAATTTTTTAAAAAAATTCAATTTTTCACATTGTAGTTGTCAAATCTAAATTATTAATAAAAATTTGTATTTTATTATTTTTTTCAATTAGATTATTTATTTCTTAATTATTTTTAATGTTTGATTTGAGTAGTAATTATTTATAATTTGTTTTTAAAAATAGTAAAAATTTATTTTAGAAAAAATTATTAACGGGTTGTCGGGTCGTGTTGACCCGTGTTGGGTTTACGTTTAGATCCTAGACCCATTTAATGGGTCAGGTTCGGGTAGACCGTTAATTCCCGGGTCAAGTCAGGTTTTACCCAGCTTGATCTATCACCCTAAATTGGCACCCCTATCTTGGAGTCATAGCATGCAACTTTATATTATACCACGTAAGGGTAATTTTCCAATTTTACTCATCATCTTGATTGTGGTATGGGTTATGAAAGCCAATCTATTTTAACTTTCTTGGTTTTTTCTTATTCCAAAACATGAGTCACATGATTCCTTTACATATAAGTTATATGATTCATTCAGGTTATTCTAAAACCCTTTGTAAAATATTGATGTATCAAAATTTATTATGAGCTTAGCTCCCCAGTCTCACTTGTCACATCTAAGTGTGGTCTAGGATACAAAATCCATTCATTCAGATGTTGACCTTGATTTTGTCAAAACCCTTAGAAGAGTTTGACTTGGTTAATTTGACCAAGCCAAGACTCAAGACCTATTCCAATTAATTTCATGGGTCAAACTGAGTCTGTTGAGCCCGGGCCTAAATCTTTGTTCAACCTGGTTAACCAGGCCAACCAGGGTTGACCCAAATAGACCTAAACCTTCCATTCAATTTCAAATCAAATTCAGAGCTCCTCGAGCTCGTTTCTCCCCTCCACTGGACTAAGTGGGTCAGACCAAGTCCACGGGACCTAGAGTCAACCCAGCTGACCATGTCAACCAGGGTTGACCAGTTCGAACCCTTTAAGCCTAAAATCAATTCTAAACTAATTTCATGGTATCCAAGGCTCAAGCCCGTCCCCCATGGACCTATTTGACTGAGTTGACCAAGTCAACACATGACTTGGTCAATCTAAGTAATAATGGGTCAAATCGACCCATTAAAACTCATTTAAATCCCTATTTAGAACCCATTAATTGCAATTAAAGCTCCTAAGCATTTTGAAAATCAAACCACGACCTAAATAGCCTGGTTTCCCTCCTAATTAGCTAGAGATTGAATCTTGGCTGTCCCTTTTTGGTTCCATGCATCTAAATAGCAAATTTTAGGTTACTTTTTGGATCTTTTTCCAAATTTTGGGCCCTAGCCCTCTTCTTCTTGAGAAACTTCGTGTGAGAGCTTGAGAGACCTTCCCCCTTCTTTCCCCACTCAAACCCGATGAGGCCAAGACACCGGCGGCGAGATCCGGAGGAACCCGAGGCATTTTTCCGCTCCAAGATGAATCATGCTCGATTGAAGGAGTGTTGGAGCTCGATGTCAACTAGGAATTTGTTCGTGGATCTTCTACAAGCTCAACGAACCCAAGATCTCCCGAATCCACTGTATAGATTAGGTAAAATCTCAAACCCTAGTTTACAACACTTATATAATATGATTCGGCAATCATTACTGGTCCTGTATACATAATTTCCAGTACAATGCATTTTAGAATGCGATTCTCATTCCCCATGAATTTTCTTCTCTTGTATAATATGTGTTTAAAATTTTAGACGATTTGGTTGAGAATCCAGCGAGAACGAGTCATTTCTTTCATTCTAAGTCACGGTTTACGTGAGTTCTCACTGGCGAAGCTTTAGAGCCGTTGATCTTATGATCAACGGGCGTAATCCAGGCCATTCCATGGGATTCACCAACCTCGGATCCGGTCTCATGCACGAGTTCTCGGTCTGGCGCAATTCGAGCCGCTAGATCCATTCGGCGGGCGATCCGACGGGCGGAGGCTGAAGCTGACATGGTCTAGTCGGGGTCCCGTCCGCGGTTAATGATTCGGCAATCATTACTGGCGGAGCGATGATTTTGCCGCCAGGTAATGATTTACCGGTGTCCGCGGGGCCTACGGCCAGCTGCCAAGTGTCGGCCTGTTGATTTTTCTTGATATTTAGTTATTACAAACTATTTATGCCTAATTTAACTTCTAAAAATGACCAAAAATGCATTTTTGATCCATTTTCGATGTGCAATATCTCGTTTTGATCGTACTTTCGTCCCCGTTATTTTAAAATTAATTCTATTAAAAAATAGTTTAAATTTTTAAAATATTTAAAAAATAGTGAACTACATTATTTTTAAATTATTTTAAACAATTTAAAAATTACTTTTATCACTTCAAACTTCGAAAAATTATATCTAATTCGTTTTAAATCCGATTTTGGTGTGCGACCACTTGAATTTTTTAAACAAATGTCTACTTTAGTTTAAAACTATCTTCAAAAATTATTTCTTGATGTTTGATAGATTTCTATCTTATATTGGTACTTTTAGTATTTTCTCTATTATTTAAATAATTATTATTATTATTATTTTAAAATAAAAGATTATTTTCAAATCATTTTGAAACATCGATTAGAGGGCCAATGGATCTCCCTTATACTTACATAGATATAAATTGATTTATTTTTAACTACGTTATTTTTCCAAAATTTATATATATGTATTTAAAGGTATTTTAAATTATTTTAAAATTACCTATATACTAAATTCTAATTTTGGGAGATCCATCTAATGAAATTTTAAATATAGATTATATGCATGAATAGCAATCATGGCGAGTGGATTAGTGGATGGTTGAGTTCCAATGCCATTAACTTATCCCTTTATTAGGTGTATTTATTTTTCTTTTGTCGTAGTTTGCATGTGTAAGATGCACCACGAGCACTTAGTTTAGGCTCTCTTAGATCTAAGGACATGGTGTGTTTACTATTTTTCATGTGTTTCTTTGAATTTGTTACCTTGAGGGTTAGCATAAACTCTATTTAAACCCTTATAACGTAGTGACACCCTAAGGACAATAATTAAGGACCCGTCTAGCAAACTTAGAAATTTCTAGGAGCTAGGTTAAATCACTGATTGACATGAAAACTTCAACATTTAATTTAGAGACATCTGGAACCTCCTAGAATTTTCTAGGATTTTTTAGGAGTCTTTAGACCCCTTAATTAACTAACCCTAATTAACTCATTAAATAGAACCCTGAGACCTTCTAAAAATTATAATAAATCCTTTTTAGGTCAGAAAATTACCCACCATATCTTTATCTATTCAAAATTGGATCCTCAACCTTAGATAAATAGGGTTCCTAAGTTTGACTCTAGGTTGACCCTTGATTTGACTTTAGGTAGAAATTATCTTTTTACCCCTAATAAGTCATTAAAAATTATTAAAAATTCAAAATTTCCCCCAAACACTTGGGATAACTTTCTCAAGTCATTCCAGACCTTTGGGGTTGATTCCAATCAGTTTGGAGCTGGTATGGATCAAAACCTTAAAATCAGCCCTTTATTAGATAATTTAGATAATTCCCAAAATACCCTGAACTTAGAAAATACATAACTAATTGTAGAAAATTTCAAATTAGCCAAACTCACTTGCATTAGGCTCCTATTAGGGTCTAGTATTTATTAAAAGTATTAAGATTTTAGAAATTCACCTAAATTAGAAAGTCAACTTTTTGGTCAACCCCAACCTATAGTCTAGGGCCTAAAACTTAGAAAATTCATAACTTTGCATAGGAAACTCCAAATCCAATGTACTACCTGGCTACCTACTTTTATTAAGGTCTAGTATTTTCTTAAGATATTAGGAGATCCAAACCTAGCCTATTTTCCATAGTAACTTTTTGGACCCTTGAGCCTAGTACCCAAGAGGACCAGGAACTTTCCAAAATTGGTTAGTGAAATTTAAACTTCAAATATCATCATCCTATGTTTTTAAAACTGGCCAACAAACTAAATTAACTAAAATGAATCCTAATCCTTTAAAACTTTTACTTTAACTAAAATTTCCTTTTCTGACCTACAACAAACCTAAACCTTAGGTAACTTTAACTGATCACCCTACTTAGGATCTATCTAAACCACATAAGCCTTACACACACATAGAATTATTTGCTATGGCACCACTTCTAGATCTAGGCTAGGCCGGTGCTTTATTTTTCTGTTGTGTGCCGGAGCTTTTTGATATTTTTATTGCATGCTATTTGAAATTGATTGGTGTGTTTGCTTACTTTTCCTGCACTCTAGATATGATGTAACGGACATTAGATTTAATCCTAGGTTAGGAGCGCCATATATATATATATATATATCAAGTTCTTCTTACATGTGGCCATACTCGTGCTAATAAAGGGGGGGCATTGTCATGATTTCTAATAGTATTTTATGCAGGTGCTTGCTCACCCCCCCTAAATAAATGAGGGCTAAATAAAATAATTATAACTGCTACAAGTGCTACAGGTGGACTGCTTAGCCCTCATAATTAAGAGCATGGATTGGCACAGCTTCAATGCGTTGATCTCATTTTATATAACTGCTTGAGACATTATAAATGCTTGGGCTGAATTAGGATAACCTTGCAGGGAGTCTAGAATTTTCTATTTTCAATTAATGTAATTTATTTGTAATAAATTTGTTAAGAGTTGTGAAAACAACTATGAGTTGGGATATTCTTATCAAATTAGGATTCCAAAAGAAAAAGGCAATCCAAAAGGGGAGAGTCTTCTTCCATTTGGAAGATCGAGTTGGATGGCTTTAGATATCCAAAAAGAAAAGGCAAAACTCCCTAAAGGGGAGAATTGTCTCTTTGTTTGGATATTCATGGAGTCTAAGGAGGAGAGATCCAAGGAGTTCAGGGAGGAGAGATCCAAGGAGTCGATAGAGGAGAGATCCAAAGAGTCCAAGGAGAAGACATCCAGAAGATTGAAGATTGAAGACCCAATATCCCACTCAAAGTTGTTGGCATCTATCATAAGCTTAGAAATACGGGTTGTTGGTAGTGGTGCCCCGCCACTTTTCTTTCTGCATATCTAGGTTGCAATAAGGGTAGTTTTTCTATGGACATTTATTTGATTTGTTGGATTTATATAGATGTGCTTACCTCATTGTGCAGTAGAAGTTACCTATTTTTCTAGGTTTCTTTTTTGCATGCCGGTTTTATTTTAGCCTGGATTGCATTAGGCTCTTTTAAGGATTATAAAACTTTTCTACTCATAACTAATTTTCAAAATTTTAAGATTTAAATAACATAAAAACCTAAAAAACTTCTAGAATCGTTCGGGGTCGCATGCATATTACTGCATCTTTCTTTACTTGTTATAAGACATCTCTCTACCTGCGGGTAGAATCCGAATAATCTGGCCTATGAGGATGAAGTGCCGGACCTAGTGAGACCCAGTCTTTTCTAAAACTATATTTTCTAATAAGCCTATTTTTTTTAAACTCTATAGCATTCATGATTTGCCTTTTTAGTTATCATGGATTGTATTAGTAACCAATTAATTAAAATTTAATTGCATTAGTTAGGGGCATTCAACCCGCATAAGTCCAGGACTAATTAAGAAGCTCTCTAGATGTCGGTCCTATTTTCAAAGAACTGTACCACCTACCCATCTTTCATAACTGAATTGATAACATGGTTTTAAGTGACTAGGTGGTTAGCTAGCACCCCGATCCAGGTCAGGGTAAGTCCAGATTTTGCACTGTATTAGCTAGGACACCGGTCTTAGTGGTGTGTAGAACACTAAGCCCAATCTAGATTTAGGATTCGAGGCTACTATATTTGGTCTCGTAGTACACCTTAAATAGTAGGTAGGTCCCTTCCTTTCAGGGACTATATATCCTACTTATCTGCGTCACAGGATGACACCACTTCTATCTCTTTTCTCACACATGTGATTGAATTATTGATTTTATTTTCTTCAGTTTCTTCTATAGTACCCTAGAGCCTCCGAATGCTGGTATGAGCCATGCATGTTGACTGAGGCTTTTGGGACCTTTCTTCCTCTTGAGTAGGACTTCTTAGTCCATACCCCATATGCCAATCTCACTTTAGGAGAGGATAATATATGATCCTTAATCGAGAGTTTTCTCAGGCTCCCACCTGAGATGTAATTAACCAAGGGGGCTTGCGCCCGTGGAAAACTTGGCCCCACATCTACTAAACCCCATCTGAGTTGTTGTATTAGGTGGGGGGAACCCGTGATTGTGATCAGGTCATGTATATTTCTATCCATCGGGGTGCGCTGGTGAGAGTTGCTATCCTCAATGGTTAGTCATATGCATAACCCAATCTGTCCCTTCCAATAGACCCATTCACACGGTGTTCTACGGATATAAAGGTCAGGAGTGCCCCTCGTTACTTTTCACCTACTATAGAGAGCATTGTTGAGTGGGATCTCGTTCGTTCCACTTGGCCCGATGAACAAGCTCTATGACAAGCCCGAGTCTAGCAAACTGATTTCCCTCAAGGTTTAGGAGATGTAGGTTATATGAGATTAAATTAGTCTAATAATGCCAATATTTGTGATATTTTCCATGCTTATCTGGTTTTTTCTCTTACCGATGAGGATGACCCAGATAATGAGGAAGATAGAATACTTGATGCTCTACAAGAGTTTGAAGATGGCATCATTACTACCAAGGATGAACTGTGTGAGGTAAACTTAGGCACTGAGTCAGATCCTAAACCTATTTTTCATAGTGCTTTACTATATGATTCTGAGGCTCAATAATACATCGAGTTACTATCAGAATTTAGGGACTATTTTTCTTAGAACTACACGAGATGCCTGGTCTAAACCCAGAGGTAGCAAGCCATAAATTAGACATTAAGCCTGATGCGGTCCCTATTAAATAAGCACCTCATAGGATGAGGTTAGAGATTGAACAATAGGTGATCGCTGAAACCAAGAAGCTTATAAAAGCTGGTTTCATTAGGGAAGAGAAGTACCCCACTTGGCTTGCCAATATTGTTCTAGTTCGGAAGATGAGCGGACATATACGAGTTTGTATCGACTTTCGTGATTTGAACAAGGCATGTCCTAAGGATGATTTTCCTCTCCCTATTCCTGAGCTTATGGTGGATATAGCATCATCCCATAGCATATTCTCATTCATGGATGGTTCATCTGGTTACAATTAGATAAAGATGGACCCCGAGGATGAGAAGTTAACTGCTTTTCGTACACCTATAGTTATATATTGTTACAAGGTGATGCCCTTTGATCTCAATAATGCCGGGGCCACCTTTCAATGAGCTATGACTGTCATCTTCGATGAGATGATACACGAGCAAGTTGAATGCTATGTGGATGATTTGGTCGTCAAAAGCAAGGTCCGTGGAGATCACCTTTGAGATCTATGAATCATTTTTGAATGCCCGCGCAAGTTTGATTTAAAGATGAATCCTTTAAAATGCGCATTTGGAGTTAGTGCAGGAAAGTTCTTAGAGTTTATAGTTCGCTGTCGTGGCATTGAGATAGACCCTTCTATGATCAATGCCATAGTAGATTTAAAACCCCCTAAGAGTCTTACCCAATTGAGATCCTTTCAAGGTAAACTCACTTTCTTACAGAGATTTATCTCCAATCTTTCTATTAGGTGTCATCCCTTCTCTGCATTGATGAAGAAGGATGCCCAATTTCATTGGGATGAGACTTTTCATGAGTCCTTTGAGAGTATAAAGTGCTACCTGATGAACCCCCCTATTTTAGCTGCACTTATCCCAGGCAGGCCATTGATTCTCTACAGTACAGCCCTGGATGAGTCCTTAGGTGAATTGTTGGCTCAAGAGAATAAGAAAGGCCTGGAGAATGCCTAATACCTGTAGAGCTAAAGTAACCAGTGATAGAAAAGTAATATTTAGCCTTAATCTTCACGGTACAGAAGCTTAGGCATTATATGCTTTCACATGAGATCAATCTGATCTCTCGAGTCAACCAATTGTAGTATTTGATGACCCGTTCAACCCTTTCAGGTCGTCTAGCATGATGGTCTATGATACTACTGCACTTTAATATTACTTTTGTTTCCTAGCGGGCTGTTAAAGGATAGCTCTAGCTGACTTTCTGGCCGATCACCCGATCCCTGCTAATTCATCACTCAATGATGTTCTCCCTGATGAATTAATTTTGAGTGTGGATGAACATGAGTCCCCTACTTGGAGTTCTACTTTGACAGTGCGTCATCCGTTAAAGCATTAAGTCCAAATGAAACTCCAACAGTTAGGGTAAGATTAGGCCTTATTTTTATGTCTACTAATGGTCATACTCTATGGTACTCTTATAACTTATCAGAACCTCGTACTAACAATGAAACTGAGTGTGAAGATTTGATTTTGGGGCTAGAGTTAGCCATTCCGATGAATATTTTGTGGGTGAAAATCTTTGGAGACTCCCAATTAATAACAAATCAAGTAGCTGGAGTCTACAAATTACATATGCCTGAGCTTGTTCCATATTATAATAAAGTAATGGAGCTCATGTGCTTTATAGCAGAAGTAACATTGGCCAGGAACCCTAGAGCTAAAAATGGAAAAGTTGATGCCTTAGCCAAGTTAGCAAAAGAGTTGGCTGACCCTATTGGAAACCCCGTCTATTATTGTCCAGTATCATAAAGATTTATGCCCCGTAGACTTGTCTTCTCCCAATCAGACCCTCACAGTGTTTGATGTTGATGAGGAGTCAGATTGGAGAGAGCCCTTCATAGAGTATTTAAAGCATGGTAGGATTCCAGATGATAGATCTCTCGCCGCTCAAATTAGAAAGAGAGCTCTATCATTCGCCTATGTAAATAAAAGTTTGTATCGACGTCCTTTTGACCAAATGTGGTTGAGATGCCTCAATAAAGAAGAGGCTAGTAGAGTCATGAGTGATATACATGAAGGGCTTTGTGGTGCCAATCAATCTGGACCTAAAATGAAAGGCATGATTAAATTCCTTAGCTACTACTGGCCGACTATGATCCATGATTGTATGAAGCATGCTAAGAGGTGCCATCAATGCTAGATTCATGGCATAGTGATTCACCAATCCCCTCATCCGTTACACCCTATTATTTCATCCTTGCCATTTGAGGGATGGGGCACGGATGTAGTGGGTCCTATAGACACTCCTTCTTCTACGGGTCATAGGTTTATTTTAGCCGCCAATGATTACTTCTCTAAGTGGGCAGAAGCTATCCCACTTAAAGAAATTAAATCAGAAGATGTGATGAGTTTCTTTCACGATAACATTATTTATCGCTTTGGTGTTCTACGCCGTATAATCTATGATAACGGCCCGTCCTTTAGAAGCATTAAAATTATCAGATTTGCACGCCGCCATAACATTAATTGGTGATACTCTTCAATTTATTACCCCAAAACCAAAGGCTTGGTAGAGGCATTCAACACGACTCTTATACAACTGATAAGAAAAATCCTTATTTCAAATAAAAGGGAATGGCATGATAAGTTACCTGAAGCATTATGGGTATATAGGACTACCTACCATACTCCTACTCATTCCACCACAAATCCTTTAGCCTTTGGGGTTGAAGCAGTCCTCCCACTTGAGGTCGAGCTCCCATCGTTGCGTGTGGCAGTTAGTTACAATATATCTGATGAAGATAATGCCCGACTAAGGTTGGAAGAGCTTGATGGTTTAGATGAGCTTCACTTACGAGCTTATCAATATCTTAAGCTATGTCAGGCCCAAATGGCCCGGCACTACGAGCACCTTGTTAGACCCCGTGCTTTTAGTGTAGGCGAGTTAGTTCTTATTTTATGTAGGCCTATCATTTCGCGTCGGCTCTGAAGTGGTATGTTTGATCCTATTTGGGAAGGCCCCTTCGCTATAGAGCAAGTTTATGAAGGTGGTGCCTACCTACTTGTTGATGCCAATGGCGTTCACCCAATGCCTGTCATCAACGGACAGTACTTGAAAAAGTAATATTCTTGAGTCTAGTACCTCACAGGGGGAGTCTCCTTACTGCCAGTAGCTATCCCTCTGTATATGTAGCTCCTAAGAGGATCCCACTTACTTTTCAGCATTCTGTATGGCCATGATAATTTTTCTTCTACCACACGACATTTGCTTTGAAGAGTATAAGGTTATCCTTAGAGGTGGTACACTAATACATCGTAGGGATGTTTTGTACTTTTGACTATTCGCACCGATCCCATTGGTGCTATTGCATAGAATTTTTAGTTTGTTCTCCCTCTTGTAGGGCTAAGTCCTCCAGTTTCACCTACCACCCCAGGTGTGGTCTCGGATATCAAAACTAATAGTCCAAGTTTAGTTTTGAGAAGTGATACTAGGTCCACACCCACCTGTGTTAGTTAGGCATGCTGATAGAGATCCACTATCCTTATTTGAGTTTATTTTTCCAATCAGTCTGAATCTGATAGATGTAGCCCCTAGTACATTCATATGAGTTGAATGTGATCAGGAATATTATAGTCATTAGTTTAGACTCTTTTGGAGGTAGGATACAAGGTTCATACCATCCTAGGCTAGTCAGATGTGATAGTGTTGATCCTCTATCCTGATTATGATTTTAGTTATACATCAATTTCACTATGATTGTACTCCCCAGTTCATTCACAAGAGTTGAATGTGGTCTGGGTTATCAAAACCAATGATTAAATTCTTTATAAGATCTTGTTAGATCTCTTTCCCCAATTTTGTTCATGTGGCGAACATGGTCTGGGATATCAAAATCAATCATAATTCCCTATATATATGATGTCAACACCACTACCTTCTGGGCTTAGGTCTTTTTGATGAAAGATCAATCCCTTTCTGCCCTCTCTTGGCAGCCTACTCTCCCATTAGTGCACCGTTCTGAGCTGCCAGAGTGGTCCTATGAATGTGGTAGTATTACGTTCACTTAGCACAGGGTCCTACCAGATTAGGGTAGGTGTTACCACTATGACCTTCTGATTATTATGGATTTCACCCATGATTGATATACTAGGTGTCATGTGTGCTCCCTTGTCACCTCAGAGCTATTTCCTTAGTTGTGGTGTAGTACAGCTATTCTCAGGTGTTAGCATCACAACTTCAAGAGCTATGATTTTCTAGTAGAAAATTAGCTCCTTGGTTTCTTTACTCACCCATTTCTACATTCGTACCCTACTCTTAGCTGCTAAATTAGCCCTATGAATGTTGATTTATTTCTTTTGCTCCCCACAGGGTCCTACCCGATCATGGTAGGTGTTACCACTGTGACCCTTTTGATGATTCTTCACTCTTATTCATGTTTATTGTCCTTAGGTAGTGAGTGTGTCCCCTTACTACCTAGAGTTATCTTTCTGGGTGTGATGTAGTATATTCTATCTTGAATGTCAATATCACTACTTTGAGAACTTTGATCTTCTATCTAAAGATCAGTTCCTCTACTCCTTTCTTTGACCTATCCTATCATTCATACGCTAGGCTTAGTTGCCAGATTAGTCTTATGAATGTGTTAAGGTCACTTTCAATTCCCATAGGGTCCCACTAGTTTGTGTGGGTGTTACCACTGTGAGCTTTATTCTACTCAAAGTTATTGTCCTTAGTAGTGAGCGTGTTCTCTTGCTACTTTGGCTCTTTGCCTCCTACCTGGTGATATGGGGAGTCGTGCATTAGGTGTCACCATCACCTTTTTCTTGAGCTTTGATTTTCTACCAGAAGTTCAACTCTTCAGTTCCTTCTACTACTTGTTTTTCTCATTGAGACTCGACTCCTAGCTGCTGGAGAGGTCCTTTAAATGTTTTGATACTGTCTACACTTCTTATAGGGTCCCCATCAGTTACTATAGATTTTCCACTATAGCCTCCTCGAGGATTGTTTTTATTAGGCTTAGTCCTACTTTCTGTAGCAGAGGTACCCCCTCGCTACTTTAGTTATTTTCACTCCACTGGAATGCGATTACCCCTTTGCATACTCTACTAAGGGTGTATCTCTTCCAGCTTTTATTGGGAGATATCATTCTGATGTCCTCCTTATCTTTTGTATAGGGTTAGGGTTCCCTAAGAGATCCTGACGGCATTTGGATACTCATGGCCACGAAGATTTATCCTCTACCATGTGATTACCTAAGCGCTAGAAGGGGTTCCCTAAGTTGCTCTACCCTTAAAATTACCCCATTTACCTACTTCTTTCTCCTTCACATCCCTACACAGATCCATGTCAGGCTGATGTTAAGGAGACTTTTACCTCCTATCCTGCTATTGAAATGGACAGACAGGTAGTTGATCTTACTTGGTAGAGAGGACCTGACAGAGCACCTGGCAGGTACTCCTCACCACTGTTCTGATTATCTTGTTGTGATCGGGCAGGCATCAGAGCCTGACTCTTTATTCATTCAATTGAAATGATTAAGTGGGTATTGAGCCCTTCTTCATTTACAAGACCAAGCTGGTGGAGCAGATGTTAAAGTTAATTTGGTTAAAGCGAAGCCTTGCAAGAGCACCTAGAAGGTGTCCCTTACCACCTCTCTTTACTTCGAATGTCCTGTTAAATACTAAGTATGCTTCCATTTTGTGGCTCATGAGCTTCTTGCTAAGGTCAGACAGAAGTAGTGGGTCACCCCAATCCACTATTCTGAAATGATCAGGAGGAGCGGGATCCTTTTCACCTTCTACCCGCTGTCCAGATACGGTCAGCCTGGTAGTTGGTTCTACTTACAATTTAAAGTGAAGCCTTGTCAGAGCCCCTGGAAGGTGTACCTTACCATCCTTTTAACCCAGATGTCCTGTAAAAGACTAAGCAGGCTTCCATTTCGTGACTCATGAGCTTCTTGCTGAGGTCAGGCAGAAGTAGTGGGTCACCCCAATCCACTATTTCAAAAGGAGCAGGAGGAGCAGGATCCTTTTCACCTTCTACCCTCCTGACCAGATACGGTTAGAAAGGTAGTTGGTTTTACCTACCCGTTGAGTGAGCCCGACAAAGTACCTAGGAGGCATTATTCCTCAACACCCCTTTACCCCGGATGTCCTGTAAAAGACTAAGTAGGCTACTATTTCGTGGCTCATGAGCTTATTACTGAGGTCAGGTAGAAGTAGTGGACCACCCCAATCCACTGTTTCGAAAGGAGCAGGAGGAGCGGGATCATTTTCACCATCTACCCTGCTGCCTAAATATGGCCAGACAGGTAGTTGGTTTTACTTTTCTAGTTGAGCGAGCCCGACAGAGTCCCTGGGAGGCCATCCTCAATGCCTTTTCACTCTGGATGTTTTGTAAAAGACTAAGCAGGCTTCCATTTCGTGTCTTCTTTACTTTTGCTGAGGTCAGGCAGAATTATCAAGCCACCCCAATCCACTGTTCTGAGATGAGAAGGAGGAGCGGGATCTTTTCACCTTCTACCCTGCTGTTTCGATACGGTCAGGCAAGTTATTGACTTTATTTGGTAGAGAGGGCCTGACTGAGCACCTGGCAGGAACTCCTCACTTTTTTCCCTAAGTGTCCTGTTTCGATCAAACAAGAACCAGATTTCGTGACTCCTTTATTTGCTGGCTTGAGTTAGTCAGGCAAATATTGAGTAACCCCAATCCACTATTCTGAGATGAGCAGAAGGAGATGGGATCTTTTCACCTTCTACCTTGCTATTTCGAAACGGTCAGGTAGGTAGCTGGTTTTACTTACCTGGTAGAGAGGTCCTGACAGTGTAACTGCCAAGAACTCCTCGCCACCTTTCCTCCCTGAGTGTCTTGTTCCGATTAGGCAGACACCAGGCTTCGTGACTCCTTTATTTGCTGATTCGATCTGGTCAGGCAAATATTGAGTCACCCCAATCCACTGTTCTCAGATGAGCAAGAGGAGATGGGGCCCCTTCACCTTCTATTTTGCTGTTTCGATATGGTCAAGCGGATAGTTTGTCTACTTTTACCATCATACTTTTTGGTTCTTCCCTTGGCTCTGCCCCTACTATAGGGTAAGGCTAGCAGAGAAACCCCCTTACTTTTTTACTTGTATGGTGACCTATTACCCTCACTTCTCTTTTTAGCTCTGCCCCCATTATAAAGCAAGGTTAGGGGAGAACTCCTATACCTTGTTTTCACCCTTATGGTGATCTCTACTTTTGTTCTCTCCTTGGCACTACCCTGATTGAAGGGTAAGGCCAGGAGAAGATCCCACTACTGGTTCACCATTTTGGTAGAACCTTACTTGTGCACTGCTGATCTTCCCTCTCTCCTAGGCTCTGCCCCCGCTGTAGGGTAAGGCAAGGAGAAGAGCTTCCTATCTTTCTCCTACCTTTTTCGTAGCATTTTACTTGAGTTCTCCACTCTACTTCCTATGACATAGTCGGTCAATGCCAACACGAGTGGTTCACTAAATATTTGCCACTTTTGTTGGGGGTCCGTTTGTTGACCTTGATTTTGCTTAACAGACTCAGTTTAGTCAAAGAGTTTGACTTGGTCAATTTGACCAAGCCAAGACTCAAGACCTATTCCAATTAATTTCGTGGGTCAAATTGAGTCTGTTGAGCCCGGGCCCAGGTCCTGGGTCAACCTGGTTGACCAGGTCAACAAGGGTTGACCCAAACAGACCTAAACCCTTCCACTCAATTTCAAATCCAATTCAGAGCTTCTCGAGCTCGTATCTCCCCTCTACTAGACTCAGTGGGTCAGACCAAGTCCACAGGACCCAGACTTGGGCCCTGGGTCAACCTTGTTGACCAAGTCAACTAGGGTTGACCAGTTCAAACCTTTTAAGCCTAAAATCAATTCTAAACCAATTTCATGGTATCCAAGACTCAAGCCTATCCCCTATGGACCTATTAGACTGAGTTAACCAAGTCAACACATGACTTGGTCAATCTAAGTCATAATGGGTCAAACCGACCCATTAAAATTCATTAAAATCCCTATTTAGAGCTCATTAATTGCAATTAAAGCTTCTAAGCATTTTGAAATTCAAACCACGACCTAAATAGCCTGGTTTCCCTCCTAATTAGATAGAGATCGAATCTTGGTCGTCCCTTTTTGGATCCATGCATCTAAATAGCAAATTTTAGGATACTTTTTGGATCTTTTTCCAAATTCTTGGGTCTTAGCCCTCCTCTTCTTGAGAAACTTTGTGTGAGAGCTTGAGAGACCTTCCCCCACCTTTCCCCACTTAAACCCGATGAGGCCAAGCCGCCGCTGGCGAGATCCCAGCAAACCCGAGGCATTTTTCCACTCCAAAACAAATCCTACTCGATCGAAGGATTGTTAGAGCTCGATGTCAACTAGGAATATGTTCATGCATCTTCTACAAGCTCAACGAACCCAAGATCTTTTCAATCCACTGTGTGGATTAGGTAAAATCGCAAACCCTAGTTTACAACACCTAGATCTAAATAACTTCCTGTATAATGCATTTTAGAATGCAGTTCTCATTTCCTATGAATGCTCTTCTCTTGTATAATACGTGTTTAAAATTTTAGACGATTTGGTTGAGAATACAGTGAGAATGAGTCATTTCTTTCATTCTAAGTTACGGTTTACATGAGTTCTCGCCGGTGAAGCTTCAGAGCCGATGATCTTATGATGAACAGGCCTGATCTAGGCAGTTCTGTGGGATCCACCAACCTGGGATCCTGTCGCACGCACGAGTTCTTGGTCCTACGCAATCCAAGTCGCTAGATCCATTTGGCGGGCGATCCGACGGGCGGAGGCTGAAGCTAACGTGGTCTAGTGGGGGTCCCGTCGCGGTTAATGATTTGGTAATCATTACTGGCGGCATGATGATTGCGCCGCCAGGTAATGATTGGCCGGTGTCCGCGGGGACTATGGCCGGCTGCCAAGTGTCGGCATGTTGATTTTCCTTGATATTTATTTATTACAAATTATTTTATGCCTAAATTAACTTCTAAAAATCTCCAAACATTTATTTTTGATCCGTTTTTGACCCGCAATACCTCATTTTGATCGTATTTTTGTCCCTATTATTTTAAAATTATTTTTATTAAAAAATAGTTTATATTTATTTAAATATTTAAAAAAAATAGTGAATTTTATTATTTTTAAATTATTTTAATTATAATTCTTATATTATTATTTTTATTATTACTATTATTATAATATTATTAATGTTATTTTACTATCATTTTTGTTACTATTATTATTTTGACTATTTTAAAGTTATTACTTTAAGTATTTTTCCTATTATTTAAATAATTATTATTATTATTATTTTAAAATAAAATATTATTTCAAATCATTTTGAACCCTTAATTGGAGGGCCAATGGATCTCCCTTATACTTACATAGATATGAATTGATTTATTTTTAACTACATTATTTTCCCAAAATTCATATATATGTATTTATAGGTATTTTAAATTATTTTAAACTTACCTATATACTAAATTCTAATTTTGGGAGATCCAAGCGATGAAATTTTAAATATAGATTGAATGCATGAATAGCATTCATGGGGAGTGGATTGGTGGATGGTTGAGTTCCAATCATGCACTAATTCCTTTAGTAGGTGTATTTATTTTTCTTTTATCATAGTTTGTATGTGTAGGATGCACTACGAGCACTTATTTTATGCTCTTCTAGATCTAAGGACATTATGTGTTTACTATTTTTCATGTGTTTTCTTGCATTTGTTACCTTGAGGGTTAGCATAAACTCTATTTAAACCCTTATAACGTAGTGACACCCTAAGGACAATAATTAAGAACCCGTCTAGCAAACTTAGAAGTTTTCCAGGGGCTAGGGTAGATCATTGATTGACATGAAAATATCAATATTTAAACTTAGAGGCATCTAGAACCTCCCAGAATTTTCTAAGATTTTTTAGGAGTCTTTGGTCCCCATAATTAACTAACCCTAATTAACTCATTAAATAGAGCCCTAATACCTTCTAAAAATTAAAATAAATTCATTTTAGGTCAAAAATTACCCACCATAGCTTGACCTATTTAGAATATGATCCTCAACCTTAGATAAATAAGGCTCCTTAGTTTAACTCCAGGTTGACCCTTAATTTGACTTTTGGTAAAAATTTCCATTTTGCCCCTAATAAATCATTAAAAATTATTTAAAAATTCAAAATTTCCCCCAAACACTTGAAATCACTTTCTTAGGTCATTCCAGACCTTTTTGGGTGATTCCAATTAGTTTGGAGCTGGTTTGGATCAAAACCTTAAAATCATCCCTTTATTAGATAATTTAGATAATTCCCTAAATACCCTGAACTTATAAACTTCATAACTAATTGTAGAAAATTTCAAATTAGGTAAACTCACTTGCATTAGGCTCCTATTAGGGTCTAGTATTTATTAAAAATATTAGGATTCTAGAAACTCACCTAAATTAGAAAGTCAACTTTTTTGTCAACCCTAGCCTATAGTCTAGGGCCTAAAAGTTAAAAAATTCATTACATTGCATAGGAAACTCCAAATCCAGTGTACTACCTGGCTAACTACTTCTATTAAGGTCTAGTATTTTCCTAAGATATTAGGAGAACAAACCTAGCCTATTTCTTATAGTGACATTTTGGACCCCCTTAGCCTACTACCTAGGAGGACCTGAAACTTTCCAAAATTGGTTAGTGAAATTTAAACTTCAAATATCATCATCCTAAGCTTTTAAAACTGACCAACAAACTAAATTAACTAAAATAGATTTTAATCCATTAAAACTTTGACTTTAACTGAAATTTCCTTTTCTGTCCTACAACAAACCTGAACCTTAGGTAACTTTAACTAATCATCCTACTTAGGATCTATCCAAACCATATAAGGCTTACACACACATAGAATTGTTTGCTAGGGCACCACTTCTAGATCTTGGCTAGGCCAGTGGTTTATTTTTCTACTGTGTGCCGGAGCTTTTTGATGTTTTTATTGCATGCTGTTTGAAATTTATTAGTGTGTTTACTTACTTTTCCTGCACTCCAGATATGATGTGATGGGTGTTAGATTTACTCCTAGGTTAGGAATGTCATATATATATCATGTTCTTCTTGCAGGTGGCTATGCTCATGCTAATAAAGTGGGGGGAACTATCATGATTTCTAATAATATTTTATGTAGGTGCTTTCTCAGCCCCCCTAAATAAATGAGGGCTAAATAAAATAATTATAACTGCTACAAGTGCTACAAGTGGACTGCTTAGCCCTCATAATTAAGAGCATGGCTTGGAATAACTTCAATGGGATGATCTTATTTTATATAAGTGCTTGAGACATTATAAATGCTTGGGATGAATTAGGATAACCTTGCAGGGAGTCTAGAATTTTTTATTTTCAATTAATGTAATTTATTTATAATAAATTTGTTAAGAGTTGTGAAAAAACCTATGAGTTGGGATATTCTTATCCAACTAGGATTCCAAAATAAGAAGGCATCCCTAAAGGGGAGAGTCTTCTTTCATTTGGAAGTTCGAGTTGGATTGCTTTAGATATCCAAATAGAAAAGGTAATACTCCCTAAAGGGGAGAATTACCTCTTCGTTTGGATATTCAAGCCAAGACGGATCCAAGGAGTCTAAGGAGGAGAGATCCAAGGAGTCCAGGGAGGAGAGATCCAAGGAATCCATGGAGGAGAGATCCAAAGAGTCCAAGAAGAAGACATCTAGAAGATTGAAGATTGAAGACCCAATATCCCACTCAAAGTTGTTGGCGTCTGTTATATGCTTAGAAATCTGAGTTGTTGGCAGTGGTGCCTGGCCACTTTACTTTCTACATATCTGGTTTGTAATTAGGGCAGTTGCCTATGGACATTTATTTGATTTATTCGATTTATATTGATGTGCTTACCTGATTGTATAGTAGAAATTACCTTCTTTTTCTGGGTTTCTTTCTTGCATGCTGATTTTGTTATAGCCTGGATTGTGTTAGGCTCTTTTAAGGATTATAAAACTTTCTACTCATAACTAATTTTCAAAATTTTAAGATTTAAATAACATAGAAACCTAATGAACCTAGGGAACTGCCAGAATTGTCTGGGGTCGCATTCATATTACTACATCTTTATTTCCTTGTTATAAGACATCTCCCTGCCTACGGGTAGAGTCTAGATAATCTAGCTTATAAGGATGAAGTGTCAGGCCTAGGGAGACCCAGTCTTTTCTAAAAATCTATTTTCTAATAAGCCTTTTTTTTAAACTCTATAGCATTCATAATTTGCCTTCTCAACTAGCATGCATTGCATTAGTAACCAATTAATTAAATTTTAATTGCATTAATAAGGGGCATTTAACCCACATAAGTCCTGGACCAATTAGGAAACTCTCTAGATGTCGGTCCTATTTTCAAAGAACTCTACCACCTACCCATCTTTCATAACTGACTTGATAATTTAGTTTTAAAGCGACTAGGTGGTTAGCTGGCTCCCCAATCGAGGCCGGAGTAAGTCTAGATTTTGCACTGCATTACCTAGGACACGGGTCTTAGTGGTGTATAGAACACTAAGCCTAATCTAGATTTAGGATTCGAGGCTACTATATTTGGCCTTGTAGTATGCCTTAAATAGTAGGTAAGTCCCTTCCTTTTAGAGACTATAAATCTTACTTATCCGCGTCATAGGATGATGCCACTTCTATCTCTTTTCTCATGCATGTGATTGAATGATTGATTTTACTTTCTCCAATTTATTCTATAATACCTAAGAGCCTCCGAATGTTGGTATGAGCCATGTATGTTGACTGAGCCTTTTGAGACCTTTCTTCCTTTTAAGTAGGACTTCTTAGTCTATACCCCTGTGCCAATCTCACTTTAGGAGAGGAAATGCATGATCCTTCATCGGGAGTTTTCTCGGGCTCCCGCCTAAGATGTAATTAACCACGGGGGCTTACGCCCGTGTGAAATTTGGCCCCACATCTACTAAACCCCATCTAAGCTGTTGTATCGGGTGGGGGAAACCCGTGACTGTGATCAGGTCATGTATATTACTACCCATCAGGGTGCACTGGTGAGAGCCGCTATCATCAATGGTTAATCGTATGCATGACCCAATTTGTCCCTTCCAATTGACCCATTCGCGCGGTGTTCTTTTGGAGGTCCACATCAGATCCTTTATGGAGAAGGAATATTTTTTCTTCCATTAGTATCTTTGTAATAGTAATGCTCCATAGTTCATTCATATGAGTTGAATGTGACATAGGATGTCAAAACCAATATTTTATTATTTTATACACTCAATATCTAAAATATATCTTCTAATTTTATTCATATGATGAATACGACATTGATTATAAAAGCTAACAATTTCTCTCTCTGTGTTCCAATCATTAGAAATATCACATACTAAAAATAATTCTTGGATATTGTAAATGTTCTCTCTATTGAATTTACACCCCTATCTTTTTAACTTATTGACAAGATCGTCCAGGATGATATGTTGATCATCCTGTACAATTAGTTCAAATCATCCTTCCAGTCAGGATGAAATAATTTTCCTATACGATTAGAATATAAAGTTTGTTCTGATCATCCAAGATTATGTGTACATCATCATGTATAATTAGTTCAAGCATATACTTTTCGTCCAAGAAATAGTTTGGGACATCCAAGAGATAAATTGGGATGATATGTGGAAATATAACTTATCATCCAGGATGATGTTGTAATCATCCTATATGATTAGTTCAAAACTATAAATTATTGTCCAGCAGATTGTTCGGAACATCTAGATCGCTTAGGATAAAATTAAGGTTTTTGTTATAGATCGTACAGTATGATTATGCGATTGGCCCATATGATATGATCAATCAATCTAACCTTACTTACTCTCTTAATCACCTGATCAATCGAGACATGATTGTTACGGATCATTCATGACTATCAGTATCATCTTGTATGAAAAGTACAAATTTGAGAGTTATAAAATATTGCCAAAATGAGTTTGGTAGTGAATTTTTGTGATTTAAGCATATCATCCTAGATGTTTGGACTATCATCCTAGACAATTTTCTTAATTAGGTTTACCCTAATTAGGATTGTGAGCTAAAGAGATCATTTAGGAAGATCAAAAATCATCATGTACGATTTGGTTAGAAAAATTAATTTTCTCTATCTCCCTTTACTCACTCCCTTGAGTCTGAGTATGCAAGGTTTCTTAGCTTCAAGATCCACCACATTACAGTTGACTCAAGAAAAGGTAGAAAATGCGTTTAAATAAAATTACAAACTTGACTCTGTCCTAGTCTATCCAATCTTGAGCTAGCTTGAGAGTGAGCTCGTGGACCTGAAATATTAGTATTCAATAGAGAAAATTGATATCCAATGAACTTTAATTATTAGGAGATAACATAGTAAATAAAAATAAAAGTATTTGTTATCATCAAAAATCTCAAGACTTGGGCTTAGATCTGCAACGATCTCCCCATTCTTTTTAATGACAAACATTATTGTTAAAAGCTTTCAAAGGTATTTTGCTGTTCCCTAAACTCCCCCTTACTAAGTTAATTTTTTGAAAATAGAGGGGGTGACAAAAAAATAGTTTTTCTTATGCAAAAGAAAAATAGAATAACATAAACAAAATAATTACGTAGGAATAAAAAAATAAGCACTAATTAAAAATAACTTTTATAGGCCCACAAGCTTTTACAAACATACCTACTCCCCCTTTTGTCATCATGAAAAGGAGGAACTAGAAAACACTAGAAAGAAAAACTAAATAAAAATAGAAAGAAAGACCAAAATAAACACATAAGCAAAAGGACTGGCAAACTAGAAGGAAGTAACTTTGATCAATCTATACTAGAAAATGATAAATTTTTCTTGTGATTGGATTAAAAATTAGTAAGAAATAAATTAACATCGCCAAAATTCAAAAATAATAGAACAACTGATCTTTTGGACCCTAGCTTGAACTCCTTACAGGGTAAAAATCTTTTGAAAACAACAATCTAACTTAAAAAAAGAAATCATATAGGAAAAGTGATATGTTCAAAGCATCATTTCAAAAAAATATTTGATAGAATAATATATCAAAGTAATTAGTCAAAATTATGTGTTTCAAATTAAGTGTTTGAAGATATCAATTGGCAAATAAATTCTTCTAAGATTTAAATATTTGAAATAGAATGAAGCTTATTTTTTTATGGGCTCATTCTGTGCCTCTTGTTAGTTGTTTGGTACACTTTGTGCATTTTTTAATTTTTGATACAATTTATATATCTTTTAATTATTTGGAGATCATTACGTTTTTTTCAGCTTTTCTTTTAGGCTCATTTTATGCCTCCTATCATTTTTGTGAGCTAACACCCTTTTGAAACCTTTAAAGACTCTCAGTTGTGAGAATGTCTTCTAGATATAAGAGAAAAAAAAACTCACACTCTAATATAAGGAAGAGTAGACCACAAAGTAGAATCATATTCATATGATAAATGCAATAACTTTATCAAGAAAACTTGAAAGTGATTTAATGACTTTGAACAATATTCATATAAGATATATTACAGTAAGAATATAAAAAAGATCTCAATTTGAAATTCAAAAATTAAATTTGAAATAAATTTTGCTCCAAAAAAAAATACAATACTAAAGGAGTTAGAGGAAGAGAGACAATAATCGATGTTTCTTCCTTTAACTAATTTAGAGAAGTCAATCAATGCTTACTAATTTTTTTAGGTAAAAAGTAGGTAAAATTTTCATTTTAAATTTTCATTTTAAAATAATGAGAGAAGTGAATAGATTCTCTTATGCAAATATAATATGAATAGTGATTTGTATATATAGATTTAAGATAATTCACAAAAACATACAAGAAAAAATAAATAAAATAATTACAAATAAAAAACATAAAAAATAACATAAAAAACATTTAATGTACAAAAAAACAAAGAATATATAAACATGTATTAACTACAACACATAAACACACAAATAAAACTTTATACCTCATTACCTTAATCCTAGTCTCATGATTCAGAAACTAGGTATGCCTAGGAGATTTTTTACTTTTTATCATTTACCCTTATTACATTCTACTTATTTTTAACTTTTTTTTTTTATTAAAAGAGTTTTTATATTAGGGCATTGATTTTTCATATGTCAGGTTTTCCTACATCCAAAATAAATAAGATCAAAGGAAATCTTAACATTCTTACCATCTTTATATTTATTCATCTTTTGTTGATGTTGATGCTTGTGATTTCATAGATTTTCAAATTTTCTTCTGATTGATGCTATATCTTTACTCTCAACATCTAGTAAGTCTCTTCCATCCATGTCTTCAACTTTTAACACTATAGTTTCACCTGCAACCAAAAGCTTTTGACTCAAACTATGCTCATTTGTAATGAGTGAGCCAATCAAATTATTAATAGAATACTTATTCAAATTTTTTGATTCATAAATAGCAATGACTTTGGAAATAAACATAATAAAGTAGATAACATAAAATTTTATTAATGTTTAAAAATTCTTTACCTAAAGCATGTAATGATGTCACAATTTAAATAAATCTAGTATACATATCTAGAATAGCCTCATATGATTTCATACAAAATAATTCACAATCATGTATTAAAATATTCATTCTGGATTACTTGACTTTATTAGTACCTTTGTATGTATTGTGTAGTTTTTCCCAAACTGTCTTGCCAAAAGTACATGTGAATACTAACATACAATCTTCAAAATTCAAAGCATAAAAAAATAGTTTTTGTTCTACTCTACTCCATTAAAAAAAAAGTAATATTAGTTTTTACTCCATCTATAATATGTGATGGTACAAAATAACCAGTTTGAATCATATGCCATATTTGATAATCAATTTATTGCAAAAAAGTGAACATGCATGTTTTCCAACAATCATACAGAATATTATCAACAAAAGGTGGTTTAGTGATTAAATGTTTTTCTATAGTATTTTTATTTCTAAAGTTAGCCAAAAATCAAAATTCAAAAACTTTCTAAAACTTTATTTTATAAATCCCACTCTGATACCATTTGAAAGTTCATTAGGGTTGTTAAGCCCTTATGAACTAGTCCAAGGCTCCCCGTGAATGATAATTTTAAAAATTCATAAACAAAAAGAAAAATATTTTAGAAACATTTTGAATATTTTAAAACAAATAAGATCAACCCTTGAAGCAGAAAGAATTAATAAAATAAATCAAAGATTTTAACCATTCATTCAATCATAGAAAATTAAAGTACGGAAATTAAAATGCAAAAAAGTAATATGAAAGAACATAAGATTTATAGTTGTTCAGTCAACTTCACATATGTGCACTCCATGGAGACACCCTCTCCAAGTATTGCACTAAACCTTTAGTGACTCTCCTTTCTCTCTCACATTAAGGCAGAGAAGCTCTTAAAAAATATTTCCACCATCACGATGAGGAAGAGAACCTTGAATCCTTTTTCACCCTCCTAGTGAAGGCAGATAACCTAGAATCCTTATACTCCCTTCTAGAGTAGACAGAGAACCTGATCTGACGCTGATGATAGTCTCCCTGGAGCCACTAAGGAACTAAGGATGAAGCTTGAAGAAGTCAAACGAATCCTTTCTTGGAGATTCCCCTCATAAACTCTCCCTCACAATATTCTCCCTCTCTCTCCCAAACTCCACTTCTCCTTCTCTAATCTCTCTTAGGTTAGAACTTCATCAAAAGATTTTATCATCAGCATTTAAGAGAGCGTAAATAGGAGGCCTTAAAAAGTTCCCTAATTTTCAAATTATACAATTACTTTAAATCAGTCCTTCTAGCCAAGATGATATGGGTTTCATGTTTGATTAGAACATAAAGTTTGTTCTAATCATAAATCATCCTATACGATTAGTTCAAACATACACTTTTCATCCAAAAAATTGTTTGGGATGTCTAGGAGATAAATTGAGATGATATGTCAAAATATAACTTATCATCCATGATGTTGTGATTGTCCTATATGATTACATCAAAATCAGACATCAGTATCTATTAGATCATTCAGGACGTCCAGGTTGCTTAGGAGAAAACTAAGGTTTTTGTTATAGATCATCCAGTATAATTCTGTGATCAGCCCAGATGATATGATTGATTAATATAACCTTAATTACTCTCCTAATCACTTGATCAATTTAAGCATGATTATTACAAATCATCAAAGATGATCAGTACGAAAGGTCTAGAGAGAGATGCTCTGAATTTTAGAGAGAGAAAGCGTTCATTTTCAAAAAAAAATTTTCTCGGGCGTGGTTCCATTCTTCGCGAAATTTGATCCGTGAGGGTCAATGGATGGCCGCCGGCCATCTTCGGCGGTGGGAGATGTTGGTATTGCTATAGGTCGAGGTTTAGTTTTGTCAAGAGAGAAGGATGGTCGTCGTTCTTCTTCAATTTTGACAGATGGGAAGTCTGATGATGTGGTTTCTTGTGATCAAGATTTGGGAGGAATTGTTCATAAAAAGTCTGTTGATGGTGCTTTCGTTCATCCTTTAGGACCTTTGGTGATTAAGGAGAATGGTATGGAAACGGTCAAGAAGATTTCATTTGTCGTCGGTAAGGGAAAGGCAATTGTCGAAGAAGAGGAAGTCGTTTCTCCTGTTATAGTTAGTAATGTTTTTTATCAGAATTCTATTAAGCCAGCGGCATCCTCTGCTGAAACGAACATTTATGTTAACAGGTTCGACAATTCAAATGCAATCTCTGGTTTAGGCTATGGGATAAATGTGAATGTTTGTAATCCTGTTAACAAAGATGTTCAATTCTTATCTAGCTCTATTTCGGATGTTGCTAAGGAGGTGGAGAAGATTACTGATGGAATGTCTATGAAGAAATTGGATGGGGTGGATGATAATCCGTGGAAAAGGAAGCCATATATTATGTTGGATTTTAAAGAGGAGGGTATGGTCTTCTCGGAAGATGGAAAATATGTGAAAATGTTAGAAGAAAGAGAGGTTTCTAATTCTCATAAGCTAAGGAATTCTTCGGTGATTAAGTTTTTTGGGAAAGAAATTCCCCCTCATGTTGTTGCTTGGGAAATAAGGAGGCAGTGGAAGATGTTTGGCAATTTTCACTTTACAACTTTGGGGAAAGGATGGTTTCTTTGTTCCTTTGAGTCTAATGAGATGATGGAAGGTGTTTTATCAGGAGGGCCTTGGTTTGTCAATGGCTTTATTATGGTGATGGAGAAATGGTCTTTGGAATTTTCCACTCTTTCGTTGAAAGGTTTAACCTCACCAATTTGGATCAGAATGCCTCACTTGCCCTTATAGTGTTGGGATGAAGTGAATGTGGCTCGTATTGCTTCATCTATTGGTAAACCGTTGATGATAGATGGTAATATGTTTCAATGAGGGAAAAGTGAATTTGCCAGAGTTTATGTGAGAGTTAAGCTGGATCAGTGTCTTCCTCTAGGAGTATGGGTTGATAGCATCTTTGGGATGTTCTTTCAGAGTTTTGAGTATGAGAAGATCTCAACTCTTTGCTATGGATGTGGAATGGTGTGACATCATAAAATTGATTGTAAATTGAAGAGTGATGGACATTCTGGCAAGGAGTTGTATGAAAGAGAGTCTAGGGAAGCCAAGGCTGTTGAAAAGGTTCATGAAGAGGTTACTGATCACTCTTATGGTCCTTGGATCGTGGTGAAGAAAAAAATGAATAGAAGACCTGTTGCTCTGAAGGAGAAAATGAAATCTGTAAAGAAATAATGGTTTAAAGTGGGTGGTATCTGGATGAAGTGGCTGGAAAGCTATTCAAGGTGTTGATTCTGTTGATAAGGCGGCTGTGAGAGTTCGTTAGGGATGTTAAGCCCTATAGAACTGGCCAGATGCTAACCAAGAGGGGGGTGAATTGGTATTTAAAATTTTCTTTAAGCAAAGCACAAATATCATAAACAAAATCACCACAAAAACAAGTGCAAAAAAAATAAATGCGGAAGCAGTAAAAATAAGAACACAGGTTTATAGTGGTTCAGTCAACTCGACGTACGTACACTCCCCGGAGGCGCCCTCTGAGTATTGCATTACAATCGTGACTCTCCTTTAGCCCCCACAGCTAGGCGGAGAAGCCCTTATAAACACCTCCTTTCTGCCACCCCCGGCAAGGCAGAGAACCAACCTCCTTCTGCTTCCTCCTAAAGCAGGCAGAGAACCTCGATCGATCGCTGAAGCTTACCTCTCCCAACCTCTCCAAGGACAAGAGACTCTAGGAAGAAGAAGTGGAATAATGCTTGGAACAACCCTTGTGAATCCCCTCACAAGCTCCCCCTCATAAGATCCTCTCTCTCTCTCTCTCTCCTGAGCGAATGCTATGAAGAGGGAGGATCCTCCTTCTAGTTTGAAGATGGAGATAATGCCGGCTGCGGAAGTAAGTATGAGTATTAACCCGACCTTTGTTGGGACGGAATCTTCAATGGAGATGGATGAACTGCAATCGGCGCAGGAGGAGAGCATTGATCTAGAGGAGATGTTCGATGTCGATGCGGCCATGCCAGGTCGGACGAATGTGATAAAGATTGGTGACGAATAGTCATTGGTGAATTCTGATCTGATGATTGGAGCTGACTGCGCGATGGAGGTTAGTTCTAATTTTAATGATCAGAATAATACTGTTATGGATGTTGTTATGGGATATGAGCTGGGGAAGGAATCAGCAGTGGTTGGAATGGCAGGGGTGAATGAAACAGAGGTTGGTTCTGCTAGATTGAGTAATCAGCAGAATAGCCCTCTAGGTGATTGTGGAAATGCGGCTTCAATTAGGAGCTAGGAGATTGAGAAAGGAAAGGCTCAGATGCAAGTTGAGAATAGATTCCCGCTGCTCTCTGGTGGCGCGAGTAATGCCTGGAGGAAGCCTGAGCACGTTCCGATCCAAAATCCAGAGGAGATAAATGCTTTGTCTAATGATGGGATCACTATTGATCTCAATATGGAGTATGTTATGGCAAATGTGGCCAAATTGGAAAGGGCTGTTGTAGGGAAGATCATGGGAAGAAGAGTTTCGTTTTTTCTATTGAAAAATGAAATCCAGCGTTAGTGGGGACGATTTGGAGAGTTTCAGCTTACAACGTTGGGACATGATTGCTTTGTTTGTGTATTTGGATCGACTGAAGCCAGGAATGCCGCCTTATGTGGTGGCCCGTGGTTCATTGGAGAGAATATCATGGGGCTGGATCGATGGACGCCGCATTTCTCTCCGGAGTCAATGGAAGGATTATCCTCCCCTGTATGGATTCGTCTTCCAAACCTTCCTCTTCAGTATTGGGATGATTGCAATAATGCTAGGATTGCGTTGAAGATCGGAGTGCCGCTCTGGATCGATGCGCAGACAGGAAATTGGGGTAGAAGGGAGTATGCCCGGGTGTGTGTCCGAATGTGTTTGGACAGGAAACTGCAATCGGGAATTTGGATTAATGGTATGAACGGGAGGTTCTACCAAAAGGTAGTATATGAAGGCATTGGGATATTGTGTTATGGATGTGGAAAGGTGGGGCATCAGAAGGAGTTCTGTCCATCTAAAGCTGTTGGACAAGGGGGGAATGAGACCAGAAGAGCAGAAGAACTCTCAAAGCAAGGCGACAAGGGAGATGGTAATTCTGCCCAGAAGTTGAGTAAGAATGGGATATTGGATCCCATACAAACTAAGAAAACGGTTTTACCTGTTGTTAAAATAGAGGATGGTGGCAAAGGAAAAGCTGTTGACGGCCGTAAGAAGGGGGGGAATGCTGAAGCACATGATGAATGTAATGGGGGAAAAGTTGGCATGGAGGAAGGTTCACAGAATAATGAGGACCATACGGGTCCTTGGATTCAAGTTCCCCCACTGAGAAGAAGAACGGCACAAGCACAGGGCAAGAATAAGGAGAATGTGGGCAGCAAACAGAATTTCAACTTTCCTAAGCAAGTGGACTTAAACAAAGTTCAAGTACCGGATAGTAAGGTGAAGCCCACTCATAAGCAGATCGGAATGGGGTTCAAGCAGAGGCTGCCATTCACGGATGGTATTAGAATGAATAATAGAGCCAATGCTCTAAAGGAGCTTAATCAATTGGGACCCATGGTGGAGGCGCCCAGGAAAAGGAAGAAGGAGATGCTGGGAGAGCATGACTGTGCAAACATTAGCGGCGGGGACGCTTCCCCTTTGGTGTTTAATGCCTGACATCCTAATATGGAACTGCAGGGGTGCCCGGAAGAAGCAGACTGGGTATTACCTGCGTAGCCCCATTGGTAATAATGAGGTGATGTTTGTTGGCTTAGTTGAAACTATGATAGAAGACATTTCTAGGTTAGATGTTAATAGACTCATTGGTCCCAACTGGGAGTTTTTTTCACTATCCAGCTGAGGGAAGATCTGGTAGACTGTTTGTGATGTGGAGACGGGATACTACGCAATTTGAGGTTGTTTCGACTATGAACCAAGCTATTATTGGTCATTTGGTGATGCCCAATCTTCAGAAATGGGGAATTGTACTTGTCTATGCCAGCAAGAGCTACCATAGCCGCAGGAAGCTATGGAGTACCATTGGTGCTAGCCTTGATGCTGAGTTACCAATTATTGTTGGTGGAGACTTCAATTGTTGCCTTGATTAAAGTGAGAAGAAAGGAGGTAGAAAGTATAGCTACTCGATGGGTGCTCAGGAAATGGCAACTTTCCATGTTGAAAATGATCTCCATGACTTGGGATTTATGGGTCCTAAGTTTATATGGACTAATAATAAAACTGGCAACAGTAAGATATGGGTTAGACTGGACAGAGTTTTAATGAACTCTGAAGGCCTTAGACTTGCCCCATTGGCCACGGTTAAGCATTTGTTGAGAATTGCATCTGATCATTGTCCATTGTTGCTGAATCTAACGTCTAATCCTCCAAAATCTGGGAGTAGATGGTATAGATTTGAAGATATTTGGATGTCTTATCCAGCTACTTGGAAGCTGGTATGGAAGGAATGGAACAAAACTGATTACGGGCAACCAGCTGAAGTGCTAAATCGTAAGTGTTTTAGAACACTTAGAGCAATGTTCTTCTGGAGTAGAAACCGGTCAAAGGAGCTGGGGAATTTGAAAATTCGCTGGAGGCAAGATTGGGGGAACTTCAAGAACTTGAATCTTCAAATGCTGGATTAAATGATGCACAGGAGCATGAGATGCGGAGAAAGGCTTCTGCACAGGAGCAGGAAATGAGGAGAAAGGCTTCTGAACTGAATACCACATTAGGCCGTATTACAACTTGGTGGAGACAGAGAGAGAAGGCGAGATGGATTGAAGAGGGAGATGCCAATTCTCATTTCTTTCATTCCTTTGCCTCGGCACGTAGGAGGGGAAATAGAATTCTGGAGGTCCAGCAGCCGAATGGCGATAGGAGTGATGATCCAGCTTTTATACAGGAGGAGTTTATGAAGTTTTTCATACTCAAATGGGAAGAGAGGCAGATTGTGTGTGATAGCTAGCCATGCTTTCACAGGGAAGACAAGATTCATGCTCAGGTGAATGAGATTTTGGAGGCTGAAATCACGGAGCAGGAGGTTCGACAAGCTGTCTTCATCATGGGGAACAATCATGCACCGGGCATGGATGGTATTACATCTTCCTTCCTTAAATTTTACTGGGAAATTATTAAATGTGAGGTGACTCGTGCTATTATTCATTTCTTTTGCACTAACTCTATGTGTGAAAGTTGGAAGGATACCTTAGTGGTTCTTATACCAAAGGTTGAGAATGCTTGTATGCCGGCTAAGTTTCATCCAATTAGCCTTTGCCAATCCTTTTATAAGGTTGTGGCAAAGATCTTGATTAATAGGCTCAAACCAGTGCTGGGCAGCATTGTTAGTGAGGAGCAAGGGGCTTTTGTTCCAGGGAGGTCTATTTCCAACCATGGCCTTATTGCTTAGGAGTTGATGAATAGGTTCCAGTTCTCTGTGAAGAAATCGGGGATGATTGCTTTGAAAATTGATATGGAGCAGGAATATGATTGTATGTCCTGGGATACGCTGCAGAGTGTTATGCAATTGATGGGATTCTCTCAGAGGTTTGTGGAATGGACTATTTAATGTGTTGCCAAGCCAAGATTCTCTTTGCTGCTCAATGGTAATAGAACGCCATGGATCTATGCTGAAAGTGGTCTTCGACAAGGTGTCCTTTGTCGCCATATCGGTTCATTCTCTGTTTGAAGCTCCTCACCAAAGCCTTTAGACAGAGGGGGGAACAGCTTGGAGTTCAAGTTGTTAATAATGTGGAAAGGATATCTCATCTGCTATATGCAGATGATATCCTCATTTTTGCTGAGGCCAGCAGGAGGAATGCCAATTGTATCATGAAGCTTTTGGGGGACTATTGTGACTGGACTGGACAGAAGATCAACGGTGGGAAATCAGCTGTTCTCTTCAGCAAGAGCTGTCCTAACTGGAAGAAGCGTATGATTGCCAAGCTAATGGGGTATAGGAAGGTGAACTCTATTGAATATCTGGGGCTGCCGTTGGTCTTGAGGAGGTTAATGACTGAAGATTTTGTTAAAACTATCAGGAATGCTCATCAGAAGACCAATATATGGGGGAAGAAGCATCTGTCGTTTGCTGGCAGAGCTTTGCTAATTCGTACATCATTACTTAGCATTCCAATGTACTTGATTACTCACACTTCAGTTCCTAAGGGGATCCTACATTCTATTGAAAAACTTGGCAGAACTTTTTTATAGCAGAAGGACTCTAATAGTAGGGGAATGCATTATGTTGAATGGAAAGAATTATGCCAACCCAGGGACCATGGGTGTCTTGGATTTCACGGATTGGATAATTGGCTGGGAGCCCTACGTGCTAGGCTGGCATGGCAGGTGATTAGTAATCCAGATTTACTGCTGCATAAGGTGCTGAGAGGGAAATATGGCATGGAGCTTTGGAATGACACGCAGGTTTATAAAGCCTCTACTACTTGGAAGGTGATTCATGATGGTGTTAAGGCTCTTAGAACTATCATCAGGTGGAACATTGGGGATGGACAAAGCATTGATGTGATGAAGGACTGCTGGATACTTGATCGGAGGATAGACAATTGGCCGACCTTTGTTATCCCCCCTCCAGGATGGCTGAAATTTAATGTTGATGCTGCGGTGAAACCTTCTAATTTGGCCGGAATTGGCATTGTGGTGAGGAACTATGAGGGAGCATTGATTGTTGCTGCTGGTAAATCATTTGAGCATTGGGATGCTTGTCGAGCTGAGGTAGATGCTGCAGCTGCTATCTATGAGATTCTCATGGATTGGATGTTTGAATTAGATGGTATCATTATAGAAGGGGATTGCATCAATGCTATTAGATGGCTACAGAACATATATGATCACAGAAATAAGGTCCACTTCAGTAATGAGGGGCCGGATCTCTCATTTTTTATGGGATTCAAGAAAGTTCTTTTTCAGTATATAAATAGGAATAACAATTGGCCAGCTCACTTCTGTGCCAATTTAGCTTTACAGGATAGTTTTACTTTTCTTGATGTAAATAATGATGAGTTCCCCTCAACTCTCTTAAGTTTGTTGAGGGAGGAAAGTGATAGGATATAATTACTTTGAGTGTTTTCTTGTAACTAGTTTACTTCCTTTTATTAATGCAAAATGCAACGTTCAGCTCTCCTTTAGATTTTTTCAGGTCAAGACAGTAGCCAAGTATGTTCAAAAATGTTGAACAAGATCTCTTAAATAGAAAAGCTTCAAAAGAGCTCATTAATTGCAAGTTGTCGACTTTATCGTCTAGGATGATATGTAAATCATCCTGGCCGGCCAGTACAAATCTCATAATATCAGCCAAAGCATCGCTCTGAATGCAAACTAGACGATTGAAAATTTGCTTGATCGTCCCGGATGATTTCATGATTGTCCTTGCCGATCAGTTCAAATCAGAGGAAAATCGTCCAGAGCATTGCCCTGAATTTATGTTGGCCGATATTTATCGTCCAGAACCACCTAAGGGTTTTTGAATAGATTCTCCTGACCGATCCTGAGATCATCCAGGACAATATGATCGTATCAATCATCCTTAATTACTTTCTTGATTCCTTGATTAATTTAGGCATAATTGTATGATATCGTCGAGGCCGATCTCATGATCGTCCTGGCCGATTTCCAAAAATACAGAATACCTAAATTAATCTTGGCGGCAATTTCTTTCTGTATTGAGCATATCATCCTGGCCGATACAGGTATCGTCCAGGCCGATTAGTTAATTACGGCTGCCTTAACTAAGAAATTTTGATTAGATCTTCTGTTTTGAGCTCGATCGTCCAGGACGATATAAATATCGTCCGGGACGATGCGAGTAAAAACACAAGTTCTAAATCTCTCAAGTGTGTGTATGTAGGGTTACTTAACATCAGTCACTTCAAGAAATTACAATTGACTCAAGAAAGAAAAAAGAAAATTATATACTGACTCAATCCTAATCTACCCAGTCTTGAGTTGTTTCCGATTTCCGTTCGATCTTTGAGTCCTGAAAAGTCAGTAGAAAAAGGCAGTCATAGTGAAACAGGATTTATTTGCTATCATCAAAATCATAATCCAAAAAAAAAGGTTTGTAACAGGATGAAGTGGCTGTTAGCAATCAATTAGAAGAAGGGGAGATACCTGGTGTAGAGGTAATGCCTGTATCTGGGAGGGACCCCGGCTATATGGAAAGTTCTGCTCTGGAGGCTGTTGATTCCTTTAATGCTCCTTCAGCGACTGATGGTATGATTTCTAATGTTAATATCCCTCTTTTTCCTATCGTTTTGAATAAATTTGATGTGTTGAATGGGATGGAGGATGATGGAATAGGGAATGTTTGCCTTAAAACCAATTCTGGAGATGGTGGGTATGTTGACAGTGAGGGGTTTCATCTTAATGTTAGTAGTCTAGATGGAAAGGGATATGCTAAGGGCAGTGAAGATAGTAAGTGTGTGGTGAGTAGTGAGAAGGAGATTGTTTCTAGTGGAGATCTGGGGAAGTGTAGGCTTGCTAAAGAACTTAGAGCTTTGGGCCCTATCAAGAACAGTTCTAAAGGTAGAAATGTGAACGGAGGTATGAAGAAAAGAGGTGGGGGCTCTTCCCTCAGAGTTTCTTAATGGATTCTATTGTTTTTTGGAACTGTAGGGGGGGACAAAAAAAGGGAGGTCTCTCTTTATTTAAAGGAGATTTTCAAGGATTACAAAGTCTTCTTTGTTGGGTTAATAGAAACTAAAATTTCTTATATGGATAGAGACTCGTTTGTAAAGATGATGGGGCAGGGTTGGGACTTTTTTTTGCTTCCATCTGTAGGGCTTTCTAGTGGTATTATGGTTATTTGGAGATCAAATATGGCGACTTTTTCTATTTTGAAGACTTCAGATCAATGTGTCATTGGTGAGCTCAATGTTTTCAAGAGAGAAGTTTGGATGATTACTACTGTTTATGCTAGCAAGGAGACTATTATAAGGAGATGTCTTTGGGATGTTATTTAGGAGGCTTCTCAGAGAGATATTCCTTCTATTATTGGAGGGGATTTCAATTGCATTTTGGATAAAGAAGATAAGAAGGGAGGTAGGAGATTCAAATTCAATCAAGGATCTTTGGATATGGTAAAGTTTATGAATGAGAATGATTATCATGAAGTTGGGTTTGTTGGACAAATATTCACTTGGTGCAACAACAAAAGGGGAGGAGATCAGATTCTGGAAAGACTTGATAGGTGTATTCTTAAAACTTTGGCCATCAACAAAATCCAAATTACTTTGGTTAGACACCTTTCCAGAGTTGCTTCGGATCACTGTCCGATTGTTCTGAAGATATTTGAGTCGGTTTGTAAAGGCAGAAGTGGATTTAAGTTTGAAAACACTTGGCTTTCATTCAAGACAGTGGAGCATATTGTTTCTAGTAGGTGGAAGAGAACTTTCTTGGGAGATGACATGGAGATTCTTAACAAAAAATGCAAAAGAAACTTAAAAGATTTATTTTACTGGAGCAAGGGTAGACTGGAGAATTTCTCCTTGGAGAAAGAAAGACTGAAAGCTGAGATTATAAACTTGCAAGAAGAAGAATCTAGATACGGTTGGTTGACTAAGGAGAAGCTCTGTTTACTTAAAGCTAAGGTTAAAGAACTTAATGTTGTTCTTAATAATCTTAATACTTGGTGGAAGCAAAGGGCAAAAGCTAAGTGGGTCAAAGATGGTGATGCAAATACCAAATTCTTCCATTCCTTTGCCAACTCTAGAAGGAATGTTAATCGAATTTCCCATGTTAAGGACTCTAATGGAATGCTGACTAAATACCTGAAAGAGATTGAGGAGGTATTTAGTAGGTTTTTTCAGGGGAAGTGGAAATCCAGAAACTGCAGCTTTTCTTGATGGCAGAATCGTGGATGTTGTTGGAAGACAGTGACAAGGAATCGTTGATCAAGGATCTGGAAGATGCTAAAATTAAAGAAGTTATAATCAATCTGGGCAGTAATAAATCTTCGGGCTTTGATGGAATTACTCATTCCTTCTTCAAAGCTTTTTGGAATATTATTCGAATGGATGTGGTGAGAGCTGTACAGCAGTTTTTAGTCACTGGTTTAATGAAAAAGGAATAGAAAGACACCTTAGTTGTGCTCATTTCTAAAGCTCCTAATCCCAGTACTTCATCGGCTTACCGTTCTATAAGCCTATGCAACTTATTTTATAAAATTATTGCTAATGTTTTGCTTAATAAAATGTTGGGAGTCATGCCGAGGATCATTTCTGAGGAGCAAGCGGCTTTTGTGAGAGGAAGGTCAATCTCTGATCATCTTCTTCTGGCTCAGGAGGTTTTTAACAAGATGAGATTTTCCAAGGCTTGCAATGGTTTCTTGGATATAAAAGTGGACATGGAGCAAGCATATGTTAGCATTTGCTGGTCTACTTTGGAGAAAATGATGTTTGAATTGGGATTCCCTTCCAGGTTTGTTCATTTAGTGTTGGAATGTATCACAGTTCCAAGGTATTCTATTATGATCAATGGTGTGAATTCTAGTTGGATTGAGGGAAAGAGTGGTTTTCTTCAGGGATGCCCTCTATCACCGTTTCTTTTTATTCTTTGCTCCCAACTGCTTTCTAACGCCTTTCGTAGCAGGGACTCTGATGTGGGTATTAGGATCTCTTCTAATGCCCAGAAGATATCTTACCTTTTATTTGTAGATGATATTTTGCTATTTTTGGAAGCCAAAATGAATGTCATGAAAAAGGTTAGAAAGATTATGAAGAATTATTGTAATTGTACTGGTCAAAACATCAATTACCACAAATCTTCCTTGGTTTGTGGTAGCTCAGTGGATAGAAGGAGAAGAGTACAAATTTCAAGGTTTATGGGTATTAAGTTGGTTAATGAATTTGAGTATTTGGGCATCAAATTGGCATTGAGACGTTTAACGAAAAGGACTTTCAGGTTTTAATAGATAAGTCTAGCAAAAGAATTTATGCTTGGGGAAATAATTTTGTTTCCTTAGCCGGTAGACCAGTTTTAATTAAATCATTTGTTCTTTCTCTTCTAGTGTTTGTCATGTCTCATTCTCTTATTCTGATGAAGACGTTGATGGAATTTGAGAAAATCTGTAGATATTTCATCTGGAACAAATTTGATGGCAAAAGGGGTATTCATTATGTATCATGGGAACAAATGTGTAAGCAAAAACAATTTGGTGGTTGTGATGTACATTCTAATGTGGCTAGGAGGAATGCCATAATAGCCAAGTTTGCTTGGAAATTGATTGATAAACCTGAGTCATTGTTGAGCAGACATCTTATTGATAAATATGGTGATAATTGGTGGAGCTATGGGCTGAGTAGGAGTAGTTCCTCTACATGGAAGATCATGCTCGCTGGATGGAATGCACTTAAGGATCATGTTAGATGGAGAATTGGTGATGGTTCTAAAATTAAAGTGCTGAACAATATCTGGATTTTAGATAAATCCTTACTCAAATGACCAACGTTTGTGGGTTATTTTGAGGATGAGAATATTTCTCTGGATTTTTTTCATTTCAGATGGCTGCTGGGATCGTGAAAAACTTTTTTTGTTCTTTGGTACAGATCTTATTTATCTCATTTGTGAAGTTAAGATTGATCCCTGTTTGCATAAGGATTGTATGGTATTGAAACATAAGATGTCTAGTAAGTCATTATCTGCTTTAATTATACAAGATAACTTCAAAAATCTGGAAGACGTGATTCCATTGAGATGGACTTATAAACTAGGTTTAAATGCAAGATTGGAGGTCTTTATTTGGAGGATGTTTACGGATGCTCTTCCTTCAGATGCTTTTCTGTCCAGGAGGAAACTTTCTTATGGTCCTTTTTACCCAATTGGATGTGGAATTTTGGAGGATATAAATCATATTTCATACAACTGTTGTAAACTCGGGAAGGTACTGTATGTGCTGAGAGAATGGGGATTCCAGATTCCCGTTTTCAGTGGATGGAATGATTGCTGGGCTAGTCTTCAGAGGCTCAAAGACGGTAATTTGATGATGGTAAAATTATATTTTACAATTATTTGGTTTTTTTGGAATCATAGAAATAAGTTTAAGCATGGGAATCCGGAAGTTAGTGAGGTGTTTATTGCTACTTCAATTCTTAGCTTTATCAGTCAGGATAAATAGCAGCTTGTTCAATCAAAGAACTGGGTTGTCAATCATTCCTTTTGGCTGTCTTCAGGTAAATGGCAACCTCCTCCCCCCGATTGGATTAAAATTAACCTTGATGCTTCTCTTAAAAGGAATTATGAGGCAGGTCTTGGTGGTATTGTAAGGGATTGTAAAGGAAGGTTTATTCTTTCATTTGGTATGAAGAAAACACATTGGGACATTGCCCAGCTAGAGTTGTCTGCTGTTTCGGCTCTCACAGATATTATACGTGACAGATTTGATGATGTTGGGGGCATTATTGTAGATGGGGACAATAAAAATGTTATAGAAATTCTTCACAAAATGCACAGTATACCGAAGAATATGCATAAGAGATTGGAGATTGAAGATTCTTCATTTCTTAATAAGGTAAATAATGTGATTTTTCATTGGGTTAATCGTAGTTGTAATAGATTAGCCGATTTATGTGCTAATCATGCTCTTTTTAGTGATTTTCTTTGGGAAGTGTTTTGTGAGAGTGAACTACCTTCTTCCTTTTGTGCTATGTTAAAGGAAGATTGTGTTAGTGATCTACACTCTCAGTAGTTTGTACCTAGGTTTTGCTCTTTTTTTTTCCTTCTATGCAATTTTAGCATTCTTCAAAAAAAAATCAAAGATGATCAGTATTGTCCTATATAATTAGTGCAAATTTAAGAGTTATAAAATCTTACCTAAATGAGTTTGGCGGTGGGTTTTTGTGATTTAGTCATATCATCCGAGATGATGGGAGCATCATCCAAGATTATTTGCTTAATCAGGTTTACTTGACCCATATGCCCTAATTAGAGTTGTGAGCTAATTAGATCATCTAGGATGATAAAAAATCATCCTATATGATTTAATAAGAAAAATTAATTTTCTCTATCTCCCTTTACTCAATCCCTTAAGTGTGTGTGTGCAAGGTTACTTAGCTTCAGAATCCACCACATTACAATTGACTCAAGAAAAGGTAGAAAATATATTTAAATTAAAATTACAGACTTAACTCAGTCCTAGTCTACCCGATCTTGAGCTGGCATGAGAGTGAGCTTGTGGAGCTGAAATCTTAGTTTTCATCATAGAAAATATATATGCAATGAACATTAATTATTAGGAGATAGCATAGTAAATTAAAATAATAATGTTTTTTATTATAAAAAATCATAAGACTTGGGCCCAGATCTCTAACAGCTTAGTGGTTCCTAATAGTCATAAGATTTTTAGTGTATCTAAATGTCTTATAAGTAGCATTAAATTTAGTACCAATCATAAAACAATAGGTAACTGTATAAAGTTAAAGGTTTATGTTCATTTGGTCACTAGGTTTAGGTATCACATTATATTGAAGATCGTGATAAGTAACCCTTGAATTTAAAAGCATCTTATTGACTACATATTAGTGTTGATTAATTGGGGAATTTTCTCAGTGTGGTGTTTATGGTTGTCCAGTTATAATTCAAGGAAAGAGTAATGTCACTTGGGGATTTATTAATATTAGAAAGATGGGGGTATTCATATAGGTTTATGTCAGTGATCGTGACTTGATATTAGTAGACATAGGACTCCATAGTTATAATGTCATATATAATCTTAAGGTTGGTGAAGATCTCTAAGAGTAGCTCAATGAGGTCGAGGAAGGCTTGGCATATGAGAAATTAGAGGGGGGTAGCATTAAATAAATCTATAACTTATTGGAAAGCATCTCATGAGTCATTACCTTAAATTTAATTATTTAGGCACTTTGATACTTTTTGTAGGCTGCTTGGTCTTCCTTTCCCTGGAATCTATCATTTAGCTTTGCCTTTTGAACACCCAATCTACTTCTTTTGTAAGCCATTAAAGGGAAGAAAAAGAGTTCACACTCGTATTGGAAGAGTAGAAGATGTAAAGGCGTGAATTGAATGTGAAACCATATGCTTCTAATAGTGTTTATTTGATTATACAATATGATTGAAGGATCATACTTATAGATAGAGTGAGTACAAATTATATCATAAAGAACATACAGACTATGGTCAAGTTGTATAGTATAATAGGGTATTATGCAGTATAACCTTTTACTTCTTGATTGTCTTGATAAGACATCTGTACGACTATTTAACGAAAGTAATCATATAGTACAATGTGTCATTCTTATAGTTTAATAATGACCATAATAAATAGCTAAAATGGAAATTACTAGCTTGAAACCATTTTATCCTATGTGTATTATATAATATTATTAGTGCATCATACAATATAAGATTTTTATATAATATATGAACTATATTTTAACATCTTCATCATTATCCAGACTCTAATAAGATGGTGTCCCACATCAATATATTTAGTTTGGGAATGCTAAATTGGATTCTTAGTGATATAGATCACACAAATATTATCAAACATGATGGTGATGGTGTTTATTTATAATATAAAATTAAGAAGTTATTACTTCATCCAATAGACTTGAACAATACATCTTCCTATAGTTATACATTTACCATCTCTAGTTGATAAAGCTATTGAATTTTACTTCCTACTATATAATAAAACTAAAGATTGTCCTATGAACTAGCAAGTTCTTGAGGTACTCTTTCTATTTATCTTACATCATGATGAATCTAAATTTTAGTATCCCACTATTTATTTTTTTTTAGGAAAGCAATTAAATTGCATTAATAAAAAAAGAAAACTATTACAAACTAGAACCATAAACTGATTCCTCCTCTAACATTTGATTAAAGAGAGGAGGAATCTTATTCGTAGCTAATTCATCCCAAAAAAATTGCTAAAGAGAGTATAATTAGAACATAAGTTGGCTAACTTATTACATCCTCTATTTACCCAATTAAGAATAACAAAATTGAAATCTTTTAAGAAAGCAAGCTCTTCCTTCCAATTACAGCTCAAATTTTTTTAAAATTTGATTATGTTTTGGTTATCACCTTCAATGATTATCCCTTTGTAACCATCCATCCAATCTTTTTCAATGTCTTTTAGCATTTGAACCACCAAAAGCTCAAGAAATGAAATGTCCCAATGAATACAAATGTGTTTATAGGCAAGAAGAAATCTTTCTCTACAATATCAGATTACAACTACTACTCCTTTATAAGACTTAGACAAAGATGCATCAATATCAATTTTTATCCACTCGGATGGAGGGGGTACCTATGGTTTAATAGTTTATTCAACTGATTAATACCCCAGTGGCCTGATTTCTTGCTATCTCCCATTAAAGATACTGAAGCATAGCTAATGGAATTTATTGCAACAACCAAAGCACTATCATCTTTCCATCCATGAATAAATTGGTTCCTTACACACCAAGAGTCGTAAACTACATTACAATAAAAATTAATAATGAATCTTTGATTATCTACACATATTTCCACCCAATTCTAGTACTCTTGAAATGAATCAAAAATAGGGAATCCAAATCCCCATTTGTTTAGAAAATTCACTACTTGAACCAGCTTTATACATTTGACCGTGACATGATATATGCCTTCTCTAACATTGCAACCTTTTGAACATCCAAACTCCTCTTGAATTCTTCTTTGATAAAGGAAATTGAAAGTAGGGATAGCATTATTAAAAATACACCACTAGAAAACTTCCACCCGAAGTCTCAACTTAACTTTCTTAAAGCATTCCCAACATAAGCATGACTCTTCTCCCTTGAACGTAACTTTGTAAGCTAAAGAAGAAATGGAAAGACCCAATTTAAACTATATAAGCTCTAATTCATCTTCAACATAGTTTTGAATTTTACAAATTAAGCATACAAGTTCTTCTCCAAAGAGAAATTTAAATTTCTCTATATTCCATCTACCATTTATAATAATCTTGTCCGTCGTCAAGTCTATTTGATTAGAAATAGCCATAAACGTTGGCCACATGTTTAGAATTTTGTCTAAAATCCAAATGTCATTGTAAACTCCAATATAGCTCCCAGTTCCTACCTTCAACCTTACAAGATTATTTACAGAATTCAAACTGTTTCCAATGATTTTGAAAGTTAAACTCCCTTTCCTTCCACATATTCCTCCACTATGAATATCATATTTATCTCCAAGCATCTTGAACAGCAAAAAGTCTTTGTTCTGGATAATTTTCCAAGCCAAAATAGCTCTCAATGGTCCAACCATTTCCAAGCATGAATGATGACCTCTCTCTCCCCAACAAGTAGGTTTATATAGGTTATTCTAACTCACATAATGTAGGCTGAGTTTACCATCCTTCTTGTCCCAAATGAACTTTATACAAATTTTATCCAATTCCTTCAACACACTTTTTGGAACAAGAGCAAGTGTTCAATAGAAAGTCAGAATAGAAAGGAATATATATTTTATGAGAGAGAATTTTCCTACCAATGATAAGAGTTTAGATCCCCAAATATGAATTAACCTCATAGCGTTTTCAATGATAAATTGAAAGTCTTCAGCCACTAATCTCCTCAGCACCACTTTAATACCAAGATATTTGAATTCCTTCACAACCTTGAAACCCATAATCCTTTCAATAGATCTTCTCTTCTTCTTCTTCACATGTTTCCCAAAAAGAATGGTCAATTTCCTAGCATTAATCTTTTTACTTGTCCATCCACAAAAATAAGATAAAATATTTTTAATTTCCTTCAAATCTTTGATATTTGCTTCAGGTAAGATTAGAATGTCATCAGCAAAAAGACAATGAGTAATTCTAGGCCCACTAGGCATAATCCAAATTCTCATATAACTTTCTTTATGTTTGAACACAATAAAGGACATCCTTGTCGGAATACATTCCTTATTTTAATCCATTTTGAAGGTGTTTCATTGATCATCAATGAAAATTTTAGATCAATAACCCACTCCATAATCCAACCAAAAAATATCTGAGGAAATCTAAAAAGCTCTAAAACTTTCTTTGATGTCTTCCAGCACATGCTATCATAAGCTTGTTCCATGTCTATTATAAAAGAAACCAGCTCTTTTGATTCTTTAAAAAATCTGAGTTTGTGAAATACCTCCTGAGTAACAAGGATATGATCTTCAAGAGACCTTCCGTTTATGAAGGCAGCTTGCTTTATAGATATTATCTTATGAATAGCTAGTTTCATTCTGTTTAAAAGTATCTTTGCTATCACCTTATAGATAGTCCTACAAAGACTAATTGGTCTGAAGAGGCTCGGAGTAGATGGATTTTCCACTTTATAAATTAGAACTATTAGAGTTTCTTTCCATCCCTCATTCATCGATCCTGATTTGAAAAATTGATTTATTGCATTCCATAAATCATATTTGATAGTGCTCAAATAATATTTCAAAATTAGTAGCTTATACCATCATTCCCAGGTGAGCTGATCCCATAGGTTTGAAGGACCACAGCTTCAACTTTCTCCATAGCTAGCTCCTTATTTAAAACCCACTTATCATTATCATCAAGAGAAAAAAAGGATTCTGCCACCCATCCAAATTACAGTACCTATCCTTCCATTTTTCCTCAAAAATTTGCAATAAATATTTTAAATTTTCTCTTGATCTTCAACATCAGCCCTGGAGCTATCCTTGATTTTGAAAATCCAATTTGAATTTCTTCTAGCTGATGCAAATGACTGAAAGAATTTCAAATTGGTGTCACCATCAAACAACCACTTTACATTGGATCTTTGCTTCCACGAGGTGCTTAACCGTGCCAACGTTGAGTTAAGTTCATTCACTTTAGTTTTTAGAATACAGGTGTCCTCCTCTGAGAGCCACCTAACCTCTGCCACCTTTAATTGTAGCTCCAATATAATTTTCTTCATATCTTCTTTTTGAACCGAATAGTTCCTATGCTTTGCTCTACTCCAAAAAAAATAAACTTTTTAAGGATCTTTTACACTTTTTATTCAACAATTCAGCATAATAACCCCTTGTTCTAATTTTCCAAGCTGACTTAACAATAGCTTCAGATGCTGGAGAGGATGCCCATACCTCATCGAACCTGAAAATCTTCACCGATTTGAATCTATGCTCCAATAAATTTAATAAAATGGGACTATGATCTGATGCCACTCTAGCAAGATGTCTTACACCATCTGGTTAGAAGAATTCAATGCAGCAACATTTAAAAACACTTATCAAGTCTTTCCAAGATGTGAGCACCTCCAACCTTATTGTTGCACCACGTAAATTTCAGCCCAATAAAACAAATCTCATGTAGATCATTATTCACTATGAAGGTTTTTATTTCTTTAGATGCTTGAGAGAACTGAAATATCTCCCTCCCATTTTATCTTCTTTAGACAACAAGCAAT